>NC_137871.1:43022681-43217681 GCF_963924005.1 Protomyctophum bolini
TCCCTGTGTTGATTGTCAGTCACCTGATAGTCTGACAGCCAATCCCTGTGTTGATTGTCAGTCACCTGATAGTCTGACAGCCAATCCCTGTGCTGATTGTCAGTCACCTGGTAGTCTCGTAGCCAATCATTGTCCTGATTGTCAGTTTGTGTTCACCTGTGTGTGTCTTTTTAAACCTTCAGTGTTCAGGTCCATCTCTGACATGATGGTGTTCTGTTGGGAGTTCAGCTCAGTCCTGTAGTCGTGCATCCAACCCTTCCTGAGATCTTTTTTTTGGGGGGGGGGGGGACATGAATATTGCATGTTCTGTCTCTCACTTGTCTGTTCTGCATATTTTTTTTTTGGGCGGGTGGAACTTCTACATCTACTTAGTTGAAAGGAACCTCCAGAACAGAGCCTATAGCTCCTCCAGCCTTCATCAAACGCCGGGTGTGTCTAAGAATCAACCGTAAGTCTTTTGATCTTTGAGACGTCTTTGAAGTGTGGCTGTTATTAACGGTGAAGTGCTCGTTTGGCCCAGTCCTTCCTTTACATGGTTTCATGACATTAATCTTGATTTTCTTTTTGGTTTCCATGACCTCAATTACACCCAAAACACAACCTGAAACTTTGAACATTCAGTGGGTTTGTTTCCCCGTGCTCTGGCTTTTTCTGTTCTGAAGCCTTTTTGAGCTGCAATTAAAACAGGCAATCCACCTGCATCTCCACTAGCTAATGAGTGCTGGGTTGTGCCCTGGAAATAGCTGATCTACAAGCTCTCAACGCGTCGCAGCGTGGGCGCGTTGTCAGCTTGTAGATCTGTGCCCTATGGGATTTCAGGCCCTAAAACTCTCTGCCGTGCCTACACACTGCATACTTTTACTTAACCCAATTTTGGACTGAGGTCGATTAAAAAAACATTTTTCGGAAAAACCCATGTTTCTATGTCAGTGGTGCTCAACCTTTTTCATGTCAAGGACCCCCAGAATTATCTCTGTTGGGCCACGGACCCCCCCATCTCTACATATGTAGTTCCCCCTCGTAGCGCGCCTCTCGGTTTCGCGCTGTGAGCTTGTAGATCTGCTATTTTCCAATAGCTAAAGGATAACATAATGGGTTCCTGCCCAGAATGGGGTTAAGCAAAACATTTGAGTGATTGTTTTTGTCTGTGACAATCGTTATAGCACTGACGAAGGTCTTATAGGACTGAAACTCTTTAAGTGCACTTTGAGCACAGAGCACTTTACGAGCATGATGACATGAAAGGAAAATGTTTCCCTCAGTCTCAGTCTAGAAGTTTTGACTTCATTTTGTTATATACAGTGAGCGAGTCGTGTTCGGTCAGGTTTTCCTCTTATGTTTTTGAGACCACCGCTCCTGTAGTTAAGTTTGGAAAATAGGTCGAAGAGAGGCTCAACAGTTTCCTCAGTGCTTCAGAGATTGTTTTACACCATTGCCCAAGAGAGAACTATAGACATCTTAAATATTTGTCTACTTATGGAATTGCTTTGATATCTCGCCCCCCCCCCCCACACACACACACACACACACGCACGCACGCGCGCGCGCGCGCACACACGCACACAGCCAATGCCTTGTGTTTGTCAGTTATCTCCACCTGAGTCCACTCAGCCAATCCCTGTAGCTGATTGTGTTTAAACTGAGTTTATAGACTTCTTAAATAGTCTTATACGTGCTTTGATTGTTTTTTTTAAGTTATTCGTGACATTCTTTTGAAAAAGCCAGTGAATTAGTTCCTATAATCTTTAGCCCAATTAATGGTTCTTCTCTCAGTGCTGGAGAAGGTTTTACTCGAGTAAAAAGATCAGTACGGCAATGTAGATGCAGTATGATGTACTCTATTACAAGTGGAAGTCTAATATTGAAAATGTTTAACCCATTTAGACCTGAGGACGATTCTAAAAATGTCCTCTAAATCCTGAGTTTTCTGAACAACTCTATATGTTTCTATGTCAGTTGGTTCTCAAACATTTTCATGTCAAGGACCCCCAGATTAATATGTAATCGGCCGCCGACCCCAATCTCAAAATATGTTGTTTCTATTTTTCACAGACATACAAGCTCATAGCGTGGCACTCGGTGCCGCGCTATGAGCTTGTAGAGCTTGTAGATTTTGCAACGGCTGAAGTATAACATAATGCTTTAAAACTCCAAAAGGGTGGATCTAAGCTCAACAATGCAATATATATATTATGGCTGAAGTGGTGTGATTTATTTTAAGAAACTAACGTTTTAGGCCTAATTGTCGTGGAGTAAAAGTACAGAATGTAGTGGGTTTAAAAGTATATTTTCCTCCGATATGTAGTGGGGTAGAAGCATTTGGTGCACGTACACCAAAAGCTGGCCATAGGAGGGGCTAGAACCCCTCGTATAAATACCGCAACATTACTGCACTCAAGTACACGACTGATTGTTGGTTCTTAATATCTTTTCAGGCCCACCACGGACCCATGTCGTCTCAACGTGGTGGCATGGGGCCACGCTCGCAGGGTGTTGGGCACGCTCCTCATGGGGAATCCTTGGGCAAACTACAGAGTCAGCAGGCATTTCAAGTTGAAGGAGACGCTCTTTTCAGGGACTGATTATTTGCACCTGAACGTCATGGGGAATCCTTGGGAAAATCACAGAGTCAGCGCAACCATGCAGAGCAAGTTGGTGTTGGGCACGCTTGTCACAGGGAATCCTTGGGCAAACCACAGAGTCAGAGCAAGTTTGGAGGAGCATCTGTATGGATGCCCCACATTAACCGTATGTGGATGTACTCGTAAGAACGACGCAGGAGCCCAAAGCACCAACGAGCTGGCCAGATGTATGGAGAACCGGGACGACTGGAAGCAACGATGGAGTCACTCATCGACGTCGATGTCACTTGGCTGCCGCTGAACGTCATCAGTATCGTTGGTCATGATGGCGTCGGGCAGACTCATCGCAGGGGCATCGGGCACGCTCTTCGTGTTTGGGAACGCTCCTCGCCACGAGGAATCCCTGGGAAAACCAGAGTCACGAGGAATCCCTGGGCAAACCACAGAGTCAGCGCAACCAGAGCAAGTTTGGAGGAGCATCCCATTGCATGTAAGTACCCCCAACATAGCCAATTAAAGAAAATCACTTACCCTACCTTTTAAATTCTTTATTATTATATTATGTGATCTTATTTGATGCTTCAAGAAGTCATTACATGAAATTTACGAAGGTTATGAATGATTTAACCAGTTTGCTTATGAATATTGATTTCCCATTTCCAATTCCATTGCAATACTTTAATATTCATTATTAAAACGGTGCTTCTCAAAAAACAGCATAATCTACCATATTTTTTAAATAATTATCAATTATTTGTAGAATCGTGTCTCTTGGATATGTTTATTGACCCATATTGTATATATTTATGTGTCCTTTTGTACAGCTCGCACAAATCCACCCTTGGGTCTCCTACCGGGCACCAATAAGGAGACGGCGGTCACAAATCCACCCTTGGGTCTCCTACCTGGCACCAATAAGGATACGGCGGTCACAAATCCACCCTTGGGTCTCCTACCTGGCACCAATAAGGAGACGGCGGTCACAAATCCACCCTTGGGTCTCCTACCGGGCACCAATAAGGAGACGGCGGTCACAAATCCACCCTTGGGTCTCCTACCTGGCACCAATAAGGATACGGCGGTCACAAATCCACCCTTGGGTCTCCTACCGGGCACCAATAAGGAGACGGCGGTCACAAATCCACCCTTGGGTCTCCTACCTGGCACCAATAAGGAGACGGCGGTCGACCCTGAATAGATTGAGGGCTGGACATCGACGTGGCCCCCCTGCTTGGGACGTGCACACATGGACATCAAAGGGGGCTTAAGCCCCTGCCCTTTTACCCGTCTGTAAAACAACTGCCCTTTCCAGACATTATTATTATTAATATTATATTATATTATATATAGCAGACGTGTGCGTGTGTAACGCCCAGGATTCGAAGTCGGGCCTCTCGCGTGACAGTCCAACATCCTAACCACTAGACCAAAGGGATATCCCTCTGGACCAGGGGGAGATATTAGACTTTTGAGGCCATCAGACAGAGGCGTGAAGGCGTCAGTTGGGCACGCTCCTCACGGGGAATCCCTGGGCAAACCACAGAGTCAGCGCAACCAGAGCAAGTTTGGAAGAGCATCCCCCCCCCCCCCCCCCCCCCCCCAATCCAACCCTTTGATGCTGAGTGTCAAGCAGGGAGGTATTGGGTCCCTTTTTTTTTTTTTTACAGTCTTTGGTATATGACCCGGCCGGGGATCGAACCCCCATCATAATCATCATCATTTATTTAACTCACGACCATGATCACATGGTTTGGAGCACGGATTCATAAAAGTATACAATCGGTAGTATACAATACATTACAGATTACACGATATACATGGTCATATCGGAAGGCTTTCCCTATTTGTACAGTGGAAGAACTTGTTTCAGAAAAGCACCCAATTTATAGATTACTTTTTGTTTTTCAGATTTTTTGTAATGCAATTAATTTAAACATAGAAGGGTGGGTAAAAAGACCACCAGGGGCTGCTATACCCACCCAGGGCCTGCGTATTGTCTTTGGAGATGAGACTCCTTTGACTGTATTATAGCCATATATATATATATATAGGCCTATATATAGTTCACCAACATTTCCGGTTCTTGTGACCTATTTTTAGTTTACTTTATTTTTATTTTTATGGGTGGACTTCACCGTGCCAGATGTAAACATGGCCTCAAAGTAAGAGCTGAAGGCGGCTAGTACATTCCGATGACGGGGTAATTAACTCCAGTCAAGAGCGCCAGACCTCTGCCCAGACATTATGACATCAATTCTGTGAGGCAGAGATATTATGTTATATTATATTATATTGGATATGTATATTATATTATATTAGATATGTATATTATATTATATTATATTATATTATATTATATTGGATATGTATATTATATTATATTATATTATATTAGATATGTATATTATATTGGATAGTATATTTCTGTTTGCAGACAGTAAATATGTATGTATAAACTTAATTTTATGACAATAAAAATATGCTGTATACCACGTAGTGGCTGAACTGTATCTCTTGTCTCCGCCTCCTCCTTAAATGTCATTTTTTTTTACTGTATTTACGTTGGCTATTCAGAAATGGCAGAGTTCATTTTTTTGGGGGAAAAAAAATCTAAATGTAGTTTTTAAAAAATGTCATTATTTTTTGAAAGATTGACGACACTCCTTTTCTAGGGTCTAAGGTCCTGGAGTTCCCTTGTAGAAAACATTTTCAGACTTTCACTCAGTTCCACAGATTAATATTGTGAAAATAGCCATTTTACATGGAGCTCACAAAACCGTTGTTCCACAGATTTCTTAGTGCTTAACACTACGACGTCGGAGCAGCCGTTCTGACCGGATTTGAGATTTTAAAGTTTATTTTCTTAGCCCATGGAGTCCAGAGAAAGTTCCCCTTGCATGACTTTGTCTAAATATTCAATTGAAATCATCTGTTTTTTTCCCCCCATTTGAAACGTTTTTTTTTATAAGCATATATATACATATAAGTCGATACTTCAGGAATGTGCAGATACCCTGTGTACTGTACATATATATACTGTAGCCTACATTATGTTGGTCTGTTTACTGTTGGGGGAAAATCATGTTTCACGTTAAGCTAATCATCTGGGGACCCCGGTCCTCCAGAATACGTCAATGGCACAGAACCACTATAGAACAGGAACCCCTTTTGGTGTTTCAAGCATTATGTTATGCTTTAGCTATTGAAAAATAGCAGATCTACAAGCTCATAGCGCGGCACCGAGTGCCACGCTACGAGCTTGTAGAATTGTCCTAATTAACCCATTTTGGTGTTGGCATCATGTTATGCTTTAGTTATTGAAAAATAGCAGATCTACAAGCTCATAGCGCGCCACCGAGTGGCGCGCTACGAGCTTGTAGGTCTGCTATTTTTGAACAATCGAAGAACGACTGACATTTTTAGAATCTGATCTCAGGTCAGAATGGGTTAATCAGACCAGTGTGTGTCCAGTGGAAACCTCGTATGAATCTGATCTCAGGTCAGAATGGGTTAATCAGACCAGTGTGTGTCCAGTGGAAACCTCGTATGAATCTGATCTCAGGTCAGAATGGGTTAACTGCAGGGCGAGTTATGGTCAACAGATCATTTGAAATGCATAACAAATCTGTGCCTGCTGGGAGTTTTCCTGTGGCTCTGGGGGAAGAAAAATGAAGGTCACACAAAATGGTAATTGGTAGTACAGGATTTCACAACTGTTTCATTTCCTGAAACATGAACAGTTTGGAGTTAGCTGGTTTCGTCCTGACGGCATATACATGTATACTCATGTTGTCACTGTCCACACTGTCCATACTGTCCATACTGTCCACACTGCCTGCCTCTCTCTCCCTGGCACACCATCAATTGTCTCTCCTCATCAGCCAGCCTTCAGGCCTCCACATACTGTGTGTGTGTGTGTGTGTGTGTGTGTGTGTGCGTGCGCTGTGCCCTTCATGCGGGGTAGTTGTGCCATTTTTTTTATGGCCGTGGACCATTTTCTAAATGGCCTCGTTGCTTAAATGTCATTAGAACCCAAGTGAATCTGACAGCAAAGGCTTTCATGGTAATGGACATCACACTTACTGTACACGCACGCACTGCAAGGCATGGTAATGGCCATCTCACTTACACACACACACACACACACACGCTTAAGCACGCAGGCACGCACGCACTGCAAGGCATGCGTGTCACTACGTAATTCTCTATGAATGGCAAGTATACTGTACTTACAGTAAATACAATGTTGAGGCACTTTTACTTTACTTGAGTAGTTTCCATTTCTCAGTACTCAATTACACTTTGGAGGCAATACATTTACTGCACTGCAAGAGATTGAAAACTCTATACTTACTTTGCAGAATTAGATCATTAATATTTGTTGTTAATATTAGAAAACATTGAACTGCTTAAGCCCTATTTTATGCTTTGGCTATTCAAAGTACAGCCAAACAGCCACTCTACTCCTTCATGTATAGCGGTGGGCTGGTTCTTTTCAAATAATTGACCAACGAAACACATTCACAATGGGACGTTCTTCGTGGCGATAATGAGTAAAATAAGTACTTTTACTCATGCTACAGAGTACAGAGTACTTCCACCACTGAACGGGGGGCAAACGGAGGGCACGGTACTTTAACAGCTGTCTGTGTGTGTGTGTGTGTGTGTGTGTGTGTGTGTGTGTGTGTGTGTGTGTGTGTGTGTGTGTGTGTGTGTGTGTGTGTGCGTGCGTGTCACTCACACGCCCTCGGGATGCACAATCGCTCCATGAGCTTCGTATCCTGCAGTCGGTGAGAAACCTCTTATCTCCACTATTCTAAATGTTCGTGTTTTGCGATAAAACTAACGTCCTACTACTAGTCTACGGCGGCTATACGTTTTGAGCTTGTAGATCTGCTGCTTTTGAAAAAAAAAATTAAACATTTTGAAACGCTGAAAAGTAACAGTTCTTTTGGACATACGGGGTTTCCACCTGACAGAGACGATATATGCGGTTCTACTAAGTGTCATGAATACTAAGCGCAGAGAGACGGACATGAAGATTGGGCTAAAGATACTAACACATTCTGACCTGAGATCAGATTCTAAAAAAAAAATCTATATCCTGACAGTTTTCATTCTGACCTGAGATCAGATTCAAAAAATGTCTTCTATATCCTGACAGTTTTCATTCTGACCTGAGATCAGATTCTAAAAATGTCTTCTACATCCTGACAGTTTTCTGAAAAAGCTATGTTTCTATGTCAGTCGTTCTTCGATTTTTCAAAAATAGCAGCCCTACAAGCTCATAGCGCGCCACTCGGTGGCGCGCTATGAGCTTGTAGGTCTGCTATTTTTCAATAGCTAAAGCATTACATAATGCAACACCAAAAATGGGTTAGATAGATAGATAGATAGATAGATAGATAGATTGATACTGTATTGATCCCTGAGGGGAAATTCAGATAACCCCATAGCATCATACAGGCATACAATAAAAGAAAGACAAATATATTATGAATACGCAAAATAAATATTCAAAAGGTGTCACTATATTGCACATAATTAGTCCCATAAATAACTAATTATGTTTACTTTTTTACTAACTGTTATGACTTCTCCTCTGCATGCTGTAGTGTTTAGATGGTTCTGTTATGACTGCATGCTGTGTTTAGATGGTTCTGTTATGACTTCTGTAACCCAGGTCATGGAAACTGCATGGTTACAAATGAATAAATGGAGCAAGTCTACTTAACATGATCTCCCCCTGTCATGCTGCTGACAAATAGCCAGCCAAAGACATGAAGACTGACAGGTGAATTTCACCCAATCAGACGACACACCTCAACTGCTTGCCCCGCCCTTCTCTGCTCCCCACACTCACACAGAAGCTGCACTTCACTGAAGATGTCCCCCATGACAGAGAGAGAGAGAGGCACAGAGCCCAAACAAATAATTAGAACCATAAATAATATTAAAAGACTGCACACACACCTTGCCCATCAACTCATAGATCCCTGAGGGCTGAGAGTTTGTTCTGCTAAACATTGGTGAGTTGCTACAAACTTTGTTAGCTAAGCCTGTAGCCATGAGGGTTAGCCATATGAGTTGGAAGCTAATTGGCTAGAGCCACCATGCAGTTCCAAATTCCAATGCCTTTCATGTTGGCACAAATGTTGGCTAGTGGCTAGCACATTGTTCCAAGCTAACCTACCTGGTTAATTATTTACATGTGGATACAGTTGACTGCATGCTGTAGTGTTTAGATGGTTCTGTTATGACTTCTCCTCTGCATGCTGTAGTATTTAGATGGTTCTGTTATGACTTCTCCTCTGCATGCTGTAGTATTTAGATGGTTCTGTTTTGACTTCTCCTCTGCATGCTGTAGTGTTTAAAGGGTTCTGTTATGACTGCATGCTGTAGTATTTAGATGGTTCTGTTATGACTTCTCCTCTGCATGCTGTAGTATTTAGATGGTTCTGTTATGACTTCTCCTCTGCATGCTGTAGTGTTTAGATGGTTCTGTTATGACTGCATGCTGTAGTATTTAGATGGTTCTGTTATGACTTCTCCTCTGCATGCTGTAGTATTTAGATGGTTCTGTTATGACTTCTCCTCTGCATGCTGTAGTGTTTAGATGGTTCTGTTATGACTTCTCCTCTGCATGCTGTAGTGTTTAGATGGTTCTGTTATGACTTCTCCTCTGCATGCTGTAGTATTTAGATGGTTCTGTTATGACTTCTCCTCTGCATGCTGTAGTGTTTAGATGGTTCTGTTATGACTTCTCCTCTGCATGCTGTAGTGTTTAGATGGTTCTGTTATGACTTCTCCTCTGCATGCTGTAGTGTTTAGATGGTTCTGTTATGACTTCTCCTCTGCATGCTGTAGTATTTAGATGGTTCTGTTATGACTTCTCCTCTGCATGCTGTAGTATTTAGATGGTTCTGTTATGACTTCTCCTCTGCATGCTGTAGTGTTTAGATGGTTCTGTTATGACTTCTCCTCTGCATGCTGTAGTGTTTAGATGGTTCTGTTATGACTTCTCCTCTGCATGCTGTAGTATTTAGAGGGTTCTGTTATGACTGCATGCTGTAGTATTTAGATGGTTCTGTTATGACTTCTCCTCTGCATGCTGTAGTATTTAAAGGGTTCTGTTATGACTGCATGCTGTAGTATTTAGATGGTTCTGTTATGACTTCTCCTCTGCATGCTGTAGTGTTTAGATGGTTCTGTTATGACTTCTCCTCTGCATGCTGTAGTGTTTAGATGGTTCTGTTATGACTTCTCCTCTGCATGCTGTAGTGTTTAGATGGTTCTGTTATGACTTCTCCTCTGCATGCTGTAGTGTTTAGATGGTTCTGTTATGACTTCTCCTCTGCATGCTGTAGTGTTTAGATGGTTCTGTTATGACTTCTCCTCTGCATGCTGTAGTGTTTAGATGGTTCTGTTATGACTTCTCCTCTGCATGCTGTAGTGTCCCATGTTAGCCGTGTTGCTCAGCAGCGTCCCCGAGACGCAGTTCCCCAGCCTGGCATACTGTGGTCTGTAATCCAAGTAGGCCTAACACATGTTGAAAAGTGTTGAATGAATGCGCTTGAAAAGTCAAATATCTTACGAGTAGGGCAACCAAATGGTCTGTGACGTCACGTGACAGGGATGGAGCTCGATATCCGATTATCAAGCCTGTTTTCGAGCATAGCAGCCCATGACGTCATGTTTAACCCATTTTGGGCTTTTTTCATACTTTAGCTATTGAAAAATAGCAGATCTACGAGCTTGTAGGTCTGCTATTTTGAAAAAATGTGAATTTTTGAAAATCTATGAATATATTCTTTCAGAGCGAACATTTTTAACTCAAATCTTTGCTTCGGGGGGGGGGGGGGGGGGGGGGGTGGTCCCTGGAACAACATATTTTCAGATGGGGCACCACTAATATAGCAACATGAGGTATTTCAGAAAACTGTCAGGATTTAGAAGACTTTTTTTTTCTTTTCTCGATGTCAGGCCTTAAATGGGTTAAACAAGAGGCGATCAAGACATAAATCTAATCATCCACGCTGGCACAAACATGTCGGTCTAAAAGTGTATTGATAACCTGCCAACCAGTTCTGTCCGGGGAAACGAAATGACGCTTTTAAAGTGACGGTACACATACTGTACGTATTAAAGGGACACTTCACCCTTTTTGCAAAAGAATATATGTTAATGACGTTTAGAAGCTTTAGATCACTTTCCTGGGGGTCTTTATGTGTGTAATATGTGGTTTTAGATATTTTAGATTGTAGCAGTGAGCCTGTTGTCTCTGATGTCATGGACACTGGGCTCACTACCTTCCTGGACTACAATTCCCATCATTCTTTGGTGCACTGCTCCTCCTTGTGGATAGGGGGGAGAGCTGTCTTACTGAGACAACATGTAGTCCAGGAAGGAAGTGAGCCCAGTGTCCATGACATCAGAGACAACAGGCTCACTGCTACAATCTAAAATATCTAAAACCACATATTACACACATAAAGACCCCCATGAAAGTGTTCTAAAGTGTCCCTTTAACCAGTTTACAGTTTCTTTAATATTGCCTTCTGTCGGTTGAAAGGTAAAAGTACTGTATTTGAAGGCACTAGTAACAGTGTATTGACTCCTGTCTCTCCACAAAACCGTTTTGTAGGCTACAGTACCATACAATTATATGTATAAGTACAGAACAAAGAATGTTTGCTTTCGCCATCTCTGTTGAATAAGAGTCTGGGCAATTATGTTTTAGTCTTGCTAGAATTTACTAAAGGTTAAAGCTCTCAGGAAGCACTGAGAGCTTTGTAGATATATATATACAGTAGGCGGTTTTCGGTTATTATTTTCAAAATGGCAATTTATAGCAAAATTGCAATACTGATTGCATACTGATTGCAAGTATAGGTTGATTTGTGAGTCTGATTGAAGTGATTGGTGTGTGTGTGTGTGTGTGTGTGTGTGTGTGTGTGTGTGTTATGTTATGTTTTATTCATGTGTATAGGACTCTCTCTCTACAATGAGATCTGCATCTCAAGGGTCTATCCGATTAGCCTGGTTAATAAACCAGACCGAATCAGCCGTTGGCAAAAAAAATTGCCTGCCGGCGGATTACGGTCTGGAGAGGCTCAATTGTACGCCCATTTCCTACACCAGAGAAATGGGGCGGCCGATCGGGACACGGTATGCAATATGGGCGGGCTTTGGAACAGTGACTTTCAATGCTTGAGACCTTTGACTGACAGCAGCTCTGACCAATTGCGTCAAAGAGAAAATGTTTCAACCCGCCGCCCTGGAAATGAAATCCCAGACTAATATCCCGCGGTCCGTGCGATATTAGTCTGGTTTATTAACCAGGCTACTATCCGATACCTGGGCAACTGGCGGCCCGGGGGCCACATGCGGCCCCCACCATCACTTAACGCGGCCCGCAGGTTAATATACGAACATTGATATATTTTTTATTTCAGCTAATTTAGTATTACAATGTTGTTGTCTTTTTTTTATGTCCAATGTATTTTATTCAGTTCATACAGTTAATGCAGTGCGTTTTGAGCTTGTAGATCAGCTATTTCTGCTACGACAGTAATATGCAAGGTACTTGGATACTCTGGAGTGAGTGTGGAAATATAGTGGCCCTCTGGAGTGAATGTGGAACTATAGTGGCCCTCTGGAGTGAGTGTGGAAATATAGTGGCCCTCTAGAGTGAGTGTGGAACTATAGTGGCCCTCTGGAGTGAGTGTGGAACTATAGTGGCCCTCTGGAGTGAGTGTGGAAATATAGTGGCCCTCTGGAGTGAGTGTGGAACTATAGTGGCCCTCTGGAGTGAGTGTGGAAATATAGTGGCCCTCTAGAGTGAGTGTGGAACTATAGTGGCCCTCTGGAGTGAGTGTGGAACTATAGTGGCCCTCTGGATGGATGGCGTGTGACTGTATGTACAAGTTTATAAATGCGTACACATGCCATTTTTTTAACCTTATAAGCCTGTGTTAGACTTAAGAGTAATTCTCTCTCCTTTACTGTAAAAAAAACCTACTTCATCTTGTGCATGAGGAGCGTGCACGCAAGCACACACACACACACACAGAGAGCAGGATGTGCACGCTGGCAACAAGCATGCACCATCAACTGGCTGACATGTTGACAACAGCTTTCTGACAAGCACCCCCTCCTCCCTCTCTCTCTCTCTCTCTCTCTCTCTCCCCCTCCTCCCTCTCTCCCCCTCCTCCCCCTCCTCTCTCTCTCTCTCTCTCTCTCTCTCTCTCTCTCTCTCTCTCTCTCTCTCTCTCTCTCTCTCTCTCTCTCTCTCTCTCTCTCCCCTCCTCATCTTCTTCCTCATGTCCTTGTCACCTTCTGTCTCTGTTGCTGTCCCCTCTCCTTGTCTCACGTGCGCACACACACGCACATGCACGCACACACACACACACACACACACACACACACACACACACACACACACCCCTCACAGCCATTTCCTGCAGGTGCAGGCTTGACTGACACTTTGACAGCGTACGTATAGGAAACCGCATGAGAGAGAGAGAGAGAGAGAACTTCCAAAAATAGCAGGTCGTGACGTGCTATTATGAGCTTTTATTGCCAACGCCAGTGAGCCTTTACTATATGAGACTCTGCCTTTTAGTGAGGCTTAGCTCTGTAGCCAAACTAACTTTATTTTCACACTCTTTCTGGTGTATAATATTGGAGCTCATTCCTTTTTTTATTTTTTATAATGTGTTCATTGTTTCACGTTGTGTTTTAATAATGTGTTTATTGTGCACGTTGTGTTAACACATTGACTACGGAATTAATTCATCTTTATCCCCCCCTTTTTTCCACTAATCTTTGAAAGCTCACACAATATTGTATACGTCGTTCCAATCCACCCAATTCAAAGGGCTTTATTGGCATGAGAAAACATACGTTTTACATTGCCAAAGCAGAAAGAACAATACAGCAATACAATCAAAACAAAAATGATGTACATGTGAAGGTCAGAATCTCCACCCACGGGGTGCCTTATAATAATAGCATGTACGATCTTGTCCTATAGTGTTAAAATAAAGTAAAAAATACCAATCTTCCCTTTTAAAAGCTCCTGCTGTCGTTCACTCAATAGCTCTAACAGCTATATAAAAAGGACCAGGATCCCCCAGAGAGCTCATTTCTTCACCAAGGACATGTCGTCTCAATCCAGAGATCCCCCTAATAGGCGGAAGTCTTGAGACCCTCACACACTTAACCCGTTTTGGGGCGGGAAACCATTTTGGTGTTAGCATTATCTTATGCTTTAGCTATTGAAAAATAGCAGATATATCCCCGTTCATTTTCCTCATAGACTTTTCCAGAAAGTATTTATTTAAAGACGTTTAAGCCTCGTACAAAGCCAACTCTTGTCGTGACAAATCAGGACAACAAACACAACTTTTTGGGCCAGAAAGTAGAAAAAAAACACTTTTGTTGTTGTTTTTCTTCTTTAATTATTTGTTTGGTCCATGATTTGTCACGACAAGAGTTGCCTTCGTACGACGCTTAAAAGGTCTTTAAATAAATTGTTTTTGAAAAGCCTATAGGAGAAAATTAATGGAGAATCATTTCCTGGGCCACTCGTCGTTCTGAAAGGGGGCGGGACTGCAACGCTCTATAGTCAATAAATGAGAGAACCATGATGAGGTGGCTTGTGTAAACAGTCTGGCGTCACATGGAACTCCACATTTGGGGCATGGCATCAAGTGACATCATAGCGACATCACAGCGGCACATTTTAAACCTGGACATTCAGGGTGCAACAACTTGCATTGCCCACCCGCGAGACCTGCCCCCCACAAACACAAACAACAATGGAGACCGTGCCCCGCGAGATCCGCCAGCTGCGCGCCTGCCTCCTGTGCTCGCTGGTGAAGACGGCGGAGCAGTTCGAGTACGACGGCTGCAACAACTGCGAGGCGGAGCTGCGTCTGAAGGGCCGCCGCGACGCCGTGCTGGAGGCCACCAGCTCGTCGTTCGACGGCGTGGTGGCCATGATGAGCCCCGCCGACAGCTGGGTGGCGCGCTGGCAGCGCGTGGACACGCTGCGCCCGGGCGTCTACGCCGTGTCGGTGAGCGGCCGGCTGCCCGCCGACGTGGTGGCCGAGCTGAAGGGGCGAGACGTCGTCTACAAGTCCAGGGACACCGCCGTGAAGACATGACGAGTCCTCCAGAGAGACACCGCCGTGAAGACATGACGAGTCCTCCAGAGAGACACCGCCGTGAAGACATGACGAGTCCTCCAGAGAGACACCGTTGTGAAGACATGACGAGTCCTCCAGAGACACCGCCGTGAAGACATGACGAGTCCTCCAGAGAGACACCGCCGTGAAGACATGACGAGTCCTCCAGAGAGACACCGCCGTGAAGACATGACGAGTCCTCCAGAGAGACACCGCCGTGAAGACATGACGAGTCCTCCAGAGAGACACCGCCGTGAAGACATGACGAGTCCTCCAGAGAGACACCGCCGTGAAGACATGACGAGTCCTCCAGAGAGACACCGCCGTGAAGACATGACGAGTCCTCCAGAGAGACACCGCCGTGAAGACATGACGAGTCCTCCAGAGAGACACCGCCGTGAAGACATGACGAGTCCTCCAGAGAGACACCGCCGTGAAGACATGACGAGTCCTCCAGAGAGACACCGCCGTGAAGACATGACGAGTCCTCCAGAGAGACACCGCCGTGAAGACATGACGAGTCCTCCAGAGACACCGCCGTGAAGACATGACGAGTCCTCCAGAGAGACACCGCCGTGAAGACATGACGAGTCCTCCAGAGAGACACCGCCGTGAAGACATGACGAGTCCTCCAGAGACACCGCCGTGAAGACATGACGAGTCCTCCAGAGAGACACCGCCGTGAAGACATGACGAGTCCTCCAGAGAGACACCGCCGTGAAGACATGACGAGTCCTCCAGAGAGACACCGCCGTGAAGACATGACGAGTCCTCCAGAGAGACACCGCCGTGAAGACATGACGAGTCCTCCAGAGAGACACCGCCGTGAAGACATGACGAGTCCTCCAGAGAGACACCGCCGTGAAGACATGACGAGTCCACAGAGAGACACCGCCGTGAAGACATGACAAGTCCTCCAGAGAGACACCGCCGTGAAGACATGACGAGTCCTCCAGAGACACCGCCGTGAAGACATGACGAGTCCTCCAGAGAGACACCGCCGTGAAGACATGACGAGTCCTCCAGAGACACCGCCGTGAAGACATGACGAGTCCCAGAGACACCGCCGTGAAGACATGACGAGTCCTCCAGAGAGACACCGCCGTGAAGACATGACGAGTCCTCCAGAGAGACACCGCCGTGAAGACATGACGAGTCCTCCAGAGAGACACCGCCGTGAAGACATGACGAGTCCTCCAGAGAGACACCGCCGTGAAGACATGACGAGTCCTCCAGAGAGACACCGCCGTGAAGACATGACGAGTCCTCCAGAGAGACACCGCCGTGAAGACATGACGAGTCCTCCAGAGAGACACCGCCGTGAAGACATGACGAGTCCTCCAGAGAGACACCGCCGTGAAGACATGACGAGTCCTCCAGAGAGACACCGCCGTGAAGACATGACGAGTCCTCCAGAGACACCGCCGTGAAGACATGACGAGTCCTCCAGAGAGACACCGCCGTGAAGACATGACGAGTCCTCCAGAGAGACACCGCCGTGAAGACATGACGAGTCCTCCAGAGACACCGCCGTGAAGACATGACGAGTCCTCCAGAGAGACACCGCCGTGAAGACATGACGAGTCCTCCAGAGAGACACCGCCGTGAAGACATGACGAGTCCTCCAGAGAGACACCGCCGTGAAGACATGACGAGTCCTCCAGAGAGACACCGCCGTGAAGACATGACGAGTCCTCCAGAGAGACACCGCCGTGAAGACATGACGAGTCCTCCAGAGAGACACCGCCGTGAAGACATGACGAGTCCACAGAGAGACACCGCCGTGAAGACATGACAAGTCCTCCAGAGAGACACCGCCGTGAAGACATGACGAGTCCTCCAGAGACACCGCCGTGAAGACATGACGAGTCCTCCAGAGAGACACCGCCGTGAAGACATGACGAGTCCTCCAGAGACACCGCCGTGAAGACATGACGAGTCCCAGAGACACCGCCGTGAAGACATGATGAGTCCTCCAGAGACACCGCCGTGAAGACATGATGAGTCCTCCAGAGACACCGCCGTGAAGACATGACGAGTCCTCCAGAGACACCGCCGTGAAGACATGATAACAGGAAAGGTCATTATAATAGCTAACGGTGGTTCGGGCATCGATCTGGTTAGGATCCCTCTAGGGCAGCGGTGCCTCTAGGGCAGTGGTGCCCAAAAGGTATAGATCGCGATCTACCAGTAGATCACAAAGGCTGTGCATGACATGGCCCTAAAGAATATTTAATTTAAATATTTAAAAAAATATATATGTTTTTTTGCATCTGCCACTTGAATTGAGGTGACGTGATTGATTGACATCAAAAGGGCCTGTCAGCTCAAAGCCACAATGAAACATTTTGTTTTCCAAGACAAAAACATTGGTAGCATTACAAATTAAATACATAACCCCCCCCCCTACCTATTCCTTTTATGCCGCTCTATTTCCCATTCCAAGTGCATTTGTCTCATACTGTAATGCCGAGCGCAATTCCAAAGCCCCCTCGGATACATTTTTGTCGGTGGGTAGATCTTGTTGAGGTGGTTAAGTCAGAAAACTGTGGGCACCCCTGCTCTCTATGTTGCCCCCGTGACCCGACCACGGATAAGCGGTTGAAGATGGATGGGTGGATAGCTGCAAGCAGCGATAATACCTCCATAAAAGCAATAAGACTGGAGATGACGTCGTTTTTTTTTGTTTGTTTGTTACGCTGATTGGATGAAGGGGTTGTCTGTCAGCGCTCTACTCCCGCAGCCAACCATACAGACTCTTCCACACAATGGCCCTCATTTGTCAAATTCGGCCCTAAATGCGAGTTGTGGGTTTTTAGCGTTTGTCACGTCGGCACAGCATTCATGACGTGATCGTAAACAACTGATTCTTGCGTCATTTTGGTCTCGGCGTTGATAAATGTGACGGCTGAAATGAATCTGGCACGCCCTATATATGAAATCAAGCCTCCCCCTCGTTTTTTGCGACATGAACTGCTGCAACACGACCAAACGACGTATGGAAACCATAGTCATGTGATGGAAAGAACAGTTTCTCCCACTCGCCTCGTGAGTGGGATCATAAAGTTCATACAATCAATTCATCGGGAGATCTAAAGGTCAGAGGTCATTTGACGAATGACAGTGAGCTTCAGTTCTTGACCGTTTCCCATGACCCTCTGCCATATTGCCGGATTTTTTATTTTTATTTTAATAATCACACTTGTGTGAAGTGAGGGGCCTCCTATCACCTCGGCTTAATCCTTGTCTGTGTGACTTGTTATATATATAAATATCTTCGGGGAAGATTTGACAAATCGGAGCTATTACATTTTTTTTTCTTTTGTTTTTCATGTTCTCCCATCCCTCCCCCCTTGTGGTGGCCTTCCTCCTTTCATTTAAGACTTGTGGTGGCCTTCCTCCTTTCATTTAAGACTTGTGGTGGCCTTCCTCCTTTCATTTAAGACTTGTGGTGGCCTTCCCCATTCACCCACCCTTCATTTAAGACATGTGGTGGCCTTCCCCATTCACCCACCCTTCATTTAAGACATGTGGTGGCCTTCCCCATTCACCCACCCTTCATTTAAGACATGTGGTGGCCTTCCCCATTCACCCACCCTTCATTTAAGACATGTGGTGGCCTTCCCCATTCACCCAATTCATTTAAGACTTGTGGTGGCCTTCCCCATTCACCCACCCTTCATTTAAGACATGTGGTAGCCTTCCCCATTCACCCACCCTTCATTTAAGACATGTGGTGGCCTTCCCCATTCACCCACCCTTCATTTAAGACATGTGGTGGCCTTCCCCATTCACCCACCCTTCATTTAAGACATGTGGTGGCCTTCCCCATTCACCCACCCTTCATTTAAGACATGTGGTGGCCTTCCCCATTCACCCAATTCATTTAAGACTTGTGGTGGCCTTCCCCATTCACCCACCCTTCATTTAAGACATGTGGTAGCCTTCCCCATTCACCCACCCTTCATTTAAGACATGTGGTGGCCTTCCCCATTCACCCACCCTTCATTTAAGACATGTGGTGGCCTTCCCCATTCACCCAATTCATTTAAGACTTGTGGTGGCCTTCCCCATTCACCCACCCTTCATTTAAGACATGCGGGGTGGCCTTCCCCATTCACCCACCCTTCATTTAAGACATGTGGTGGCCTTCCCCATTCACCCACCCTTCATTTAAGACATGCGGGGTGGCCTTCCCCATTCACCCACCCTTCATTTAAGACATGCGGGGTGGCCTTCCCCATTCACCCACCCTTCATGTAAGACTTGTGGTGGCCTTCCCCATTCACCCACCCTTCATTTAAGACTTGTCGTGGCCTTCCCCATTCACCCACCCTTCATTTAAGACATGTGGTGGCCTTCCCCATTCACCCACCCTTCATTTAAGACATGTGGTGGCCTTCCCCATTCACCCACCCTTCATTTAAGACATGTGGTGGCCTTCCCCATTCACCCACCCTTCATTTAAGACATGTGGTGGCCTTCCCCATTCACCCACCCTTCATTTAAGACATGTGGTGGCCTTCCCCATTCACCCACCCTTCATTTAAGACATGTGGTGGCCTTCCCCATTCACCCACCCTTCATTTAAGACATGTGGTGGCCTTCCCCATTCACCCACCCTTCATTTAAGACTTGTGGTGGCCTTCCCCATTCACCCACCCTTCATTTAAGACTTGTGGTGGCCTTCCCCATTCACCCACCCTTCATTTAAGACTTGTGGTGGCCTTCCCCATTCACCCACCCTTCATTTAAGACTTGTCGTGGCCTTCCCCATTCACCCACCCTTCATTTAAGACATGTGGTGGCCTTCCCCATTCACCCACCCTTCATTTAAGACAAGTGGTGGCCTTCCCCATTCACCCACCCTTCATTTAAGACATGTGGTGGCCTTCCCCATTCACCCACCCTTCATTTAAGACATGCGGGGTGGCCTTCCCCATTCACCCACCCTTCATTTAAGACATGCGGGGTGGCCTTCCCCATTCACCCACCCTTCATTTAAGACATGCGGGGTGGCCTTCCCCATTCATCCACCCTTCATTTAAGACATGTGGTGGCCTTCCCCATTCACCCACCCTTCATTTAAGACATGCAGGGTGGCCTTCCCCATTCACCCACCCTTCATTTAAGACATGCGGGATGGCCTTCCCCATTCATCCACCCTTGTGGTGGCCTCCCCCATTCACCCACCCTTGTGGTGGCCTCCCCCATTCACCCACCCTTGTGGTGGCCTCCCCCATTCACCCACCCTTCGCAAACATTCGCAACATTTGGCCCGCTTTAGCTTGCTCGGTGGTGGTGCCTCTCACGGCTCCGTCATGGTCACAAACTGCACTTTTTCGGCCAAACAGATTGTCTGCAGTTGTCCTATAGGAGAGGCCCAGCAGTTCTGCATTGCTCACAGAAGCCTGTGTGGTGTTATTTAAGCATGGGGCGGTTCGGGCTTTGGCATCGCGGCAAGGGAAAGAGATGCAGACTCCTCTTGAACTCGGTCATGTCCTGCACTAAAGTAGGCTGCTGCAGCAGGGACGGGGCTGTAGCCAGATCCACGTTATCCCCGGTAGGGAGCCCCCCTGGAGACAGATCCACGTTATCCCGGGTAGGGAGCCCCCCTGGAGACAGTTCCACGTTATCCCGGGTAGGGAGCCCCCCTGGAGACAGTTCCACGTTATCCTGGGTAGGGGACTGGCCTAGAGACTGGTCCACATCACCCTTGGTAGGAGACTGGTCTAGAGACTGGTCCACATCACCCTTGGTAGGAGACTGGTCTAGAGACTGGTCCACATCACCCTTGGTAGGAGACTGGTCTAGAGACTGGTCCACATCACCCTTGGTAGGAGACTGGTCTAGAGACTGGTCCACATCACCCTTGGTAGGAGACTGGTCTAGAGACTGGTCCACATCACCCTTGGTAGGAGACTGGTCTAGAGACTGGTCCACATCACCCTTGGTAGGAGACTGGTCTAGAGACTGGTCCACATCATCCTGGATAGGAGACAGGCCTGGGGCCAGGTCGGCATCATCCTGGGTAGGGAACTGGCCCACCGTGGGGAAAGACTCCATCTCCCTGGAGAGAATGTGCACAGACACTTTGCGTCTCCCGGGGGCATCTACTGCCAGCCGTTCTCTGTAGAACGACAGCACCTGATCCTTTGTCAGAGTTTTCAGACAGGACACCTCGACGTTGGCTCTGTCGAAGTTATACTGCTCTGACGATATCTCTCGCCAGTACATTCCACACTCCATGGCCAACATCTTGGGCTCGTCCATTTTGTGCGCAGCCAGAGCCTCGACGTGCTTCTGGAAAGTCTCCTGGCTCATCTCCTCTATGGACGTCTCCATGGTGCGTAGGAAGGCCTCCACGCGGCTCTCGAGGTAGCGCGGAGCCTTCTCCGACTGGACGGTGAAGTGGAGGCCCTGGACGCCGTCCTGCCTCCTGCACCCGCTGGACACGGCGTAGCCCAGCTGCTCTTTGGTGCGCAGCGTGTCGAAGCACGGCTCGGCGACGATCTGGCAGAACAGCTCCAGCAGCGCGTTGTGGCGCGTGCTCTCCACGCCCGTCTGGTAGTAGACGCTGACGGCACAGTTGCCGTGCACCGTGTTCCTCCGCTGGTACACGTACCAGCCGCCGTCTGGGACCTGCACCTGCCTGAGGCGAGTCGTCAGCTGGCTGGGGAGGAGGGGTTTGGTGTGAGCGCGCTCAACGAGAGTGTCCTCCAGCGTCTCCACGAGGCCCAGAGCGTGCTCCTTGGTCATGTTGCCGTGGAGAAGGGCGTCGATATGTAACCGCGACAGCAGCTGAGCTACGAAGACTTTGAGGCGCGGGAGAGTGACGTCCTCCAGAGCGGCACTGAACTCGTCGTTGGTCCAAGCGCCCTCCGTCAGTAGCTGGTTGAGGTAGTACGCGGCGTGCTGCTGAGGCGTCTGCGCTTCGAAGCTACTCAGAGCACGCGCAAACGATTCCTTGTGGATATCAAAGCGCTTCTCGTCAATCTCAAAACAGGCCATCCTCTCCATTATTTTCTTCAGTAGGATGTGTTGCTTGTCGGCATAGCCCAACACACACAGAGATATCCCGTAGTCTGTCTGCCTGAGGTCATACTTCAAGTCCGCTAGCGCGGCTCCATACTCAAATTCCCTGACGGACTCCTTGAGGAGCTCCATGTATACCCATGTCATGTTTTGATGCAAGGGGTCCACGTACACTAGCGGGCTGCGAAATTCAAAGACTAACACAGCCTTGGGCAAGAAGAACTTGTCGTCCTGTTTGAACCACACCTTGCTCATGGCCGTATCCTTGATTAAAGCGGGATAGGCCGGGGAGTCTTTGTCCAGAGGGTAGATCTCAAACTTATCGGGGATGAACCCATTCTTCACGGGTAACTTGAACATGTCGCTCGGTTTGGCGTTTGACCATTTCTGGATGACCTCATCGGAGATGGCCTCCCGCTTGTACCGTGTGCCGTACCACTCCTCGATCCTGTCCGTCTGCCCTTCAAAGGACTTTGACACCACCGACACCATGATGTTCTCCGGCCTCAGCTTATCCAGCACCGTCTCTATGAGACTAGGATCAAAGTCCTTCAGAAGATACTCCACCGCCAGAACCTCCTCCAGGGGGCAGCAGTGAGCGAAGCCGGCCAGTTTGGAGGCATAGCTGACGGCATACGGCTCTTTCTCCTGGAACCTGAAGGCCATTTCATTCAAATCCTTGCACTCCTGAAAGAGCCACTCCTGAGGTCCCTCTGTGCGCAGCATCTGGATGTACTGGAACACGTGGAAGACGATGTCCTCTACGCGCAAGAGCCCCTCCTCCGTTAGATCCACGGTGATTTCGAAGAACGCATAACCCGTCGCTCCACTGAGTGCTCCAGACAGCGTGTTCACCCAACCCTTGGCCTTGAGCTCGGACAGCAGACCTCCTGGAGCCGTGTGACCGACCAGAAGTCCCAAATAGCTAAACCTCGTCTCGATCTTGCTCAGGTCTGGGATGGGGAAGGTCATGTACAGGCCCCTGAAGTCTGTGATGGGCACCACCGTGTTGATTTGTCTAAGATGTTCCTCCCGGTAGGGATCGTCGGGAAACACCGGGACGGGCACGCTCTTGTTCTCCACCTTCCCAAACAGAGCGACCACCATGGAGGTCAGCTGGTCGAGGGACTCCCTCCCCGACACGCAGAGGCCCATTATGTTGGAGGAGTAGAACGTGGAGTGAAACGTCAGCAGCTCCTGGCGCACGTCGACGCCGTCTCTAGAAGGTATCGTCTCCAGGGTCAATTTGTTACCGGTATTAAATCTACTATAGGGGTGGTCGGGACGGCACGTGGCCCTCCCCAGCTGGAACAACCTCGAGGCATCGTCCATTAGGTTACCCCGGTGCTCAGAGTCCACAGCGTTCACCTCCCGCTCCATGCAGCTCTCGTCGAACAGCGGGCACAGGAAGAACTGGGCGAACCTGTCCAGGGCTCCCTGCAGGTGCTCGTGGGACACGTCGAAGTGGAAGTTGGTGTGTTCGTCGTCGGTGAAGGCGTTGGAGCAGCCGCCGTGCTCGCTGAGGAAGCGGCCGTATTCGTTCTCCTCGGGGTATTTCTCCGTGCCGAGGAACAGCATGTGCTCACAGAAGTGCGCCAGGCCCGGGACGTCGGCGCGGCCCGACAGCGAACCCACGTGCACGTCCAGCGCTGCCGCCGCGAAGTCCGCGGTCGGGTCACTGATCAGCACGGCCTTCAGTCCGTTGGCGAGCTCCAGGCCTCGGTATAGACGCTTGTCCCCGGGAGACTGAACGATGTCGCTCACCATATTCACTACAGCTGGGTCATTCACTACAGCTGAGTCGCTCACCACCCTGTTCACTAAAGCTGGGTCCTTCACTACAGCTGGGTCTTTCACTAAACCTGGGTCCTTCACTACAGCCGGGTCCTTCACTACCATATTCACTACAGCTGGGTCATTCACTACAGCTGAGTCACTCACCACCCTATTCACTAAAGCTGGGTCCTTCACTACAGCTGGGTCATTCACTACAGCTGGGTCATTCACTAAAGCTGGGTCGCTCATTCTGAGGGGAAAGTATAGGTATGTGTTTGTTTTCGCGAGTTAAGCGTTTGTTTCCCAATCTCTTGCGATTGATCCATTGACCACTGCGGTGCCCACGCAGTCTGCAGGGTCTTAGCGTTTTATAATACATGCAGATATGAATGCAATATATGGAGTTCCATGATGGTGGAACTCTGTATTTGGGCACGGCTGACATCTTAGTGACAGCTCAGTGATTGTGAAGACCCTGCAGACTCTGTGGGCACTCGATGGTCAATAGCGTGCTCAGCGTGGCCTCATCATCACGGTGTTGTCGCTATTAAACTAGGCTATATCAAACGATATCATGCCCATTATATCTTGTCCTAATCTCCCAACTCCCATTGCAATGTGTAGAGCAGTGCTTTTCAACCCCTTTTCATGTCATTGTCCATGAATCTGTTACAGATGTACTGTGACTTTAATTGTGTATAGTAATGGTTTGAGTGTGTTTAGTGTATTTGCAGTTGGAGCTACCCTACAGTGGCTGATGTTTACAAGGTTTAAGAGCTTGAGCTTTTATTTTGATGTTTCTCTTTCCTCTTGATTCTCAGCACACTGAGCTCAGCATTACAATTCAATTCAATTCAAAGGGCTTTATTGGCATGTATAACGTATACGTTTACATTGCCAAAGCAGAAAGAACAATACAACAATACAGCAATACAATCAAAACAAAAATGATGTACCTTTTTGAAGGTCAGAATCTTCAATAGATCAAATTCTATGTACCAAGGTCACTCAATGCAGGTATAGTGCAGGAATATACACAATGATTAGTCTTTAGGGTGGTTGTGTTCCATTTGATATCCTTCTCCTATCACAGCAACTCACAAATCCTGCTGCTGTGTTTGCACATTGTTGTACTTCGCCCAGCAGATATGGGAGTTTTTTTTGTCATTGGTCATGTTTTCAAAATCTCTGTGTGTGTGGTTGTAATCTGTGGGAAGTATGTGTCTCTGATGTCTTGGTACAATGGACAGATGGTTAGGAAGTGTAGCTCGGTTTCCACTACACAGAACACAGAACTCAGTCAGTCAGATGTCCCTGAATGCACAGCTACATGTCAGAAGCTCTCCATGTGTACTACTTACTTGTTTGTTCTCTTCAAGAGCATCGTTGGTATGTATTTGATAGTTTGTGTTTATAGAAACGCATTGATATGTTGTGTGTGAAGTTAGCACTTTAGTAGGACTAGTGTGTTTGAGTCAACTGCATATCATGTGACTGTTAGCTTGTACTGTATATCTGGGTACTACATATGGTCTGTGTAGCTGTCTACAACTCTACATACTGTAGTTGTTGCATTTATGATGGATAAAGAGTTTGTTTTTGTTGTGTTGTAGTTTCACCCTTTTGAATCCAAAACACCTGTTGACTACATACAACGTCTCCAGAGTCGTGGTTGAAGAAAGGCGTTTATCTGACTGTTGAATCATACTCTCCAGTGTGCAGTGAGAACAATATTAAGTATATAAGTGTGGTTGCTAATTGGCTGTTGTTGGTTACGTAACCAATCTATGTTTTACAATCAAACCAAACTATTGAAGCGCTATAGAAGTTTTCAAATTAGGGAGGGGCCTATGTAAGCGACTGCGGCAACCACACTTTGCAATTATTATTTTTTTTAGACTTTTCTAGTTATTATTATTGTTATTATTCTGCCTTTGAGACCACCATTGATGAGATCTAGTCTCTCAGACCAAAGACTGATAATATATTGTCTGTATGTATTGAGTTTTGACTACATGTAAATTATACGAGTAAGACGCGCAAACGCGGGAAGCGAACGCAGATCGTAAATTGCAATAACAATTAGAATAAATTACGAATTAGTGAGAACTGTTTAGTAGTACTGTGAAATTAGTGAAAACAGGGAGCAGCCATCACACTCATGTCACACTCCATATTTGGACGTAGCTCCATATATGGGCACAAAGGGGGGACACACGCACGCACACACAGACACACAGACATGATCTGCTAGGTCTCATAGTAAGTGCTCACTGCCTTCGCAACAATATAATAATATATTTTAGTGTAAAATGAAACCACATGGACCCGTAGTCATGCCCAAATATGGAGTTTCAAGTCAGTCTGACCTCACCAGGCCATATATGGAGCGTGCATATCTCCTCGTATGGGTCGTTATGTCTGTGACATCAGCTGACGGTCTCCGATATGACGCCAATCTCATGTGAGCGAAGTCGAGCCGGACTGGTAAATGGTAAATAGTGCCTTTATCCAAGGCACTTTACATAGATTGTGACTGTGGCTCAGGAGGTAGAGCAGGTCACTCAATGATCCATGGGTCGGCGGTTCGAATCCCGGCTCCTCCTGTCTACATGTCGAAGTGTCCTTGGGCAAGACACTGGACCCCAACTTGCTCCCGGTGTGCTGGTTGGTACCTTGCATGGTTTCCGCCGCAATCGGTGTATGAATGTGTGTGAATGTAATGCACAATCTATGTAAAGCACCTTGGATAAAGGCGCTATATAAAAGCACCATTTACCATTACATTCACCCATTCACACACACATTGAACTTGTAGAACTTGTGAACTTCGTAGATCGGCTATTTTCTAAAGACTTTGTACACATTTTATAATGCAATATGAGTACTTTTACTTTTTGATCCCGATACTTTTGTACTTTGACTCAAGTACATTTTCAATTCCGTACTTTTACTTACGTAGTTTTAGAGAGTAATTATTTTTCCACCACTGCTGGTCATCACCCTCACACTTTGCTCAAACATTGCGACTTTCATCCCCTTTTCTCTCACACTCTTTTACATAATTATATTTGATCCATAATATGGATCATTATTTATATCCTTCCAGATGTTCTGTGTATCCGGAGGGGCAACCCAGTTCATTCAAACGGAAATAGTCTTGTTGTTGTTGTTTTGCCAAACATACAGGATTGCTGTATATTCTTCTAACTGTCTGAAAACATTTATACCCCAGTGATCTCCTGGGGTGTATATCTCTCTCTCTCTCTCTCCCACGCGAGTGATGTTGCTTATAGCGTTTGGCCTAAGCCAACACATTAATTTCCATGGACTCATAATAATTATTATTCACGTGAGTTCAAGCATATATAAATGAGGAATTAGCATTTATATACTGTATACTATATGCTCATCCCTATTCATGGACGAATACTATACGTTTGTCTCTGTCAGGCGGAAACCTCAAACGTTCTGAACGCACCTTACAAACCCTCCTCCTGAACG
Source organism: Protomyctophum bolini (assembly GCF_963924005.1). Lineage (NCBI taxonomy): Eukaryota > Metazoa > Chordata > Actinopteri > Myctophiformes > Myctophidae > Protomyctophum > Protomyctophum bolini. The sequence continues at coordinate 43,049,770 of NC_137871.1, forward strand.
CTGAGATCAGCCGACGCAGCGAAGCTGTAAGTACCCCAGAGCAGGTTCAACTTATGTAACTTAATACTAGCCCTGCAGCCTCGACCTCCTACAGGCGTACGCAAAGGCTCAACTTATGTAACTTAGTATACTAGCCATGCAGCCTTGACCTCCTACAGGCGTACGCAAAGGCTCAACTTATGTAACTTAGTACTAGCCATGCAGACTTGACCTCCTACAGGCGTATACGCAAAGGCTCAGCTTAGACAGCATTGTATGTAGACTTAGATGGCAGTTTATGTAAACATATAGCACTATATACAGTAGTATGCATAGTTTATTGAGTGGTGCAACCACTCCAAGGAACAGCAGTGTCCGTGTTCACCTATGTGACCCACCTATGTGACGTTAACCCATGTGACTATGAGACTATCGGTACCATTATTAGTAGGCTACTATTAGTACTATCAAACTCATATATAGGACATTTAGAACCATTGTTAGTGGATATCTCGAACGGGATTTCTATATAGACATATGACTCAGATGTTTCAATAACTTGATTGGAGTCTCTGCTTATGGCAAATTAAATTGATTTGACATAACTTTAAAAAGGTCCATGGATGCTGATACTTGCAATTTACAACGGGAAAGAGAATATACGCAGCACATCCTCGCACGTTGGGTGGGGGTGTCAAACTGGTGGCAGAAAGGGGGGGGAGGGACGGTACGTTGAGTCGGAGGTAAGTTGCGCGCTCTGCTCGCACACAAGTAGGCCATTCATCCATGGCCAACTTGTGTGCCAAACGCAAGTTGGCAGCTTGACAGCGTTTCTAGTTTTGATCAGTGTTTGCCTGTTATCTCTCCTAATGGTACTAAACATCAACACAGAATGGAATGGTGGACAAAATCCTATCCAACGACATCTAAATATTCTTTAGTTTTGGTTCTATGAGAGGCTAAATGACATTGACAATGAATGGAAAATCTTACGTCATAGTGTCTGAGCAAATAGGCTGTACGATCCCTCAGGCCGCTCACTTCACACGGGTGTGATTTTTGTTATTACAAAGGAGAAATAAGTGCAATTATAATGCTGACAGAATGAAGCACAACAAACAACTGTGTTTGATCTTTCATATTGCCACTGTCAGGCAGAAAACGTGTATATCTTTTTAATGTATTTCTGTGAATGCCCTACTTCATCATACTGCCTGCCTGCAGTGTCAAAAGATGTATGTGTTCAGAGCTTATTAAAAGCATGGCTATTTTCCCCTCCCCATTACAACCTCAAAAGAATCTGTGTAATTTTAGATCATCAGCTATTCGAGTGTCACACGTTTTTTTTGTGTTTAAAGCAAAAACATGTTTCACTCGAATCTTTGCTTCTGGCCGGGGGTCCCTAGAACAACATATATATACATGTACTGTATATCTGTGGCCAAATCCATACAGTATTATGTTGGGGCTCCTTGACATGAAAAGTCTATTCTTTGAGGCTATTATTGTAGATTTATCTCTTACACAAACATTAAATTCCCCATTGACAATGAATGGATAATTTATGGCATGTGTCTGAGCAAATAGGTATAGAGTTAAACGCTCCCAAAAAATCACACCTGTGTGAACTGAGTGGTGCAGCTCCCCCCCCCCCCCCCCCCCTCTCTCTCTCTCTCTCTCTCTCTCTCTCTCTAGCAGGCAACATTGCAGCAGTATCCCTCTCCCTGTTTCTGGCACCCCCTACTGGTACCCTATAGTCATATACTCGTGCTCATGGCCACATAGGTAGCCACATAGGCACATGGATAGGCACGGACATTGCTGGTTGTAGAAGTGGTTGCACCACTCAAAAAACATTTAGTCTCTGTGACACATCTAGGGGCCCGTAAACTGCATTCAAAGATTTTCCTATAGAAGCTTTGTCATTGGTCGATTTGCCTGACTACTTCCTGATTGGTTAGTCATTTCGACCGGGTTTATTTTTTCCCGACCAATTCATTGTCAATGGGAATCTGACCATTTGTGGACAAACGCCAAAAGCTGGATATAGGAGGGGCTGGTGTAACCTGCCTCCGCCAGCAGGGGGAGTGGTTTCACCAGGCTATAGGGCTGGTGGCCCTTAAAAAAAACTCGCACAACGAAGGCCCTCTTGGATCTCGATGGTTGACGCTCCGAGGACCCCAAAGTGGGGTCCGGGGACCCCTAGGGGTACTTGAGGGAGTTCCAGGGGGTCCCCAGCTAAATGATAATTAGGAACAAAATGGACCACTTATGGGTCTGTAACTCTGAGAGTGTACAAACGGAACGAAATGGAGCCATTTGTACACTCTCAGAGTTACATCAACATTCATTTTACAATATGCATTGGGGGTCCCAGAGATTGAAATGCCATTATAGCCTATAATCCAGGTCAAACCGGGGGGCCCTAGAGCTGTAAAAATATTCTCTTATGGGGGTCCTTGGCATGTATTTTCAAATGGGGGATCCACGGGATAATGACTATCATTTTGGGGGGTCCTTGACTTGAACCCCAGTGCCCTAGGGGTCAAATGCGGAAGTACACCCGAGTGCTTGATGTTAAAGCCCAGCTGCTGCACGGGGGTTTCCTCGTCATGAATCCACGGGTCCGCCTGCAGTTCACTCTCCAACCACTATAGGGCCGAGTGCTTCACCGCTGGAGAGCCTGACTGGGGGGGCTTGCATGTCCCCCTCCAAACTCACTCGTGCCCCTCCCCCTTCTCCCCGTTGACCCTCCTGAAGTCGCTCATGTCGGTGAACTGCATCGGCGTCCCGACGAAGCTCAGCTCGTTGATGCGCGTGGTCTCCTCGCCGCCCTGGTTGGACGCCACGAACAGCGCCACGCTCTGCACGTTCTGGAACTTGACGTAGCACAGCGGGAGCACAGCGCCATCCTCGTCCTCACCTCCACGGAGCTGCTCCTCCGTCAGCTCCAGGGTCTGCGTGGCCGCGCCGCGCTCCGCGTCGTCGAAGTCCATGGAGGGCCGGTTGGTGAAGACGCGGACGGACTTGGGCGCGCGGCCCAGGTCGGCCGCCCGCAGCCTGACGGAGAACAGCTTGACGGGCTGGCGGAACGCCACGGTGATCAGCAGCTGCTCGTCTACGTCCGACTCCAGGTAGGACGACGGGTCGGACGCCTTTCCGCCGTCGCTGTCGTCGTGCAGGCAGTTGGCGAGGCCGCGCTCGTCGCTCTCGTTGAGACACTGGCAGCCGCCGCGGTCCACCAGGTGCGCCAGGTCCACGCGGCCCCGCGGGAGAGCGCCGGGCTCGCTCTCCACGTGCCGCGCGATCCTCTCCTCCAGGGCGGCGGCGTTGGCGTTCACCTCCTCGTCCGCCGCGTCGTCCAGGAGGCGGAGCCCGTCGCGGAACAGCAGGAAGGTGGGCGTGGCCGAGACGCCGTGGAGGGCCGCCGTGGCCCGGCACGCCCGCACGTCCACCCGCAGAAAGGCCACGCCCGGGTAGCGGCTGCTCAGCAGCGCGAAGGCCGGGCCGGCGCGCACGCACGGCTCGCAGCCCGCCATGCCGAACTGGACCGCGGTGAGCCGCCCCGCGCCCGAGGCCGCCGCCAGCGCCGCCTGGAAGTCCGAGTCGGACGTGATGGCCTTCACCCCGACCATGGTACTACTTTACTCGCTGCACGACCGTGTATAATCAATCACAGATCTGTCGGATATCGGAGAGAAGAACGGTATTTAAACAAACGTCTGCTCGCAAGTCTGTGTTTGCGTCGTAGTTAGATATAGATAGCGGACAGGCCTTGTAGTCGGTCGACTCTCTGTGAGGTTTTGCGATTGGGTTTTAGACTTGCCGCGGTGGACAGCTGCCCATGTGACAAATATTCACTCTAGTAGGCGGTCAAATCAACCGTCATGCTCGTCTAAGACATTCCTGTTCATTTTATACACTCTCACTGTGATGTAAGAGTAAGACATGACGTAATGGGTGTCTACATTATCGGGATCGGAGGAAGCTCTCCCAGCAGACGTACTTCATCGTCAAGGAGAAGTAGGGTGCACCCAGCGGGGTGCAAATCTCCACCGGGAGACACCATTGACGATGTCATCCATATGGCGTCAGTCACCACCCAAACATGGAGTTCCACACGTGCTCTGTGATCCAGGGACCCCCTGTAGGGACCCCCTGCTGGCTATACAGCTTCCTTGATGAGGTTCCAAATATAGGTCCTTATTATTAGGGATGCACGATTAATCGGTAGCATAATCGGAATTGTGCCATATCGGTATCAAAATAATAATACAGATTATTTAATCGGTTTTCAACAGAAAAAAATGAATAAAATGTCAAATAAATCTACATTTAATTTGTACTCATCTCATTCAGTCATTCATGGTTGTGAAAACAGACACTTGGAAAAGTATTATGGTATTTATTGATTGATTGAACACTTTATTAACAGGCTTTGGGCCAATAAGCTCCTAGAGGGCCTATGGGCTTGTTTCCATTGTGGTCCTCTGTATAATACCGGAATTGGTCAGAATCGTTATCGGCAGATACTATGACCCTGCAAATTATCGGAGATCGGATATATCGGTCATAATTTCATAATCGTGCACCACTAGTCCTTATTATAACCAGTAAGACGCGCAAACGCGGGAAGCGAACGCAGCTCGTACATATTCACCATGACTCATGCGTTCTTGTGTCTGTGCCCTTTGTGCCCATATATGGAGCTGAGTGATTTGTTTGTGATTGATGCAACACACTCCATATTTGGACGTAGCTCCATATATGGGCACAAAGGGGGGGCACACGCACACACAGACACACAGACACGATCTGCTAGGTCTCATAGTAAGTGCTCACTGCATTCACAATAAAGCTCTGTAACTCTAAGGATTCATCTGGATCCAAACACAGCTCTGTGAAATATGTACATGTTTTAATACACACTTTGCAGAAGCCGGTCACCTCGAGGCTGCCAACCATGTTCCTACAAATAGCTCAACTGGTCAATTCTCCCTGCAGCCCCTCCCTCCCTGCCACTGTTGTCCTAGAAGCACTATTAAACATAGACCAAAAAGAGCTCAACTGGGGAGGACAATCTAGACCCGCATATTTCTTAAAATCAGCAGCACCTCTTATTGTAGAGCAGATTACTCACAATTTCATCAAGCTGTTTCCCTCATTATATTTGGAAAAGCGCACATATACTGTAACCCCATTGCACAAAGGAGGTGACAAGCAATATTTAGATAATGATACACCTATATCTCGAAACTACCCCGTCTTGCTAAAATCCTGCAAACACTCATAAACTCCCAGTTAAAAGTATTTCTTTCTAATTTCTCGGTTTTAAATTGAAATCAGTTCCGGCTTTCGATCAGGTAAACGCAAGTAAAACAAAATGTATGCTGTTTTCTAGGGCTTGGATGGTGTACTTATTATAACTTCCTCAGATGGATCCACGATTGAGAGGGTGTCTGAATATAAATATCTTGGCATTTGGCTTGACGATGAACTTTATTTTAAATTTCATATTGTTGATCTTGTCTACAAACTGACAAAAAACTAGGTTTTCTGTATAGCAATAAATTCTGTTTTCCAAATGCCAGAAAAAAAGCTATTATCGTGTCCACTTTCCTCTCGGTTCTGGACTACGGGGACATAATTTATAGGTCTGCTGCTGCTTCACTTTTAAAGAGGCTAGACACTGTCTACCCCTGTAAGTATCTGAGGTCGTGGCATCTCTGAGGGTGTGGTGGTCAAACCCGTGAATGTGGGCATTATTATTGTTGTTGCAAGGGGTTCTCAAACTTGAACATCTAGAGCAGGGCTGGGCAACTTTGACGATGGAGAGGGCCAATATATTTCCACACTCACTCCAGAGGGCCCACAGTGCATGTTACTGTCGTAGGAAAAATAGCCGATCTACAAGCGCGACGCGTTTTGAGCTTGTAGATCGGCTATTTTTGCTATGCATTTGAATTGAAAACCTGAATAATGTTTTGCTATTTTTGAATTGGAATCCTGAAAAGTGACCTTTTTATTGAATTTCAAATGCATTTAGTTATAGTTGTTAACTTTATAATGAACTGTTATCATAACTGTGTTGGACACAAAAAGACAATAACATTTTAATACTAGTCATTAAGTACTAGTCATTTAATACTAGTCATGAAGTAATTAAAGCAGGTTTGGAATTGTAAACAGCTGAAATCAATACTATATCAGTATTCTGATATGAGAAAAAAATGTTGCAATGTTTTAACATTGCAACATTGTTGCTAACCGTCCAACGTGGCTTTGTGTGTAGTGTATGGATGGGCCTTTACGGGGGGGGGGGGGGGGGCATACGTTCGTCCAACATACTACATGGCCTGTTAAGACTCGACCCGACATGCGTTGCCGGTTAAGACACATAATAGTACGTGGCCGGATAAGACTCTCACATGGCTTCCGCATGTGGTTCAGGTTTAGGTTAGGGCGTCGGACCAAAGATATGAACCCCTCCTTTACAGCCCATACAGCCCATCAGGTTGAGAATTGCTGGTGTGCTCATTGGTTGCTGGTGTGCTCATTGGTTGCTGGTGTGCTCATTGGTTGCTGGTGTGCTCATTGATTGCTGGTCTGCACACTGATTGCATTTACGTTGTGGTCAGACCTGAGCCGGCTCTACGACTCTCTTCCCGGCCGTCGGTGCTGCCGCTGGCGGCGCCTGGACCGTCTCTCCTGACACGAAGGCGTCCTTGTCATAGATGACCCTGACGAGGAGCGAGCAGCTGGGACACGTGGCCACCTCCTCGCCGTTCTCCAGGTCCTCCCTGGTGATCTCGAAGCGGTCTCCGCACGGACACGGGTAGTAGAACGTCTCCGTCTCCTCGTCCAACTCAAAGTCCTCGATCTCCACCTCGTCGTGGAACACCGACATTATGGCGAAAGAAATCGCAAAACCCAACAAAATATGTGTTGGCTATAGCTTATAATGTTCAGCAACGTTCACGGTTTCATGTTGTATTATACACTCTTGCCTGTGATGTACTGTATATGTCCATATTTAGGTCGGACGAAGCCCATATTTAGGTCGGAGGAAGCCCCATATTTAGGCACCGGAGTGGGTGAGGTATCGTGGCGTCACTTGTCGTTGCTTGTCCATGTGGATCCTTACAGGGTCTGTAACTCTGGACCCTTTCAGAGGTCTCAGAAAGTAACACTGGGAATATTACAGTGCAGATTGGGGTTCTGGGTATATATATATATATATGTTCTGTCAAATCTACACGTCCGGGGCTAAAACTCACAAAACCCATTGTTTCCCACATTTTGATGGGGGTGTGGTTGGAAGGAAGGAGGGGGGGGGTAAGCTTGGTTTTGACCTGAGATCGGATTGTAAAAATGTCTTCTACATCCTGACAGTTTTCTGAAAAAGCTATGTTTCTATGTGTCTCTCTTCGATTTTTCAAAAATAGCAGACCTACAAGCTCGTAGCGCGCCACTCGGTGGCGCGCTATGAGCTTGTAGATCTGCTATTTTTCATTAGCTAAAGCATAACACCAAAATGGATTAAATCTTCCCTGGGAAAGAGCCGTTCTCCAGCTGCTCGTCCCACTTGTCCACCCAGCTCCGGGGACACAGGCTCTGGTAGACCCGGGCGTACCACTGGCAGGGCGCCGGGTCCTGGTCCCTGGCGCCCAGGGCCTTGGTGCACCGGTGGAAGTCCAGGTAGTTCTGGTAGCAGTTGCGCGTCTGGTTGACGTTGGGGAAGCGCGCGTCGAACGGAGCCGTCCGATAGTTCTTGATCCTCTCCTCGATGGTGTCGGACATCTTTCACGTCGGTCACGTTATAATGTCGCGTTTTTGGGCTGATCTGACTTGATCTGTATATCCAGTGATATGTCGCTTGTTGCCTGGTTTGATGTACTCTGATATGATCCGCCTTTTAGTCGAGCTGATGCAACATCTCGTGTCATGACGATGATGTCACTATGATGTCAGCCATGCCCCAAAATATCATGGAGATATGATATATCAGTCCTTCATGTCCAAATATGGAGGCAATATGGAGAGTTACACAAGTGCTCTCCGAACGAACCTTCAGATCCTGTTCAGTTGAGGCAGTCCAGACTCCAGGCCCTGAGGTACTTGAAGTCCGTCCCGGCCTTTAGGGTGCTCTTATAGCGTTGCGTGAGTGCTTGCCATGGTGTAGTTCGCCGTACAGCAGCCAGGCGTTTATCTGGGTCTGCGTGCGGTAAGACGTGGCCCGGAGTAAAAGTACCAATACTGCAATTTAGAACTACTTTGTTACAAGTAAAAGTACGGAATTTAAGTAAAAGTACAAAAGTATCGGCTTCAAAATGTACTTAAAAGTACTAACAGTAGGCTACAAGTATTCATATTGCAGAATGCCCCGTTTCAAATGTTAAAAATATGTAGAACATCGATTGAAAATAGCAGATCTACAAGCTCACAATGCGACGCATTGTGAGCTTGTAGTTCGGCTATTTTCAAATGGCCCGAAAGGTTATAGCGTTGAAGTGGTTAATGTATGTTTTCGCCTAACTAAAGTTTTCAAATAACTGTAGTGGAGTAAAAAGTAAGGAGTTGAAGGATGTGGAGGACCTGTGATGTGGAGTAGCCTCTACGTGGGGAAGGCATGCTCTCCAGCTGCTTTGCATTGCCCACACTAAAGGCTAATGGTACCCAGGCCATGTCTCACATTAGCATACGTGCTGTGGAGAGGGAGAGAGAGAGAGAGAGAGAGAGAGAGAGAGAGAGAGAGAGAGGAGGAGAGAGAGGGAGAGAGAGGGAGAGAGAGAGAGAGAGAGAGAGAGAGAGAGAGAGAGAGAGAGAGAGAGAGAGAGAGAGAGAGAGAGAGAGAGAGAGAGAGAGAGAGAGAGAGAGAGAGAGAGAGAGAGAGAGAGAGAGAGAGAGAGAGAGAGAGAGAGCGAGCGAGAGCAGTGGCCGTCGTTTACGGGCCTCTCGAAGCACTCGACGGCCACAGGGGACCGATGCATCGTTGGCTCAGTCAGTGCTCTCCATCGACGGGGACAAATTAACCATTGGGCCAGTGGGGCCGTGGCCCTTGGCTCTCAGGGGCCCTTGGCTCTCAGGTGCACTTGGCTCTCAGGGGCCCTTTGAGGAAATTAGACTGTGAGGTACTAGGTTTGACACCCTGAAAAGGGCTCCTGGGGCACTTCATTGGCTGTTGATTTTGTTCAATTTATGTTATAAAGATGATAAAAACACAGAAAAACACACACATAAGAGCGTCTGCTAAATGCCTGAATTGTAAATTGCACACACGCGCACTATAGGGGCCCTGCGAATATTACGTCGCAGCGCGTGATCTCTTTTTACCCCCGGACCAAGAGCCCTGCATGACAATCACGGGTGTGATATTTTTATTTAATTTTAATTAAAAATCGATACAGTTACTTTAGCGTTCCATTACAGTATGCAGTCAAGGCTTTGTCAAGTGCTTTGGGCTGAGCTTGAGACTGAAGAGTTCTTCAAGCTTACAGCACTTACTGTATGGGAGTCTGTTGCTTTGTGTGTGTTGTACTCTGTGCAGGCAGTGACTAGTGGGAGCCAACAATGCCCTGAAACTATCGTAACTGCTGCTGTTCTCACACATGCACACTTACTTTTATATGGCCTTTCAATAGAACTGGGAAATATCCCAGTTTATATAGGGGAATAACTAGATAAATAAACACATTCAATTCCTATAGTTCCTGGGTGTTCAAATCAAATCAAATCAAATGTATTTATGTTGCACATTTATTAAAAAGAAAACTCCCATTGCACCAAAGTGCTTTACAGGTAAAAAATAAACAGCGAAACAGAACAATCTATAATAAAACATCAGAGACATTATAGTAGGCTATAATTTCTTTTTTTGTCAAAATGTATTATGTTTTGCCACAGGCATACACAATGAGCGGATAATAATATTATACTAGAAACACAAAGAGCTATAGCTTTAGACCTGAATGAATGACCACAACAGTTTTAGCCTCGGAAAACCCAGACGTTTTTATTTCCAGGGAGAAAGAAAAAAGTTTGGGTCCGAGTCCGCTTCAAGGCGTCGAGTGTTCACCGCTTCACCTCCCAGTGTGTGAATGAATGGACCATTTGTAAAGCGCTTTGAGTAAAGTACGTATATAGTGCATAGAAGAAAAGCGCTATACAAATGCAATTCCATTATTCCTCTGAGGCCTCTGAAGTGCTGTGTAATAATGTCTGGTTTATCTTCATGCGTATTCGCCCAGTCCTCTGTTCCTCGCAGCACGACGGGGCTTCGCCGTGAAATTGAAGATCCTGATAAGTGGAACGCGGTTATAGTGGGAGAACTGAGAGGGTGCATCAACGGGGTGAATTTAACCCATTCTGACCTGAGATCAGATTCTAAAAAGGTCTTCTACATCCTGACAGTTTCCCATTCTGACCTGAGATCAGATTCTAAAAATGTCTTCTACATCCTGACAGTTTCCCATTCTGACCTGAGATCAGATTCTAAAACTGTCTTCTATGTCAGTCGCTCTTCGATTTTTCAAAAATAGCAGACCTACAAGCTCGTAGCGCGCCACTCGGTGGCGCGCTATGAGCTTGTAGATCTGCTAGTTTTCAATAGCTAAAGCATAACATGATGCCAACACCAAAATGGGTTCCCGCCCAGAATGGGTTAACAAGCTTGTCGGGGCCCGGGTGTGATAGCGAATACGCTGCAGCGCGCTCTGCGATAAGCAGCCGCTCCACCGGGACAGTGGTGGAAGAAGTATAGTATACTCACATGGTTTACTTATAAGTAAAAGTATCGATACAGCATTGTTGATTATCTCATGCTGTCGGGGAGGAAACCTCATAACTCAATTTTTTAAAAGGTTTTTGATATTTTTTGGCATAAATCAGTGCAATTTTGAACACCCTGGGCTGTATTTTGTGTGTCTTAAGTACCAGGTCTTATTCCCTAACTTGAGTAAACTAAAGACCTGGAGGCGTGATCAATGCCATGTGGCTATTCTGAGTGGCCAAAGAGCATTGATCACGCCTCCAGGTCTTTCGTTTACTCAAGTTAGGGAATAAGACCTGGTACTTAAGACACGCAAAATACAGCCCCCTTTGTGTTGTTTTGAAAAATATTGAACTAATGGAAAGCGACGGGTGGGCGTCGCTTCCTCCTCCCATCAGTGACGGGAGGAGGAAGCGACGGTCGTCCGTCTTTGGCCCCTCAAAGGCCCCCTCAAACCCGCCGTTACGTTGCTTTGAAAAAAACACCACCGCTGGACATAAGGATAATGTAATAAACAAGACTTTGGGGCAAAAACTTCATATTTACCCTGGTATGTATAACCAACAAAAGTGTGTTATTTTCTTCCTACATTCTGCACTGCAGCCCGCAGCGGCATTGTTGTTCTAATATTAATATATATTGGCATTGGCTCTTGTTATGCAGCAAAACGTGGTCAACACTCAACAGCACTGTTTGGAAATGTAGTAGCCAGGCTACATTTGGTCACAAAGACAAATAATATGCCTTTGATGGTCGGGTATAACAAACAATCAACCAAACAAACTGCACACATGGCATTGGATCATTGATGCAGTTGAGTGGCGCACACAGCCTCATATGAGTCACAAACAAAACCACTCAGGGATCAGGGTTTAGGGCACTAAAACAGCGAGGCAACTACAGTGGGCACATGAGTATTCTTTTTTATTTTTTTTAAGCAGTAAAATCACATTGAGACCATAGTCTCTTGTATGAGTGTGCACTGGCCAATAGAAGAGGAAAATAAATGTACAGCTCTGCCAGTAACAACAAATGTGACCAAGTTTGACTGAGAGACTGCCATCGCGCAAATTCAAGAGGAGAAAAACATGTCTGAAATAAGTGTCAGAGCTGAAATCGACATGAAATAAATGCTTAAACATGTAGCTAGGTGTGATGTTAGAGGCCACAGAAGGGAACCTTTCAAGCCTGTTTTGTCAACTCGCTGTTTTCTCCAAAACTGTTGGGCCAAACTGAACAACCAATATGTCAATTTGAAGCTATATGATTCCCTGCTTTTATATGACATGAAAAAACGAAAATTAAAAAAAGTATCCAATGGCAGTTCCTCAGTCAAATGTAGTCACAAATACAGGACATGACAAAGACAAACATAATGACATCCGTAATACCAAGAACCTACTACCAGGGAGGCTCAGAGGGAATCTAAGTATAGCTAACCAAATACAAACTAATAAAAATAATAAGAATATATCATGAAACTACTAAGCTAATACAAAAACTAAGAACACAGCATTTGCTGTATATACAGGTTTAATGTTTGTCTTTCCTAGACAAACGTTAAAAATGCCAAGTGCCCTTTTCAAATGTCAGCCCCTGCCCCTCCCTGTGCACGTCCCTGTATAATTATAGTGGAGTAAAATAATAATATATTTGTCTGAGAGTTAGTGGAGTAGAAGTATTGAAAATAATTATGGTACATACTGAATAAGGTAAAAAATAAACATCTCACCATTTTATCAAGTACTTTTTTTTGTATATTTTACAGTACTTGAGTGCATGTACTTCGTTACGTTACTGGTGGTGATTTTACAGTATAGATTATTGGGAACCCAAAGAATGAGAAAAAGAGGGGAAAAAAGGAAAAAGAAAAACATTTGTTTTAAAGATATCATTTGGACTTTATTGGTTTATGTATGCGTGGGAACGATGCAAGTTGGGAGTTACCGTGTGGGGGTCCCCGGGGGGTCCCTCTACTGTACTTTACTGTCACTGTACTGTCACTGTGTGTGTGTTTGTGTGTGCGTGCTTCTGCGTGTTAGGTTGCGCAACGGTAACCAACCAAATTCTATTTTTGTGCTCAGACAAACTCAGCCAGCCTGGGACAGAAATGGCTGTCTATAGGAGGGGTTGCACCACTCAAAAGTGACAGTGGAAAAAAAACATTATTTTTGAAACAATTAACACAAATCTTTGTATGGATGGAGGTCGCTGGCAGTGAATATTTTCTGTTGGGATTACGCGGCAAAATTTATATCAATTTTGGGAATTCAGTTGGAGGTCCTTGAAACATGAAAAAGTTTCAGAAGCACCGCACTAGGCCACCGGTGCCCCTAAGGTTGTTCCATTTGCACACAGTCACAGAGTTACTGACCCATAAGAGTCCGATTTGAACCCCTGGGTCGGTATAGGTCCTCAGACCAGACGCAGCAAAATGGTTATTATAAATAAACCATCAATCTCTGCGTCCTGCAAATAATCATGAACCACAAAGCACTCATGCTTCAGACTGGGCCTCTGGCGGGGCTGTGGTGGTGCCGCCGCCTGCTACAGGGTCGGTGTTGTTGCCCATATCCAGGTACTGGGAGAAGGAGGGCTTGTCTTGCTGCAGGTCGATGCCCATATGTAGATACTGTGAGGAGGGTTCGTCTGTGCGGTCGCAGCCGGACTCTGGCTGCAGGTTGTCGCCCATCTCCAGATACTGGGAGAAGCGTTCGTATGCGCTGTCGCAGCCGGACGGAAGCTGCACGTTGTCACCCATATGGAGATACTGTGAGGGTTCGTCTGCGCTGTCGCAGCCGGACGCTAGCTGCAGGTTGTCACCCATATGGAGATACTGTGAGGAGGGTTCGTCTGCGCTGTCGCAGCCGGACGGAAGCTGCAGGTTGTCACCCATATGGAGATACTGTGAGGAGGGTTCGTATGCACTGTCGCAGCCGGACGGAAGCTGCAGGTTGTCACCCATATGGAGATACTGGGAGGAGGGTTCGTCTGTGCTGTCGCAGCCGGACTCTGGATGCAGGTTGTCGCCCATATCCAGATACTGGGAGAAGCGTTCGTATGCGCTGTCGCAGCCGGACGGAAGCTGCAGGTTGTCACCCATATGGAGATACTGTGAGGGTTCGTCTGCGCTGTCGCAGCCGGACGGAAGCTGCACGTTGTTACCCATATGGAGATACTGTGAGGAGGGTTCGTCTGCGTTGTCACAGCCGGACTCTGGCTGCAGGTTGTTGCCCATATGGAGATACTGGGAGGACGGCTCATCTGCGATGTGGCAGCCGGACTCTGGCTGCAGGTTGTCACCCCTATGGAGATACTGTGAGGAGGGTTCGTCTGCGCTGTCGCAGCCGGCCGGAAGCTGCAGGTTGTCACCCATATGGAGATACTGGGAGGACAGCTCGTCTGCGCTGTCGCAGACGAACTGAGGCGGCAGGTTATCGGTGCTCGTCTGCGCCCTGCCCCCCTCCTCCTCCTCTTCCTCCTCCTCCTCTTCCTCCCTGTCCGTCGCCTCGCTGTCTTCGGAGTCGTCCTCGTGCTCCGACTCGGCCGCTACTTCCGGCCGCTTCCTCTTCTTGCCCCCCCACCTGACTTTGGAGGAGGAAACGGAGGCGGCGGCGGAGGAGGAGGTGGCTTCTCCTCCTTTCTTCCGAGCGCTCCCGGCCTTCCGTCCTCTGCGCCCGGGGACCTTGATGACGTTGAGTGCGACCGTCGTGGCCTTGTCTTTTCCCCGGTCCGCGCTGTGGTCGCGGTGCTGCTGCCGCCGGTCGGACGACGAGTCCCTCTCGGCGGCGGCCGCGGCGGCGGTGTCGGGCCCCATGCACACCACCAGGTCCTTGAGGAAGTCGAACTGCGTCTCGCGCTCGATGCACTGCCTGAGGTGCGCCGTGGTCATGGTCTTGGCGTTGCGGCCGCTGGTCACGCGGCAGGCCCGCGTGAGCAGCGAGCCCAGGAAGAGCTCCAGGGCGCGCGAGATGAGGACGGGCACGGCCGCCGCCACCTTGCCGATGTCCTCGTCCGTCTGCATGATCTTCTTGATGCGCGCCGGCGGGAAGCGGGCGTTGTACTTCTTCTTCTTGCTCGGCATGTTCGCTGTGGTGGTCGTGGTTACCGCCGGGGGTGGAAACAACGTGGACTTCATGGAGAGCTTCTCTTTGTGTGTATATAATATAGGACAATATTAGTAGCTTTATATTTATTATATGGTCGGTTTGTTTGGACGGATTATGCCCGTATATGGATGTGCCTGACCGTCACAAAGTCATACTGACGTCACACATTGCTGATGTCATATTGACACTGTGTAGATCAGCGGTGGTGGGCAACTGGCGGCTCGGGGGCCACATGTGGCCCCCCCCACCTTCACTTAATGTGGCCCCGCATGTTAATATCAGAATATTGATATGGTATTGATTTCAGCTGTTTACAATTCCAAACCTGCTTTAATTATAGTATTACAATGTTATTGTCTTTTTGTGTCCAATGTAGTTATGTTAACAGTCCTTTTTTTAAACCCTACCCATTTTAACCAAATGCATACATACATACATACATACATACATACATACATACATACATACATACATACATACATTTATTAGGTATGCGGTCTAGCCTAACTTGGACTCAGGGGGGTGGACGCCTCTGCCTTGCATAGTCCCCAGTGAATAGGCATTTTGCCCTTCACTGGTAACCCTATTTTGGAGTAGTTTTAAATAAATTAAGGTATGGTGGGCTGGGCTTTTTACAAAAAAGCCCCCCTTTTAAATACTACACACATACATACATACATATCTACATGCATACATTTCAGAAGTTTTAGCAGTTTTTAAGGACCCACTTTTAGGCCAGTGCACCAGAGCAAACTCTAAACTTTTTTTAAACCCTACCCATTTTAACCAAATACATACATACTGTTACCCAACCAATATTGAAACATATCGTAATTACGTCACCACACATTGACAGCCAGTTATAACCCAACTTTAGTATTTAATTGTAATGTTTTACAGAGATTTTACAGTGCGATCTGGCTCAAAACAATACTCTTGTTGTAGTAGAAAGGGCTCTGTATAAACTACAGATTGTGGGCTTTAGGACCAGAAGGTGCTGGTCTCTCTTCTGGCGAGAGTTTGGAAACTGGTTAATAAGGCATTGCCCATATATAGGCATATATGGAGATCCGGTTGTCCAGAGCTATACCGATCTAACCGGTATGTCCATATATATATATATATATATATATATATATATATATATATATATATATATATATATGTCCGAGTGACTTGAAACTCGATGGCTCTGGGTTTCTGCCCCCTCAATATCGTATAACTCTTCTATTAGAGGGCTCTGGGTTTCTGCCCCCTCTGTATCGTAACTCTTCTATTAGATGGCTCTGGGTTTCTGCCCCTCAATATCGTATAACTCTTCTATTAGATGGCTCTGGGTTTCTGCCCCCTCTGTATCGTAACTCTTCTATTAGATGGCTCTGGGTTTCTGCACCCCTCTGTATCGTAACTCTTCTATTAGATGGCTCTGGGTTTCTGCCCCCTCAATATCGTGTAACTCTTCTATTAGATGGCTCTGGGTTTCTGCCCCCTCTGTATCGTAACTCTTCTATTAGAGGGCTCTGGGTTTCTGCCCCCTCTGTATCGTATAACTCTTCTATTAGATGGCTCTGGGTTTCTGCCCCCTCTGTATCGTAACTCTTCTATTAGATGGCTCTGGGTTTCTGCCCCCTCTGTATCGTAACTCTTCTATTAGAGGGCTCTGGGTTTCTGCCCCCTCTGTATCGTTTAACTCTTCTATTAGAGGGCTCTGGGTTTCTGCCCCCTCTGTATCGTTTAACTCTTCTATTAGAGGGCTCTGGGTTTCTGCCCCCTCAATATCGTATAACTCTTCTATTAGATGGCTCTGGGTTTCTGCCCCCTCTGTATCGTATAACTCTTCTATTAGAGGGCTCTGGGTTTCTGCCCCCTCTGTATCGTAACTCTTCTATTAGATGGCTCTGGGTTTCTGCCCCCTCAGTATCGTATAACTCTTCTATTAGAGGGCTCTGGGTTTCTGCCCCCTCAGTATCGTATAACTCTTCTATTAGAGGGCTCTGGGTTTCTGCCCCCTCTGTATCGTAACTCTTCTATTAGATGGCTCTGGGTTTCTGCCCCCTCTGTATCGTATAACTCTTCTATTAGAGGGCTCTGGGTTTCTGCCCCCTCTGTATCATATAACTCTTCTATTAGAGGGCTCTGGGTGAGGCTAGTTTGGATCGGCGGTTGCTCAGAACAGACGGTCCGATCGATATGCCCATGTATGGACGTAGTGATGACATATGGGATCTCCATATATGGGCACAAAAGGGACAAGGACTGGCAGATACAAGAGAGCTCCATAATTGCGAACCCAGTGAGCACTTACTATGAGACCTAGCAGATCATGTCTGTGTGTCTGTCCGTGTGTCTGTCCCGCTATCCAAATATGGAGTGTGTTGCATCAGCAATCACTCAGCTCCATATATGGGCACAAAAGGGGCCAGGTCCACAACAAACAAATGGCCCCTTTTGTGCCCATATATGGAGCTGAGTGACACTAATTCGTAATTTTTCTAATTGTTATTGCAATTTACGATCTGCGTTCGCTTCCCGCGTTCGCGCGTCTTACTCGTGTATATATATATATATATATATATATATATATATATATATATATGTGCACAAAAGGAACACAGGTAGACGGACATACTGTGCCATATTTGGGTCAAGGATATCACCCCGAAACTCATTGTTCTAGACTAGTATAGAGCTCCATATATGGAGTCATAATCACATGAGCGTGACGACAAACCTCCCGTTTTTAGCATTCAAATATAGGACGATAACATTTCACCCTCTGGCGTCGGCTAGTCCGAACTCTCGTATCGCAACGCAGCCCTTAATTAATGGTCACTTGTTTTAACAAATGCACTGATTATACGTTAACCCATTCAGGCCTGAGCTCGATTCTACAAAAAAATGTCTTGGAAATCCTGACGGTTTTCGGAAAAACCTCTATTTCTATAATCAGTGGTGCTCAACCTTTTTCATGTCAAGGACCCCCAGAATGATCTGCATTTGGTTCCAGGGACCCCCCACAGAAGCAAAGATTTGAGTTAAAAACGCTCGCTCGGAAAGAAAGATTTGTGCCACAATTTTTTACGATTTTTCAAAAAGAACAGATCTACAAGCTCATAGCGCAGCAGCTTTTGGATCTGCTATTTTTCAATAGCTAAAGTATAACATCGAACACCAAAATGGATTAAAACTCACAGGCCTCGATCATGAAGACATCGCATTCCTGACATCATATCGACGACATGCAGTCTTTCCCCTAATATGGAGGACTAGGACCGGGGAAGGTCATATTTAATGTGATTTTGTGGCTAAAACATCCATGTCGCAGATCATGGATCCCTCTTCCTGCAGCCATGAGGCCCAGATCATGGATCTCTCCTCCAGCCAGGACCAGATCATGGATCCGTCCTCCAGCCATGAGGCCCAGATCATGGACCCGTCCTCCAGCCATGAGGCCCAGATCATGGACCCGTCCTCCAGCCATGAGGCCCAGATCATGGACTCGTCCTCCAGCCAGGCGGCCCAGAGCTCCTCCTCCTCCTCCGCTCAGAGAGACAACGCCACGGTGGTCGTTGTCCCGGAGAGGACCGGTCTGCTCTGTCGGGTGAGATACTGCAACACTCTGCCCGACATCCCCTTCGGACCCAAGACTCTGGCGTACGCGCTGGACCGGCAGAGGTTCGTCCGCTACAAAGCCACCTCCCTGGAGAAGCAGCACGAGCACGCGCACCTGACGGAGCCCGACCTGGGGGTCCCCATCGACCTCATCGACCCGGACACGTACCGCCGCCCCGCCGCCGGCGCCCTGGGTCCGGCCGACACGGCGCTTCTGGAGGAGGACGCCGCCGCTGGCGTCCAACAGGCGAGCTCTAAGACGTCTCTGCACGCCACGGTCGTTCCGTGGATGAGAAAGACGGAGTACATCTCCACGGAGGTCAACCGGTACGGCGTCTCCTCCAACGTGAAGGCTAATAAAGCCGATGTCTGCGGTGGCGAGTCGGACAAACCTTTGCGTCGTTTCGTCGCGGACCGAGACGGCCAGATCTCCGCCGTGGAGAAGACGTTCGAGGACGCGAAGAGGCCGATGGCGCGGCAGCACCACAGCAGAGCCGGGGTCACTCCCATCGCGGTGCTGCCCGTGTTCCCCGACTTCCAGATGTGGGGCGATGCGTGCGGTCACGTCGTCTTCGACTCGGACCCCGCGCCCAGAAACGTGTCGGGTCCCGCGGCCGCGGAGATGGTGTCCCAGGCCCTGATCAAGGCGATCGGAGACAAGGTCGCCGGCTCGGAGTGTGTGGGTTATTTCCTGCCCAGCGAGGAGACGCTGCGTAAGCGCAAGAGAGACGCCGACGGCGAGGAACCACCAGGCGGCGCGCCGACGAACGAAACGTACGATTACCACCTGGCTCAGGAATACAACTGGGAGGTGAAAAAGAAAGGCAGCAGCGGCTACGAGCAGACCTACTTCTTCGTCTTCAGAGACGGCGACGGCGTTTACTTCAACGACCTCGACACCAAGTTGCTCCTGGGCAAGAGGAGGAGGCCCAACATGGCCGCCGACGGCGGCGGAGGAGGGCAGTCGACCGCGAACAGCGCCGCGACGATCGTGGGCAAGATGCGAGAGCCCAACGAGAAGGAGCTCCGAGCGCGAGAGGCTCGCCGAGCCGGCCTGCAGAACCACGAGGAGGCCGGGGAGGACAAGGAGGAGGAGGAGGACGACGCAGGGAACGACCTGCAGGGATCTGACCACGAGAGCAGCGGAGGCGCCGGGAGCGACGCGCAGAAACGAGCAGAGTCGGAGGAAGAGGAGGAAGAGTTGGAGGAGGAGGAGGAGGAGGAAGGAGAGAAGCAACAGGGGGCGGTCACCAGCGGAGACGAGAGCGGCGAGGAAAGGAGGACCGCGCGCGACGAGGAAGAGATTTTCGGCAACGATGACGAGGAGGTCGACGACGACACGCCCATTAACTCGGCCGGATGCAGTGAAGAGGAGGAGGAGGAGGAGGAGGAGGAAGAGGAGGAGGAGGAGGAGATGGAGGAGGAAGAGGAGGAGGAGGGGAAGCAACAGGGGGCGGTCATCAGCGGAAACGAGAGTGGCGAGGACAGGAGGACTGCGCGTGATGAGGAAGAGATTTTCGGAATCGATGACGAAGAGGACAACAAGTCCAATAATTCAGCCGGATGCAGCGAGGTCGAGGAAGAAGAGGAGGAGGAGGAGGAGGAGGAGGAAGAGGAGGAGGAGGAGGAGGAGGAGGAGGAGGAAGAGGGAGAAGAGGAGGAGGAAGAGGAGGAGGAGGAGGAGGAGGAGGAAGAGGAAGAGGGAGAAGAGGAGGAGGAAGAGGAGCAGTGCGTCAAGAGAAAGAAAGCACGAAGGAGTTCATAAACGGGATTGCAGGGACAAAGGAGGCGGTGACACACAGGATGCAGGCAGCGGAATCGTCCGTTATCACTGTATTAAATATATACGAAATCAACCGTGATCAGGACGTTGGAATAATGGCTAATATATTATGGCCATACTGGCATTCTAGACATTGTGGTGTTTGTGGTGTGTTCCCTCCGGACTGCACGCATGCAGGGTGGTGGTGGAGCAGACACAGCCTGGTCAAGGACTTCCCTTGCTGGACGTGTCATTGACACAAAGAGCAAAACGCTCCCATAGTTCCAGTTCGGGGTTTTTCCCAGTATGTTGATTATCACAATCATACTGGGGATGTTTCTACGGTGCTGATTGATCACGAACGTTCTCCTGATTATCGGGGTGATAACGTCCGAACCGGGTGGTTGTGCAGGAGACGAGTTGCAACACGACTGACTGCAGTTTGACCTGCTGAGGAAAGAGTGATCAAAAGGTTGTTCCTCGCTTCATGGTAAATGGTGCATTTATATATAAATGGTAAATGGTGCATTTATATAGCGCCTTTATCCAAGGCGCTTTACATAGATTGTGCATTACATTCACCCATTCACACACCGATGGCAGCGGAAACCATGCAAGGCACCAACTAGGTGCAATGCACAGGTTCATGCACAGATGGGCGGATGATGTCTTATCTCCATATTATAACTTTTGTAAATGTCTCTTTTTTTGGTAAATAGTGACCTACTTGGTCATACTGTACTAGGGTGTCACACAGAATAAAAGAGTCACAGCTAGTCTCAATGCTAAAACATGATTTCAGCACCATGGACAGAGTCACAGCTAGTCTCAATGCTACAACATGAATTCAGCACCATGGACAGAGTCACAGCTAGTCTCAATGCTAAAACATGATTTCAGCACCATGGACAGAGTCACAGCTAGTCTCAATGCTAAAACATGATTTCAGCACCATGGACAGAGTCACAGCTAGTCTCAATGCTACAACATGAATTCAGCACCATGGACAGAGTCACAGCTAGTCTCAATGCTAAAACATGATTTCAGCACCATGGACAGAGTCACAGCTAGTCTCAATGCTAAAACATGAATTCAGCACCATGGACAGAGTCACAGCTAGTCTCAATGCTACAACATGATTTCAGCACCATGGACAGAGTCACAGCTAGTCTCAATGCTAAAACATGATTTCAGCACCATGGACAGAGTCACAGCTAGTCTCAATGTTACATAATGATTTCAGAACCATGGACAGAGTCACAGCTAGTCTCAATGCTAAAACATGATTTCAGCACCATGGACAGAGTCACAGCTAGTCTAAATGCTACATAATGATTTCAGAACCATGGACAGAGTCACAGCTAGTCTCAATGCTAAAACATGATTTCAGCACCATGGACAGAGTCACAGCTAGTCTCAATGCTAAAACATGATTTCAGCACCATGGACAGAGTCACAGCTAGTCTAAATGCTACAACATGATTTCAGAACCATGGACAGAGTCACAGCTAGTCTCAATGTTACAACATGAATTCAGCACCATGGACAGAGTCACAGCTAGTCTAAATGCTACAACATGATTTCAGAACCATGGACAGAGTCACAGCTAGTCTCAATGCTAAAACATGATTTCAGCACCATGGACAGAGTCACAGCTAGTCTCAATGCTACAACATGAATTCAGCACCATGGACAGAGTCACGGCTAGTCTCAATGCTACAACATGAATTCAGCACCATGGACAGAGTCACAGCTAGTCTCAATGCTACAACATGAATTCAGCACCATGGACAGAGTCACAGCTAGTCTCAATGCTACAACATGAATTCAGCACCATGGACAGAGTCACGGCTAGTCTCAATGCTACAACAAGTAGCTTGTTATTGCACACAAGTAAGACATGTATGGCCTACTTGTGCGCAAGCAGAGCGCGCAAGTACTGCTACTAACTAATGTCTATTACAACCGCTGTTCTAAATCCTTTAGACCCGTTATTGACCTTATTATACCAACGTTGGAACGTACCTTATAGTTACGCCACCATCCCTGTGGGACCACTGGAGTTGGTAACCAAATGGACCCTTAATGCCGCGTTGTGCAACCAAGTGTAAAATGACTTATACTGGATCTCTCGTCCACTATAGTCCCTTGCTCCTTCCTAAACATTTTAGTCTAGTTTTTATTTCTTAGTTTTTAGTCATCATAGCTTAGTTCTCATGTATAGTTTCCATGTTAGTTTTCGTCAGTGGAAAAAGGTAATCAACGAAACATTTTTTCCTCTTAGTTTTAGTCGACGAAAACAACACTGTATCAACATGCAAATGTACATTTGCATGCCAACATGCAAACCGTATTACTGTGGGTCTGTGATTCACCTACTGGGTCAAACGGCTGAGGGTTCATAATTATATTCATGACAATATCAGCTTTACACACACCTGCTACCTTCACACAATGGAATGCTTTACTTTGCAGATTGCCTGCGGCGGGGACATGGTGGTGAGACCGCGGGGTCACGGACTTCATTTCACAAAGGTTTGTCGAACACTCTCTCCTCTCTCTCTCCTCCTTCGCGCGTCATGTGGAGCGCTAGCTAGCTGCACGCATGGCGCTATATCCGCGCGGAGCCGAGGAAGCCAGTTAACCCGTTTTGGGCGTGAAAAACCCTTTGGTTGTTTTTAAAGCATTATGTTATACTTTAGCTATTGAAAAATAGCAGATCTACAAGCTCACAGCGCGGCACCGAGTGCCGCGCTGTGAGCTTGTAGGTCTGCCATCTTTGAAAAATCACGAGAATGTGCCTCAAATCTTTCAATTTATATTCTTTCAGAGTTTCGTTTTTTAACTCAAATCTTTGCTTCTGGGGGGGGGTCCCTGGAACAACATATTTTCAGATGGGGGTCGGCGGCATATTACTATATCATTTTTGGGGTCCTTGACATTGAAACACTGAGAAAACGGTTCGTCCTTTTTTTTCCAAACTGTGAAAGAATATATATTCAACAATTTGCGCCACATTTTAACGTTTTTTTTTTTTTTTTTTTCAAAACAATTGCAGATCTACAAGCTCGTAGCGGTCTGCTACTTTTCAACAGCTATACATACAGTTTAAAATAATGGTTAGAGTGGTTATAAGGTGACACACATAATGCGTTCCAGGCATTAATGGGTTAAAGGTATAGGATTATAGCTGCTTCCTGCTTTAGAAGGCCAAAGGTTAAGGGAAGACAGATTGTGCTGCGAATGTAGTCAGGATTAACACTGGATTACCTTGTATGGCGGGCCCTCCCAGGTCAATGCAATGTGTGTGCGTGTGCGTGTGTGTGTGTGTGTGTGTGTGTGTGTGTGTGAGAGAGAGAAATGACCTACCCCCGAGCCTGCCAGTGAAGTCGTCTATAATAAAAGTTTTAACACACTCGTACATGTGCGTACAGTGACCCACACACACACACACACACACACCACTCTTAAGTGGCGTTCGTCAATGTTCAGCGGTTGTCACGACGTTGCGTGACCCCGTGAAAGTAGCCCATGAATATTACTCACCGATTTTGCTGACATCAAGATCAATCAATGCATGGTGCTTAATCACTTCCAACATGGCGTCCTTGCTTAGTAAGACATTGCTTCTGCGTTGTTTGGCTAGCTATAATAGTGTGTGTGTGTGTGTGTGTGTGTGTGTGTGTCGCTCACCTTCAGGAGAAGTTCACAGAGAGGAGAGCACAGCGGCACCAGCGTGCCAGGGGTCCACCGACCACCGCTGCTGCCTTCCCCTGCCCCTCCTGTGACAAAATATGCGGATCACGCATTGGTCTGAGCACTGCAGCCATCAGGCTATGCACAGACGACAGGCACAACAGTAATCATCCCATGAACTTTATTTGGAGCAACGTCATCATCGACATCGATGGACTGCCATAAGCAAGTAAGTGTGTGTGTGTGTGTGTGTGTGTGTGTGGGTGTGTGTGTGGGGGTGTGTGTGTGGGTGTGGGGGTGGGTGGGTGTTTGGGTCCATTGATAGAAACTGCTATGATCTAATGCAGTGGTTTTTCAACCAGTGGTCGGGGGACCACCCGGGTGGTCCGGGGACCACCCTTGAGGGGGTTCCAGGTGGTCCCCAGCTTAATAATGGGGAATTTGTTGCTAACCAAGTGGCCACTTATTGTAATCGTTTGGTTTAATGTTACACTCAAGAGTGAAATAATAGATTAAACATCGATTAAACAACGACCGACTGTGCTAGACCGACTGTGCGAGACCGAAGTGCGAAAGACCGATTGTGCGAGAAATTTATGCAAGAAATTTGTGCGAGACAGTGTGCGAGAAATTTGTGTTGTTTCAACGTCTAATCTAAGCCTAGACTGCTAAATCAATTTCATTTTTAGACTATTTTCACCCCAGTATCATTTAGTCTAAAAGCCTCAGATTGCTCAGTGGGAGGGATATATAAGGCTACAGTGGTGTAACATGTCTTCTAGCTCAGTGGGAGGGATATATAAGGCTACAGTGGTGTAACATGTCTTCTAGCTCAGTGGGAGGGATATATAAGGCTACAGTGGTGTAACATGTCTTCTAGCTCAGTGGGAGGGATATATAAGGCTACAGTGGTGTAACATGTCTTCTAGCTCAGTGGGAGGGATATATAAGGCTACAGTGGTGTAACATGTCTTCTAGCTCAGTGGGAGGGATATATAAGGCTACAGTGGTGTAACATGTCTTCTAGCTCAGTGGGAGGGATATATAAGGCTACAGTGGTGTAACATGTCTTCTAGCTCAGTGGGAGGGATATATAAGGCTACAGTGGTGTAACATGTCTTCTAGCTCAGTGGGAGGGATATATAAGGCTACAGTGGTGTAACATGTCTTCTAGCTCAGTGGGAGGGATATATAAGGCTACAGTGGTGTAACATGTCTTCTAGCTCAGTGGGAGGGATATATAAGGCTACAGTGGTGTAACATGTCTTCTAGCTCAGTGGGAGGGATATATAAGGCTACAGTGGTGTAACATGTCTTCTAGCTCAGTGGGAGGGATATATAAGGCTACAGTGGTGTAACATGTCTTCTAGCTCAGTGGGAGGGATATATAAGGCTACAGTGGTGTAACATGTCTTCTAGCTCAGTGGGAGGGATATATAAGGCTACAGTGGTGTAACATGTCTTCTAGCTCAGTGGGAGGGATATATAAGGCTACAGTGGTGTAACATGTCTTCTAGCTCAGTGGGAGGGATATATAAGGCTACAGTGGTGTAACATGTCTTCTAGCTCAGTGGGAGGGATATATAAGGCTACAGTGGTGTAACATGTCTTCTAGCTCAGTGGGAGGGATATATAAGGCTACAGTGGTGTAACATGTCTTCTAGCTTCCACACATCGAGCTGCCTCCGTTCCACCAAACGTCACCTCTACGCTGTCAGAGTTAACTCGCAGCTTTCCGGCTGACGCCTTAAGAATTATAGGGTCCATTTCCAGGGTAATTTAAAATGACATTCCTCCAGTTCAGAGGGCCGCAAGGAGACACATTTGTCTTAATTTAAGCGGAGTAAATTGAAAGTGAAAACACCCTGTGTCATGATTGTGAACGTCTCCTTTTATGATGAATAGCACGGTGGAACATACCCCCCCCCCCCCTCCCCCCCAAGGCTAGGCACGAGGGAACTTTTAACCCATTCTGGGCGGGAACCCCTTTTGGTGTTTTAATAAAGCATCATGTTTTTATACTTTAGCTATTGAAAAATAGCAGATCTACAAGCTCATAGCTCATAGCACCGAGTGCCGCACTACGAGCTTGTAGGTCTGCTATTTTTTGAAAAACCTGTGAAAATGTGCCGAAAATCTTTGGAAATTTGAGGAATCTTTGCAGGGCAAATTCTCTACTTTGCATCTGTATCTGTTATCTGTTTCAACAAGTTTTAGATGGTCATATCTCCTTAAATTATTGTCCAATTTCATTGAATGATACATCATATGAAAGTTTACATTCTGTACTTTAATAATCTGTAATAATCTGTAATCTTTAAAAATCGAGTTGAGGCACTTTTTGCTGGAGTCTGTCACATGTATATATATTCTTTCACAGCTAAATCTTTGCTTCTGGGGGGGGGGGGTCCCTGGAACTATATTTTCAGATGGTGGGTCGTTAACGGGCAATTTTGGGCACTGTATTTTGCCCCGGGCAATACAGTAATATACGGTATAATAACATACAGGTGTGATGGTATACAATTCGGGAGTTTTTCCCGGAGTTTGTTGGAAGGTTTAAGGGGAGTTTCCTGTAATATACACATCCATATTCCATGTTTTTTGCACGGTGTCGGTTGCCAATTATAGTTTTTGGCGGTCCTTGACATGAAATATTGAACACTGCACTGATATAGAAACATATAGTATTTCAGAAAAATGGAATTTAGAAGACTTTTTTTTTTTTTTCTATGTCAGGCCTAAATGGGTTAACCCATTCTGAACGGGAACCCATTTTGGTGTTAGCATCATGTTATGCTTTATAGCTATTGAAAAATAGCAGATCTACAAGCTCATAGCGCGCCACCGAGTGGCGCGCTACGAGCTTGTAGGTCTGCTATTTTTGAAAAATCGAAGAACGACTGACATTTTTAGAATTTGATCTCAGGTCAGAATGAGTTAATCAGACCAGTGTGTGTCCAGTGGAAACCTCGTATGAATCTGATCTCAGGTCAGAATGGGTTAATATGAAGCCAGAAGTTCAGACAAACTTATATACAGTGTATATACAGTCTTAGCCCCTGGAGGCAAAATGTCACCCCCCATTTGAGCTTATAATAATAAATAAATAAAATAAAAGTATAAGGACAATTTTCAGCGTGAGCGGCTCTGTGCCTTATGTTGGCCCGTGAAGTGAACACCATCCACTCTGCGTCAGATGGGTGGATAGTGTGTGTGTGTATGTGTGGCATTAGGGCCAACATCCATAATGTGAGCTGGGTTAAACCTTCACCTTAACCCATTCTGACCTGAGATCAGATTCATACGAGGTTTCCACTGGACAACACACTGGTCTGATTAACCCATTCTGACCTGAGATCAGATTCTAGAAATGTCAGTCGTTCTTCGATATTTTCAAAAATAGCAGACCTACAAGCTCGTAGCGCGCCACTCGGTGGCGCGCTATGAGCTTGTAGGTCTGCTATTTTTCAATAGCTAAAGCACGACGTGATGCTAACACCAAAATGGGTTCCCGTTCAGAATGGGTTAACCACAGCACTGTATCAATCACAGGGTGGTGGGAAATCTGTTTAGATTTTATTAAGTTAAAATGAGCTCACACACTTATAGAAACACTGGGGTGGGAGGGAGAGAGAGAGACCAAGTGGAAAACAAAAAAAGTTTATACCAATCTAACCTTATTACCTATATGTGAACGTATAGCTGCTTCCGAAAGAGAATGGAGAATAACTTAAATAGTTTTCGTAACATAATAAGTGTTCCCTCTGAGTAACAAACATACTGTAGCATATCCACGTTTCCACGTTAATTTATTCCCATTCAATTGTGTATATATATATTTTTTGTTACACTTTTGTTTTGGCAAATTATACGTATGTGTTTTCTCATGGCAGGCCGGAAGGAAGGAAGGAAGGAAGGAGAATTGATTTCTATTCATGTATTAATTTAATAAATGACGCCCCATTTATGTTATTATTTCCATGTCAGAAAGACTGACTGACTTTATCTGGCTGCAAGTTCTAGTATAATAAAAAGCTATTTTTAAATAAATGACAATATCGAATTGAATGGCAATATAAATCCAATCGGCTCCCTATCGGTATATCGTATCGAATCGGGATTGAGAGCTTGTAGATCAGCTATTTTCGGGGTGCATATTTTTTATCCCACGATTTTGTAACCCATTTTTCACCCCTGTGTCAATCATCTAATGTGATCCTGGGCTCTACACACCCTCCACCAACCTAGTCCCCATATATGGGGGACAAGGGGAGAGCAACGGACTTGAACTCATGCTTCCTTCATGCCTGAGTGTCCAAGTGTCTCCTTTACACCTGACAGGGGGGAGTTTCCCTGGTTGGACGTGGTGGCGTAGCGCGTGGAAGGAACACGTTATTCCAACCAGTTCCTTTCCCCTCCATCAGGCGCCCCGGCTGGCCAGGGGGAGGCAGTATAGAGACCAGTTCCTTTCCCCTCCATCAGGCGCCACGGCTGGCCAGGGGGAGGCAGTTTAGTGACCAGGATTACTGCATGTTTTTTGTGAGGGTACCTACCCTAACGCTGCATTCGTGATCTGGAGAGGGCAGTTGTTTTCCATACAGGTATAAAAGGGGCAGGGGCTGAATGAAGCCCCCTTTGATGTCTATGTGAGCACGTCCCTGACCAGAGTAGTTTAACCCATTCTGAACGGGAACCCATTTTGGTGTTCGCATCATGTTATGCTTTAGCTATTGAAAAATAGCAGATCTACAAGCTCATAGCGCGCCACCGAGTGGCGCGCTATGAGCTTGTAGGTCTGCTATTTTTGAAAAATCGAAGAACGACTGACATTTTTAGAATCTGATCTCAGGTCAGAATGGGTTAATCAGACCAGTGTGTGTCCAGTGGAAACCTCGTATGAATCTGATCTCAGGTCAGAATGGGATAAGGAAAGGGTTGTTTGTGTTTTGACGTGGTTCACATCGACACAGAGAGGAGGCATCTTGCAATTATATACATCACTGTCATTGTCGGGAAGAAACCTCGCATGTCCTTTATCTTTTGATTGATTGATTGAAATATGTATTAACAGTTTGCAGAATTACAGTACATTTCAAGCACAAACTCAATACAGAGACTGTTAACTGTGAGTGGACGACCCAATTAAGCGTTACACTTGTTTACAACAGGGTCCACATTGTTCAATTCATCAAAACATTTAGAGACATACAAATAGACACTTCTACGTATATGTAGTTAACCCATTCTGACCGGGCACCCATTTTGGTGTTAGCATCATGTTACGCTTTATGTATTGAAAAATAGCAGATCTACAAGCTCATATCGCGCCACCGAGTGGCGCGATACGAGCTTGTAGGTCTGCTATTTTTGAAAAATTCGAAGAACGACTGAGATTTTTAGAATCTGATCTCAGGTCAGAATGGGTTCATCAGACCAGTGTGTGTCCCAGTGGAAACCTCGTATGAATCTGATCTCAGGTCAGAATGGGTTAAAGAACAGAACAGGAATTCATCATAGTAATAGGAAGCAAAAGGGGAAAAGATACAGTGAGAGGAAAGGGGGGCGGGGGGACATCACATCACAGAGAGGAGGCATCTTGCAATTACATATCGCTGTCATTGTCGGGAAGAAACCTCGCATCTCCTTTATCTATAACGTTGTGTGTTTTTGAGTGGTGCAACCTGCGCTCCCTTATGGAGCTACTGTACTGTGTGTGTTTGGCTGAGTGCCTGCAGGGTGGGTGCAAGCTTGTATAGATCTGCTGAAAAGTAAGACGTTTTGTACATTATCCCATTCTGAACGGGAACCCCTTTTGGTGTTATAGCATCATGTTATGCTTTAGCTGTTGAAAAACAGCAGATCTACAAGCTCATAGCGCGCCACCGAGTGGCGCGCTACGAGCTTGTAGGTCTGCTATTTTTGAAAAAATCGAAGAACGACTGTGACATTTTTAGAATCTGATCTCAGGTCAGAATGGGTTATAATCAGACCAGTGTGTGTCCAGTGGAAACCTCGTATGAATCTGATCTCAGGTCAGAATGGGTTATAATCAGACCAGTGTGTGTCCTATAGTGGAAACCTCGTATGAATCTGATCTCGGGTCAGAATGGGTTAATCAGACCAGTGTGTGTGTGTCCAGTGGAAACCTCATATGAATCTGATCTCGGGTCAGAATGGGTTATGAGGTTTTCCGCCTGACAGAGACGATATTCCACACACGTCCCTGGGGGGGGGGGCGTACAGTATTAGCTGCAGGATCTCTTCCTTCTAATGCCGTTGTCACTGATCTGAACGCCGCCCGCCGCAGAGTAATGAAGTGTCAACGACAAATAAGACAAATGTTTGTGGAGATAATAGCGTTGTGTAGTTGATGCAGTGTTACTTTTTACTTTGAACAACTGCATTATGTTTCCCCCCCAATGTACTGTAGTGTAAATAAAGACCTCTTTCTTTCTTTCTTTCTTTCTTTCTTTCTTTCTTTCTTTCTTTCTTTCTTTCTTTCTTTCTTTCTTTCTAGACAATTGACAATTAGGCCTTTAGCAGACACTCCTAATCCACACTGGTGACGGGCGAACGTATAGCGCTGACACTATACTGTACCGGGTTAATGTCCCTTCATTATGTCTGCACTGTTGAATTATAAGCGAGTTGTAGTGTGTGTGTGTGTGTGTGTGTGTGTGTGTGTGTGTGTGTGTGTGTGTGTGTGTGTGTGTGTGTGTGTGTGTGTGTGTGTGTGTGTGTGTGTGTGTGTGTGTGTGTGTGTGTGTGTGTGTGTGTGTGTGTGTGTGTACAGTAAGTAGCGTGTTGAAAGGCTTGGTGTAATAATAATGGTTGATCATTTGGAGAACGCATGCAGGGCTTGGGTCTTCCCAGGCGTTCATCAGTGGTGTAACTTATCAGAATGTCACGACGAAATGTCTCTCTCCAACAAACAAAAAAGACACAAGGTGCCTGTCGGTCACACTCTCCCCCTGCCTCTGTGAAGTGTGTAATGGGAAGAAAAGAGGGGGATTAACGCCGGGAGATAAAGGACGGAGAGAAAGGGAAAGAGAGGGACGGAGAGAAAGAGGAGGGGCCGTCGGTGACAGACGCTGCGTGACGCGCGGCGGGGCCTGAAAAACCAATTTCAGGTGGTCTCCATAATTGCACCTTCCCCCCCCGTGCGTTAACAGCATAACAGCACCAGTTCGTGCTGGCCCGCCACACACACACACACACACACACACACACACACACACACACACACGCACACGCACAAGCTAAAATGTAATATAGGATTATAAAAATCCTCTTTATTTTCATTTTGCTGCAGCTTTGGGGGCTTGTAAACGGTGCGATCGAACCCGGTCTGGCCTGCAATGCAGGCAAGGAGCTCCCTCTGCAGATATTGGGGACACGTACGGGACGTTTGTGGCTGTGTATAGGGCCACTGGCTGTGGGCTGGGAGCAGACACACAGAGGGCTGTATATAGGACCACTGTCTGTGGGCTGGGAGCAGACACACAGAGGGCTGTATAGGGCCACTGGCTGTGGGCTGGGAGCAGACACACAGAGGGCTGTATAGGGCCACTGGCTGTGGGCTGGGAGCAGACACGCAGAGGGCTGTATAGGGCCACTGGCTGTGGGCTGGGAGCAGACACACAGAGGGCTGTATAGGGCCACTGGCTGTGGGCTGGGAGCAGACACTCAGAGGGCTGTATAGGGCCACTGGCTGTGGGCTGGGAGCAGACACTCAGAGGGCTGTATAGGGCCACTGGCTGTGGGCAGGGAGCAGACACTCAGAGGGCTGTATAGGGCCACTGGCTGTGGGCTGGGAGCAGACACACAGAGGGCTGTATAGGGCCACTGGCTGTGGGCTGGGAGCAGACACACAGAGGGCTGTATAGGGCCACTGGCTGTGGGCTGGGAGCAGACACACAGAGGGCTGTATAGGGCCACTGGCTGTGGGCTGGGAGCAGACACACAGAGGGCTGTATAGGGCCACTGGCTGTGGGCTGGGAGCAGACACACAGAGGGCTGTATATAGGGCCACTGGCTGTGGGCTGGGAGCAGACACACAGAGGGCTGTATAGGGCCACTGGCTGTGGGCTGGGAGCAGACACACAGAGGGCTGTATATAGGGCCACTGGCTGTGGGCTGGGAGCAGACACACAGAGGGCTGTATAGGGCCACTGGCTGTGGGCTGGGAGCAGACACACAGAGGGCTGTATATAGGGCCACTGGCTGTGGGCTGGGAGCAGACACACAGAGGGCTGTATAGGGCCACTGGCTGTGGGCTGGGAGCAGACACACAGAGGGCTGTATATAGGGCCACTGGCTGTGGGCTGGGAGCAGACACACAGAGGGCTGTATAGGGCCACTGGCTGTGGGCTGGGAGCAGACACACAGAGGGGCTGTTCTACAGTCAATTACACTCGTCTTAAGTCATGTTAGGGAGTCAAAGAGCTTAACCCATTTTGACCTGGGAACGATTCTGCAAATGTCTTCTAAAATCCTGACTTTTTTTCTTGAAAAAGCTCTGGTTTTCTATGTCAGTCGTTCTCAAACACTTGTCATGTCACTCTTCACGATTCTTCAAAAAATAGCAGACCTACAAGATCGTATGAGCTTGTAGATCTACTATTTTTCAATAGCTAAAGCATTACATAATGCAACACCAAAAGGGGTTCCCGCCCAGAATGTGTTTATATCAAATGCTTTACATTTGCTGCTCTGAGGGCAACTTTTGAATGCTGCTCTGAGCGGCTTAAATGCTATGCATACAGCGCATCACGGTTTAGCCAATGAGAAAGCCAACTAGACTATAGCACAGTGACGTCAGCCAATGAGAAAGCCAACTGGATAGCACAGTGACGTCAGCCAATGAGAAAGCCAACTGGACTATAGACCACTAGAGGACTAGCATGCAGATCGATGATAGACTCAGCAGATCTGGTTCTCAAACTTTTTCACGTCAAGAACTCCTAGAATTATGTATTTGGCCACCGACCTCCATCTCAAAATATGTTGTTCCAGGGGACTGTCAGGGGAACTTTTCAGCACAGTGTGAAATAAAGTCAGGTCTGAAAGCTGTTTGGCCTCATGAGTGGTTGTTTATTAAACAGAAGATTAAGTTGACTGATGAGAACGCAACTACCTCTTATGGAGACAGTTGCATATAACATGAGGCATAAATGCACATACATTCGTATATATGGATTGAACAGAATTCAGGAGAGGGTGTGTCTTTCTGGCCAAGTGGTAAATCTGTATGCCAGCAAGCAACCAGCTTGAACCAGAAGACAAGACGTGACCTTGGTGTCTAGGCCCTCAGAGCAGAGAAAGGAGTGAATCAGAGTCTGATATGTAGGAACAGAACCTTGAATCACACGCCTCCCCTGCTTGTACCCCTGCTGTACCGAGCATACACATCCTGGAGATAAAGGGTTAAAGGTCTAAACATGTCAAAGTAAATTTAAAGTGTGTATCTATGAACTAACTAAGGGAATCAGTATATTTCCCTAACAGGACCTGTTGCCTACTTCCGGTCCAGGACTTGTCCCAGTTGGTTGGTCTATGTAGGAGAGACGCCGTTGGACTGAAGCCCCATGAAGTGAACACAATTTACATAACTCTGTCTATATCTAAGGCTCTGGGGAGAGTCAGCCCGGCCAGCAGACCTCTGGCATCACTATATGACTCAGACATAACCATAAACACGCCCATATATATAGGCATAAGTAGAGAGATATTATGCACATAATGGGGGCGTCAGTGGCGCAGCGGTTATAGAGGTTGTACAATAGAACAGCTGCGTGGGAACCGTGAGGTTCCCGGTTCGATCCCTGTGTTCTAGTGTCGAAGTGTCCTCGAGGCAAGACTCTGAACCCCTATACTGGCTCCCCATGTGCAGGTTATCGGTGCCTTGCATGGTTTCCTGAATGTGTGTGTGTGTGTGTGTGTGTGTGTCTGTGCGTGTGTGTGTGTGTGTGCGTGCGTGCATGGGTGAATGTAATGCACACGTAAAGCGCCTTGGATAAAGGCGCTATATAAATGCACCATTTACCATTTAATACGGTCATGATGTGCTGATATAAAACTCAGCGCGTGCTTTGGCAAGGACTCGAGGGAGTCGTAGAGATAAGTAGTTTGTGGTTGTCTATATAGGGGCATTTACAGTATGGATGTACAGTAGATCTCTCCATCTTGAGATATATACAGTGCAGTGAAATATATAGCAGTATTCACACTCCTTCACTTTTTTCCACATTTTGTGTTGTTACACCCTCATTTCAAAAAGGGATTAAATCCGTATTCTTTCTGATCAATCTACACACGATAGCCCATAATCACAAATTGGAATTTTATTTCTGCAGAGAAGAATGGGGGAAAAATACCCCAAATTCAAAGTGTGCCCAGCTTGTAGCATCATTCCCCAAAAAGTAATTGCTGCCAAAGGTGCATCAACAAAGTACTAAATCAAGAGTGTGAATAATTATGTACTTTGTGTTTTTCCAGTTTCTTATTTTTAATGAATTAACAAAATATTAAAAAATATCACTGATGATGAAAAATCACTTCATCATCATTATGTGGTATTGTGTGTAGATTGATGAAGAAAAAAATTTGAATCCCTTTTGAAATGAGGTTGTATCCAAACAAAACGTGGACAAAGTGAAGGAGTGTGAATACTTTCCGGAATGCACTGTATACCGTGGTTTATGTTGTGTGTGAACAATAATAGCGATTGTCCCCCAAAACCCCACCTCCAGTCACCACCGAGGATGGAAGAACTTTTTAACCCATTTTGACCTGGGAACGATTCTGCAAATGCCTTCTAAATGCTGACTGTTTTCTTGAAAAAGCTATGTTTTCTATGTCAGTCGTTCTCAAACACTTTCATGTCACTTTTCACGATTCGTCAAAAATAGCAGACCTACAATCTCGTAAGTGGCGCGCTATGAGCTTGTAGATCTGCTGTTTTTCAATAGCTAAAGGATTACATAATGCTATAACACCAAAAGGGGTTCCCGCTCAGAATGGGTTAAACTGCTCACTCTTCACTTTAGTTTCCTTCATTTATTTCCACACACTCAGTTGAATTAGACCTGGCTGGTGAATAGATAATCTTTTAGTTGTGCTTTAGGAGAAAAGTATAATATGTTCTAGGGGGTAATTGTCAGCGTATAATGACAGCACAAAGCATTTGAGCATTTTGCGCTGGCGGGGAGTCGGGGACCAGAGGAGTTTAGTTTACTGGCAGTGTTTCATTCTGTAGCGCTCAGGTACGCCCGAGGGACATGCATGTACGGGAGGAACGCTATTAACCAGATGGTGGAGTAGCTCTGGTCCACAGCCTTCTATACTGCTTCTACCATTCTGCCCTGCGCCGTATATAAGGCTATGGGACTTTCAGTTTTAAATCTCAAATCGAAATCAGACCTCAGCCTCTCCTCTTTAGCGTAAATAAAAAATAACGTTTTTGCTACTCACCAAAACAAAGGCGTTGTGTCATTAGAAAGCCTATGTACTTGTAAAGGAGCAACTTGGACACTCAAGCATGAAGGAAGCATGAGTTAAGTCCGTTGCTCTCCCCAGGTTGGCGGAGGGTGTGTATCACAGGAGGATCACAGTAGATGATTGACACAGGGGTGAAAAATGGGTTACAAAATCATGGGATAAAAAATATATAAAAAATAAAAAAAGAAAGCCTACTTTCCTTAGTGGACGCACTCTGACCCCCCCCCCCCGCCCACCACCACCACCACCACACGTATAAACGGTAGGCCTACTTTTTGGCCAAAAAGGGGATTTTTTTTCCACCGGGGCTCAGAGTGCGTCCACTAAGGAAAGTAGTCTTTCTAATGACACGACCGGCCTTTGTTTTGGTGAGTAGCGAAAACGTTCTTTTTATTTACGCCCAAGAGGAGAGAGAGGCTGGTCTGATGTCGATTTGAGATTTAAAACAGGTAGGTTATGAGGTTTCCTTTAGACACTGAGCACCAACACTTTGTGGAAGTTTTGTTCATGGACGTTTGATAACGATTGCTTCAATTAACAGGGAGTGAGAGGCAGGGACTGTGTGTGTGTGTGTGTGTGTGTGTGTGTGTGTGTGTGTGTGTGTGTGTGTGTGTGTGTGTGTGTGTGTGTGTGTGTGTGTGTGTGTGTGTGTGTGTGTGTGTGTGTGTGTGTGTGTGTGTGTGTGTGTGTGTGTGTGTGTGTGTGTGTGTGTGTGTGTGTGTGTGTGTGTGTGTGTGTGTGTTTCCTACCTTCAATAAGGTCGTCAGGTTTATCTACAGAAAGATACGATGTTTTTCTTATCGTGTTTGGTGCGCACGCACGCAGGCACGTGCACACACACACACACACACACGCACGCGCGCGCACGCACGCACGCGCGCACACACACACACACACACACACACACACACACACACACACACACACACACACACACACACACACACACACACACACACACACACACACACACACACACACACACACACACACACACTTCCCAGGTGGTTGGCTGTTGCTTCATTATATGTACTTTCTAAGTAAAGAGGTTGTTATTTGCTGCAGTCTTAAGCAAAGGCTACCAAAGGTGTAATGTATTTTAGACCATGTTGGTGTTATTCAGACAGATGCTAGATTAATTTGTTTACTTGGTATCCTAGTTTCCATAGTTTCAGTATATTCTTTTTCATGTTCATGTTCATGTTCATTTTTCATGTTTCATGTTGTTTGGACAGATGCTATCTTGTTTATCTTTGATCCTAGTTTACTAGTGATATTAATGTACGGCACGTGCGTGTAAGATAATTCTAATGATAATATTTAACGTAATAGTAACCGCTCAGGAATGTAAATGGATAAATAAAAAATTGAAATGAAAAAAAAAATCAGAACAAAAAGTCACACGTTTAGACCTGAGGACGATTCTACAGTTTTCAGAAAAACCCATGTTTCCATGTCAGTGGTGCTCAACCTTTTTCACGTCAAGAACCCCCCAAAAATATATATATGTAATTGGCCGCCGACCCCCATCTGAAAATAATATGTTGGACCCCCCCCAGAAGCAAAGATTTGAGTTAAAAACATTCGCTCTGCAAAGATTTGCGGCACATTTTCACGATGAAAAAAAATAGCAATACAAGCTTGTATAGCTTGTAGATCTGCTATTTTTCAATAGCTAAATAACATTTTTATCATTCGTTCTCAAAGTGCACATGGTCCAGGGAGCCTACACCGATCCAGTGATCGTCCAGGGATCTGGACGACTATAAGCTGGAAAGTGGGTGAGCTTTTCTTTGATCTATTATATTTTTGGGTACTTTTTAATTCAGCTTATAAGTGGTCAGATAGATGTAAAATAAATCACACCTGTGTGAAGTGAGGGGCGCTCTTATCGCAGTGTCCCAATGTTACTCCATCCATATAGCGTTGTCTGGGAGCTTTACAAAGTCACAGCAAGCGGACTTCTTTTTTGTCAAATATGTTTTTATTGAACAGATTATAAATTATTACAAACATTATGATATGAAATACTTTTTTTATGAAACAAAATGAAAGAAAAAAAGATAAAGAAATCCCTTAACCCTCTCCCACCCATACTGCTCAGTGACACTGCATACTATATAATAAGATGATAGAAAGCTCATGGAAAACATCTGAAAAGAAAATGGCGTACAGTCAACCATATCAATGGTATCCTGTCTATTAATCGTTTCTACTCAGGTAATGGACAAGGGGCAGCCAAACCTTATCAAACTGTCTCTCCCTGTTTCTCAGGAAATACCTTATTCTCTCAAGATGAAGTGTACTAGTCATTTAATTTAACCAGTGCTTAAATGCAGGAGCCTCTTCCTTCTTCCAGTGTGTCAGAATTAGTTTTTTCGCTGTAATCAGACCATATGAGAAGAGTTGTTTCTGTGCTCTCGTCAACATAGGCATGGAGTCTAGTGACAAACCCAGAATTATTAGTACAGGATCGGGGTCAATATGAATACTCAAAATATCAGAGAGCGTCTCAAATATCTTAATCCAATATCTTTGTATTCGAGGGCAAAGGGCGAAGCTATGAAGAAGATTTGCGTCTATTGTATTACATTTGTCACAATGCGAAGAAATATCTGGGTATATGTTATGTCATTTTAATTTGGAATAATGGAGTCTATGTATGACTCGAAACTGGATAAGGCAATGTCTGGAATTGATAGAGTACGCATTCATTTATTCAAGGCTGTCTTCCCAGACAGCGAGCGGACTTCTATATGGCCTTGTGCACTGTTTGGTCCTGCAGCTGCCATCCTGTAGACGTGCCAGTTCTACTCTTTCTGCCATCTATGTATGTATATGCACCACGTCTCTGACATGGGTACAACGGGTACTCTGACCACGGGTGCAACGGGGTATCGCATAGCCTGGGTGTGAGCCATGGATCTCCAACTTCCATCGTTCCACTGACTCTGTGCTCTACAGCCGGGGGGACCGTTCTAGTATACTCTGTCATCACACCATGGTGGTGCCGTCGCCCAGCCGGTCCATGAATCCACGGACGAGTGGCATGTTCAGGGCGGTGCCCAGGACGGGTACCCTCCTGGCCAGGCCCACCGCCACGGGGAGGAGGCCGCGGAACAGCATGTACAGGCCGTACACCTCCAGGGCCACGCCGGCCAGGGGCCAGCCGTACAGCACCAGCAGCACGCCGCCCAGGAAGAACGCCGTGGCCTTCATCTTCTTCCTCTGGAAGAAGAACCGGAAGGTCTTCTGCAGGCCGACCACGGACGCCAGGCCGGCGATGAACAGCAGGTTCCCCATGCCCATGAGGAACTTGTCGAAGAACAGGAGCATCCCGAAGAAGAGGAAGAACACGCCGAAGCCCGTCAGCCCCATCCCGATCTTCTGGGAGTCCGAGAGACCCAGAGACAGCATCGTTTTCAGCGATGATGCGTCAGGACGGCTCACGGCGAAATATCAATATGCTGTTTCCGTTCAGTTGTGGGTGGAATGGTCCTGGGAGGACAAACAGTGGAACAAATTGAAAAGGGGGGAGAAAAAACACCTTCGCATTTCAAAATGTAATACCGGAGCATCTGACTTGTTCTGCACGATTCATTCAATTGCAGGGGGTGACTAACGAAGTTTCGGCTTTACGTCTTTCCTCAAACAGTCCAATGGCCAAACCTATTGAATGCACACTGTTGCAACAGTCCTCTGGATAATCTCGTCGGCTGCCAGAATGGGGTGAGAACCTCGCAGCCACCTCGCGGCCCTGTTTTGAGCTCATGAATCCAACTTTGGTGACACCACTGTGACGTCTGCCATGACCCCCCCCCCCCCCCCACAAATGGGGGGGGGGCATTTCTTGCCCAAATAGGGAGGTCTGTGATGTCAGACCGGCGTATACAAGTACTCTGATCAGCAATATCTCTTACCCGATGACGCACGTAAAGGTGGATCAACAGGTCGACAGCACGCCGCCATGGCAGCAGACCTAGGCATCAAAGCAGGAGACCGGGTGATGCTCGTGTGGACGCGGCCCTCTTCGCCCGTCGCCCTGAAGGAGCTGGCGGAAAGTCTAGGGACTCTCGTCGGAGCGGAGGGCCGCGTGTCGGTGGAGAACGTGGAGAGACTGCCGGCGTCCTCCCACGCCACGTCCACCTTCGACTGGGTTCTGTCGTGCCTGCTCGCCGACAGTCACTCCGTGCACAGCCTGGAGACGCTGGCGGAGATGGCTCGGGTTCTCAGGCCGGGCGGGAAGCTGGTGGTGGAGGAGACGGTCACGGAGGAGACGGTCACGGAGGAGACGGTCACGGAGGAGACGGTCACGGAGGAGACGGTCACGGAGGAGACGGTCACGGAGGAGACGGTCACGGAGGAGAGCGACGGCCAGAGACGGAGCGTCGTCGTCAGGACCGCCGACAGACTGACGTCGGCGCTGAGGTTATCCGGTTTGGTATCCATCGCGGAGGTCAGTAGAGTAACCCCGTCCCCGGAAGTAGTGAGCTCCCTGCGGGGTGCCATGGTCAGTAGAGTAACCCCGTCCCCGGAAGTAGTGAGCTCCCTGCGCGGTGCCACGGGTCACCATGAGGACAGCTCGCTCACCAGGGTCCGAGTGTCCTCGTCCAAGCCCTCCTACGAGACGGGATCCTCCGCTCGGCTCAAGCTGCCGTTCGGGAAAACGAGACCCATGAAAGCGGCTCTCGATCCCAACGCCGCCAAGATGTGGACCCTGTCGGCGCTCGACACGAACGACGACGACGGCGATGCGGATCTGCTGGACTCGGACGCTCTGCTGGACAGCGACGACCTGAAGAAGCCCGACCCGTCCTCTCTGAGAGAGCCGTCGGGCTGCGGACCCCCCGGGTCTGCCAAGCAGCAGAAGAAGAAGAAGAAGGCCTGTAAGAACTGCTCTTGCGGTCTGGCCGAGGAGCTGGACGAGGAAGGTACCAGCGACGAGAAGAAGACCACCCCGGCAAAGTCGTCCTGTGGGAATTGTTACCTGGGCGACGCTTTCCGATGTGCCAGCTGCCCATATGCAGGGAGGCCAGCATTTAAACCTGGAGAGAAGATTATGTTGGACAGTAAGGCCCTCAATGACGCCTAAGACCTATCCTTGATGCGCTGCTATACAATACAAGTTTATGGACCAGGCCCGAGACCGACCTACAAATCACCACGTTTAACAACCCCCCCCCCCCCTAATTTGCAAGTGAAGTAGTCATGCAGGCAAAATTAAATTGAAACCTCCAACACAACCTGGGTGTGCTCTCCCTCGCCATTTGCATAAAACAGTGACAACTGGTAAACATACTCGCATGCATGGAGACAATTTTGTGTCATTTTTGTGCACAGCCTTTGCAATACCATACAAATACAATGTATAGTTTGAGCATGAACGCCTCAACATTCTCGGGCAAAGACGTAGGGACATCTTTGCCCGAATACTTTTGTGTGTACAGAATGTAACCAAGAATGTAACCAAGTAACCAATCAATGTCATCTGTGCCTCAGTCAGTCCGTCTGTGCTGATGAAGGTCAAATCGACCGAAACGTCGACCTAATAAAGAGCAACATTTTGGCGAGCGTCTGACACTTGTTGACAGAAAGATACCCTTTTTAACCTGTGCCTCTGTGAAGTGTAACAGTGACGTGGACAGTGTACGTATGTACTTCTCAAAAAACAACGTTTGCAAAGATGTACAAACACCATGATGTGACTTGGCATCCCCGCCATGTCACCATCGGTGAAATATCCTCAACAACCTTAACCCATTTCGACCGATACCGATTCCTAAAACTGTCTTCTAAATCCTGACAGTTTTCTGAAAAACCCCTATGTTTCTATATCAGTGGTTCTCAAACATTTTCACGTCAAGGACCCCCAAAAACTATATGTATTTGGCCACCGACCCTCATCTGAAAATATGATGTTCCAGGGACCCACCCCCAGAAGCAAAGATTTGAGTTAAAATGTTATAAGAAAATATATTCAATGATTTGAGGCACATTTTCACGATTTTTCAAAAATAGCAGACCTACAAGCTCGTAACGCGGCACTCTGTGCCGTGCTATGAGCTTGTAGATCTGCTAAAGTAATGCTTAAAACACCAAAAGGGGTTCTCGTCAAAAATGGGGTTAAAGGTTTCATGACATTAATTTTATTTATTTTTTATTTCTCGTTTTTCTTTTAGGTTTAATGATCTCAATTACATAAAAAAAAACTGGTCTGGAGTTCTCTGAGGTTTGGAAGTCTTCTGAGCTGCAATGAAAACAGGCAAAACAGTGACATCTGCTGACAAATCACATTGATATCAATGTGGAAACTCAGAGCCAGGAATCAGTATTTTTGGGTGCAATTGAGCTTAGAAAAATAAATAAAAACAAAAGATTTATGTCACAATCCCTTTAAAGGACAACCAAGGTTCATGTTTTAGGTTGTTATTAGAGAAAGTAAAAGATGAGTTTTAAACTTTTTTAATTCGCTGCTTTCTTTCGTTATAGGGATTTTAGCTGTTTTTGACATAGGGCATACGAACATGGGGCTAAATATGTATTATTTTACAAAATATTATGCCAATTTATTATTTTATTATTTACTATATAGTCCTAATGGAGCCCAGGAAATTACATCACAAAAGATCACAGGATCTACTGAATGTGAAGGTAGCCTATACAGGGAGGAAGCCACACTGTGTGTCATATAGGCTCAATATGTCAGTTTGACACATTCAGTAGATCCTGTGA
Organism: Protomyctophum bolini; assembly: GCF_963924005.1. NCBI lineage: Eukaryota > Metazoa > Chordata > Actinopteri > Myctophiformes > Myctophidae > Protomyctophum > Protomyctophum bolini. Next base: position 43,091,930 of record NC_137871.1, read on the forward strand.
TCTTCTGTGGCCAGATGTAATTTATTGGCGTCTAGTAGGACTATAGTAAATAATAATAATAAAAATCGCTATAACATTTTGTAAAAAAAATCTTCCCCCCTGTCAAAAACTGCTAAACCCCTAAAACAATTAACACTTATCTTTTACCTTCTCTATAATAACAACCTAAAACATGAACCTTGGTTGAAAAAAACTAAAGTTGTCCTTTGAGAAGGAGGAAAAAGGGCAATAAAGACAGCTATTTTTGCCACACAACACCGTCCCAAAATAGGGTCCATGTGGTCAAAGGTTCTTCAGCCCATCCACTGCTGTGGCAGGAGATTCACCCAGATGTTTTGTGTTGAACACACAGGACGGCCATTCTTTACTCTGTTTCCTTTTGGCGGTATTAACCTAACCGTTCAAGTTGTTGCTGCGAGAGTGAGGTCTAGCCAACACCAACTTGGGATTCATGGATCGCTGCCCTCCACAACATCAGGTTCTTGAGCTCCATAGTGTTGTCAGCCAAGCTGTCGCGCCGCAGCACGTCTACATTAGGTGGTACGCTTCTTTCCCCTCCTGGCTTTGCCCTGGGTTGGCTCCCAGATAGGGTCAAATTACTTGCCTCAAGTTCTGGGTGCCTGACGTGACGCAGTGCCCTGCCAGCCTCCTCCTTATAGAGTAGAGTATATGAAACCAATCTGTCCACAGTTCTGGACAAGCCTGCAGGAAACACATAAAGCCGTGGGGTTTTGGTGAAGTCGATGCGGGTCACAACACTTTCTTCTCTTCGAGAAGTTTGTGAAGTTCATCCGCCTCTTCGGCGGTCTTGACTCTGATGAGCAGCGGCAGGGCTCCGCCGGGGTTCTGGTCGTCCACGGACGGGTTGGGAACGCACACCACCAGCACGTTGTTCTTCCCCACCCTGGAGCAGGGCACGGAGGCCTGCAGGACGATGTTGAGCAAGACGTTCCCCAGGTTGGTGTCGGCGCGGACCAAGAGCTGGGTCTTCCCCCCGGGCGTGAGCTTCAGGTGCAGCGTCCCGACGCCCTTCTCCTTGTACTCCGACTCCTTCTTGTAAAACAGCTTGCACCTCTTGGAGTAAAACGCGTCCGTCTCCCTGACCTCCGTGACTTCGGGTCTGGGAGGCTCGTCCGACTCCGCGTTGGCTCCGTTGTCGTGTGTCGTCGGCTGGACAGTCTCGGCCCCTGTAGCCCCTCCAGCACAACCGAAGGGCAACAACGGGGGGGCCACAGACTCAGCGGAGAAGGCCTGCAGGGGCGCTCGGAACTGGGGCGGGGCTTGGCCAAAGGGGCCGGGGAAGGACGGGCCGAACGTGGCGTGCTTGTCACAGGAAAACGGAATGGAGCTGCTGGAGAAGGTGTCCCTGTTCTTGTTAAATGTAAACAGAGCGCCGCCACCGGAGAACGCGTCCTTGTCGTAGGGATCCGGCGGGCCGGTGCTGGAGAGCGGCGGTGGGGCGGGAACGGTCGCCGCCGGCAGGTGCGGCGGTGTGCCCGCCGCATATCCCGCGGCAGAGGTGTCCACCGTCTGCCCAAAGCTACTCAGCAGCGTCGGGAAAGCCAGGCTGCCAGTGGGAGGAGCGGCAGCGCTTTTGTCCGGAGACGAGCGGCCATGATCCTTATTATTGCCAAAAGAAAACAACCGAGTGCCGTCGCTGGAGGAGGAGGAGAGTGACGTGGCGGTACCGGTCGTCGGTGGTGGGACCGCCCACGGCCTATCTCCTGATGACGCCTGACGGTCTGCGAGTCCTTCGAGCACCGTGGCCGATCGAGCCGCCGCCGCCCCGGCTGCTGCTTCTAACTCCTCCACCCCCGAGTACTTGTCCTCGATGTTGGCCAGATGCCGCTCGTAGTCCAGGAAGACGGGGCTGAGGTCCAAGAGAGGGTTGGCGTCCACGTGCTTGGCGATCCAGTCCCGCACCGAGCAGTTGAGCGCGGACAGCTCTCGGTTGTAATCCTCGTTAGCGCTGCTGGTGATAATACTAGTGTTGGTGCTGTTAAATATATTACTGCTAGTGTTGCTGGTGATGATACTAGTGTTGGTGCTGTTGAATATATTACTGCTAGTGTTGCTGCTGGGGATGCTAGTGCTGTTGAGCATGCTACTGCTGCTGCTAGGACTGTTGTTGAATATGCTGCTGCTGCAACTGATACTGCTGTTGCTGGCGATCCGAGTCAGGCTGGAACCATCGAAGGTCTGCTTGGGAGTCACGTCAGCCGCCGTGGTTGGCTTGGAGGCGGCGGCGGGGGCGGGGTTGCTCAGTGCCCAAGCAGGGGCTAAATTAGCGTTAGCCGGCGTTACGGCAGGGGAATAATACAAACCACCGAAAGGACTGAATAAGCCATCGGTCTGCTTCGAAGTCACGCTAGTCGTGGTGTTTGGCTTGGAGGCGGCGGGGGCGGGATTGCTCAGTGCCCAAGCAGGGGTGGTAGTAGTGTGGTTGGGGGAAGGGAAACCGCCCGTTAGAGGAGTGAAGCTGTTTGCGTGGGTCAGGCCGCTCAAGCCTCCAAATGAAGACGTGGTGCCGTTGCCGAATCCCAAGAACGCCGGCGCTGCTGAACCACTGCCGGCGCTCGTTGCTGTCGTGGCGGGGAGTCCGTCGAACCCTCTCAGGGCTCTGGGACCCTCGCCCTCTCCTCTCAGGGGTCTGGGACCCTCGCCCTCTCCTCCGGCGTTTCGGCGCACAGCCTTCTTAATTTCGCGTTTCTCCAACACGCCCTCGCTGGCGATGGGATAATCGTCCTCATGGTTCCAGTTCATGTCGGTCGGGTTTCTGTCAGTGATCCTCTTCGCCATCAGGACTGTGGTAGTCTATAAAAGGGTCTGCGCTGTATCTGTGTGCGTGTGCGTGTCTGTCTGGAACTACGTCTATAACAGAAGTCACTGCAGGGCTCTGATTAGGCTGAAACCTTGCCCACTTGGAGTCATACATCATAAATATGTCATAGATGACATGATAGATGACTACAAAATATCACATTTGTATTATTACTTTTTTTTTAATTGGCCTAATAAAGTAGTTGCATGTACTTCCATGTAAAATGTACTTCCATGTTGAATCCAAGTACTTTAAGTAAGCTTTTCTCGTGAGTTGAAGTATAGACACACCTGGTGAAATATTACCCAACTACAACTACAAGTACTCTAGTGTTCAATGCTTTGTCCAACATCGGTTCTTGTCACGTCAACATGTGATCATGGCAACGGTTTGTGTTGTGTGTGACATCAGACGGCGGGGCTCCATATAAGGCCTCGCGTTATCTACCGTCCATGCACGACAGGAGTGTATAACGGGAGGGCGGAAGCAGCTTCTCGTGTCGATTTTTCTTCGACATAAAACAAACCATGCCCGTTCTGTCCGATCTCAGCAGACGAGCAAGTAAACTCAACCTCAAGTCAAAGAATGCCACCGCCGGCCCCACGGGCGCCAGACCATCGATGTCGACGACCACGACGACCACGACGACCACGAGTACCACCAACCTGAAGGAGGTGCTGGCGGAGCTCATCCCCAAAGAGCAGAGCCGGATCAGGGAGTTCCGGCGGCAGCACGGGGACGTGGTCATCGGCCACATCACCGTGGACATGGTGTACGGCGGGATGCGCGGCATGACAGGCCTGGTGTGCGAGACGTCGGTGCTGGACCCCGACGAGGGCATCCGCTTCCGCGGCTACAGCGTCCCGGAGTGCCAGGCGCTGCTGCCCAAGGCGCCGGGTGGCGGCGGCGGCGGGGGCGGCGGGGGGGGGGAGCCGCTGCCCGAGGGCCTGTTCTGGCTGCTGCTCACAGGCCAGGTGCCGACCCGGGAGCAGGTGGACTGGCTGTCCCGGGAGTGGGCGGGGCGCAGGGCGGCGCTGCCCCAGCACGTGGTCACCATGCTGGACAGCTTCCCCGCCCACATGCACCCCATGGCCCAGCTGAGCGCCGCCGTCACGGCCCTGAGCACGGAGAGCGGCTTCGCCCGGGCCTACGGCGAGGGCGTGGCCAGGGCCGCGTACTGGGAGCACGCCTACGAGGACGCCATGGACCTCATCGCCAAGCTGCCCTGCGTGGCCGCCAAGATCTACCGCAACCTGTACCGCGGGGGCAGCGCCATCGGACCCGTGGACCCGGGCCTGGACTGGGCCCGCAACTTCTCCAACATGCTGGGCTACGGCGACGACACCGACGGCGGCGTTGGCGGGCAGTTCGCCGAGCTGCTTCGGCTCTACCTCACCATCCACTGCGACCACGAGGGGGGCAACGTCAGCGCCCACGCCGGCCACCTGGTGGGCAGCGCCCTGTCCGACCCCTACCTCTGCTTCGCGGCCGCCGTCAACGGCCTGGCCGGCCCGCTGCACGGCCGCGCCAACCAGGAGGCGCTGGCGTGGCTGGAGGCGCTGCGGGCGGAGCTGGGCCTCGTTGGCGAGGAGGGGGAGGAGGAGGAGGAGGAGGTGTCCGACGAGCGGATGCGCGACTGCATCTGGAACACGCTGCGGTCGGGCCGCGTGGTGCCGGGCTACGGCCACGCCGTCCTGCGGAGGACGGACCCGCGCTACACGTGCCAGCGGGAGTTTGCGCTGAAGCACCTGCCCGACGACCCCTGGTTCCGCACGGTGTCCCAGCTGTACCGGGTGGCGCCCGGCGTGCTGCGGGCGCAGGGCAAGGCCCGGAACCCGTGGCCCAACGTGGACGCGCACAGCGGCGTGCTGCTGCGCCACTACGGCATGACGGAGACCCGCTACTACACGGTGCTGTTCGCCGTGTCCCGCGCGCTGGGCGTGCTGGCCCAGCTGGTGTGGAGCCGAGCGCTGGGCTTCCCCCTGGAGAGGCCCAAGTCCATCAGCACCGACGGGCTGATGGCGCTGGTGGGACACGCCGATAGGACGCGCCCCTGAAGGGTGTGTGTAAATCAGCGGCGCCCAGAACACCTTTTGACTTGGAGAGCTACCTTCACAATGACTCAGCTCAACAAGATCTACTGACCAAAATAATTATTATCCCTTTGCTGGAAATGGAAAATGGACAAGGAAATGGAGGAGAAATGGAATTGCTAGGTTTTCTTATTAACTTTGTAACGCTACTGACGTTTGTGTGCAACACTCTTGTGCGTTTGAGCTGACAGGCCCTTCTTTATGTCAATCAAGTGATCATTGGACGACCTGCTCTACCTCTTGAGCCACAGTCGCCGTTAGAGATAAGGATTAATTATCACACAACAGTAGACGTAACATGAGAAATTCCTCAAACCCAAAGGTATATGCTTTTGAAGTCAAGTCCTATGAAACGGGGCCTGGTATAGTCTCAATGTGTGTTGGTTGGATGAATGGAAAAGCGAAACCCTGTAGGCCTACTCCTGATAGCAGGCCTTATAATTTTGTGATTGGGAAATACAATATGTTTTTATTTTAGGGCTTTTTATTATTATTAATTCTAACATTTCAATTTACAAAATACAATGTAGGCATTTAGCAGACGCTCTTAATCCAGAGCAATTTACAGTAAGCAAGTATACAACACCTGGTAATACATCAGATTCATGAGAAATATAGTCATCAAGAAGCTGAGATCCTAACATCTGTCTAATAGTGGGATATCTATCCAATGAAACTATGCGTATACACTATGGTGCTATGTCTCCAAAACATGCTATCTAGATTACATAAATTGAGCCTTTGCTTACGTCTGTAAGGTCGCCGAGGCTAGGGCAAGTGCTACGGGCATTTCCCCCTCAATGTCCCTCCCGTCCTGCAATGTAGAAATTAAACCGAGTTACGTCCGTGAATCGACACAATAACACTCTTATTAGTCGCTGTTAGAAACATTTACAATACATGAATCAGACTTTTTGTCGTATTCATGAGCTCGGGCACAACATATAATTTACAAACCAGATAAAGTGGCCCTCGGGGGACACAGGTCTCCACCAGGGCAGGGCATGTTGTGCATACATGTACATGTACGTGTGCATGCAATCCATTAATGTGTTATTTTCCGTTCCAACTACTCACGCTTTCCTGATCTTTTTCCTGGAGGTGTTCTGAAAATGAAATGATCTCCCCAGATTGTATTTGTCTGATTAGCCTTGCTAATTCCACTGCTTTGATTATACTGAAAAGAAGTGTCACTCCTCGACACTTCCAACGGAAGACCCTCTCTCTATTCAGCGGAATCTGAATAGAATTAACATAATAACACCTTGGCAAATTATGCTCCCCATTTCTCACCGTGTTCTGACCGACTGCACTGACAGTCTGACTAAATTGGACACAAATATACTTATGCATAGTATATCTCTGCTGTCGGGGAGGAAACATCATAACTCCAAAATGTTCATTTATCAGAAAATGAAAAATATACATTTTTCAGGACATTAAGAAAACCTTATATCTTTTAAAACAAAGCAATAATACAGCCTCATCAAAGTTGGTGTTGTGACTTTATATATTGTCAATTACCTCCATGAGAGAGGGGGGGAGGTGGTGGAGTTAGTTGCTTTAAAGCAGACATTTTGAGGGTCCAATGGGAGTTAAGAGGTTTTGTCCAAAGCACTTTTTTACTACTTTCCATTGGTTCAATATTTTCGAAACAACACGCAGACGTAAAGGGTGTTCAATAGCACTGATTTATGCCAAAAACCTGTCCTCCCGACAGCTACGTTTATGCACATTAGTGCATTTACTGTCACACTATAGAGCTATTTAACACCGTTACTGAACACACACTCTATAGCAATGATTACTGTCACAATATAGAGCTATTTAACACTGTTACTGAACACACACTCTATACTATAGAGTGTGTGTTCAGTAACAGTGTTAAATAGCTCTATATTGTGACAGTAATCATTGCTATAGTGTTTGTTCAGTAACAGTGTTAAATAGCTCTATATTGTGACAGTAATCATTGCTATAGTGTTTGTTCAGTAACAGTGTTAAATAGCTCTATATTGTGACAGTAATCATTGCTATAGTGTTTGTTCAGTAACAGTGTTAAATAGCTCTATATTGTGACAGTAATCATTGCTATAGTGTGTGTTCAGTAACGGTGTTAAATAGCTCTATATTGTGACAGTAATCATTGCTATAGTGTTTGTTCAGTAACAGTGTTAAATAGCTCTATATTGTGACAGTAATCATTGCTATAGTGTGTGTTCAGTAACGGTGTTAAATAGCTCTATATTGTGACAGTAATCATTGCTATAGTGTGTGTTCAGTAACGGTGTTAAATAGCTCTATAGTGTGACAGTAATCATTGCTATAGAGTGTTCAGTAACAGTGTTAAATAGCTCTATATTGTGACAGTAATCATTGCTATAGTGTGTTCAGTAACGGTGTTAAATAGCTCTATATTGTGACAGTAATCATTGCTATAGTGTTTGTTCAGTAACAGTGTTAAATAGCTCTATATTGTGACAGTAATCATTGCTATAGTGTTTGTTCAGTAACAGTGTTAAATAGCTCTATATTGTGACAGTAATCATTGCTATAGTGTGTGATCAGTGACAGTGTTAAATAGCTCTATATTGTGACAGTAAACATTGCTATAGTGTGAGATCAGTAACAGTGTTAAATAGCTCTATATTGTGACAGTAATCATTGCTATAGTGTGTGATCAGTGACAGTGTTAAATAGCTCTATATTGTGACAGTAATCATTGCTATAGAGTGTGTGATCAGTAACAGTGTTAAATAGCTCTATAGTGTGACAGTAATCATTGCTATAGTGTGTGTGATCAGTAACAGTGTTAAATAGCTCTATAGTGTGACAGTAATCATTGCTATAGAGTGTGTTCAGTAACAGTGTTAAATAGCTCTATATTGTGACGGTAATCATTGCTATAGAGTGTGTGATCAGTAACAGTGTTAAATAGCTCTATTTTGTGACAGTAATCATTGCTATAGAGTGTGTGATCAGTACCAGTGTTAAATAGCTCTATAGTGTGACAGTAATCATTGCTATAGAGTGTGTGTTCAGTAACGGTGTTAAATAGCTCTATATTGTGACAGTAATCATTGCTATAGCAATGATTACTGTCACAATATAGAGCTATTTAACACCGTTACTGAACACACTATAGCAATGATTACTGTCACAATATAGAGCTATTTAACACTGTTACTGAACACTCTATAGCAATGATTACTGTCACACTATAGAGCTATTTAACACCGTTACTGAACACACACTATAGCAATGATTACTGTCACAATATAGAGCTATTTAACACCGTTACTGAACACACACTATAGCAATGATTACTGTCACAATATAGAGCTATTTAACACTGTTACTGAACAAACACTATAGCAATGATTACTGTCACAATATAGAGCTATTTAACACCGTTACTGAACACACACTATAGCAATGATTACTGTCACAATATAGAGCTATTTAACACTGTTACTGAACAAACACTATAGCAATGATTACTGTCACAATATAGAGCTATTTAACACTGTTACTGAACAAACACTATAGCAATGATTACTGTCACAATATAGAGCTATTTAACACTGTTACTGAACAAACACTATAGCAATGATTACTGTCACAATATAGAGCTATTTAACACTGTTACTGAACAAACACTATAGCAATGATTACTGTCACAATATAGAGCTATTTAACACTGTTACTGAACAAACACTATAGCAATGATTACTGTCACAATATAGAGCTATTTAACACTGTTACTGAACAAACACTATAGCAATGATTACTGTCACAATATAGAGCTATTTAACACTGTTACTGAACAAACACTATAGCAATGATTACTGTCACAATATAGAGCTATTTAACACTGTTACTGTACACACACTATAGCAATGATTACTGTCACAATATAGAGCTATTTAACACTGTTACTGAACAAACACTATAGCAATGATTACTGTCACAATATAGAGCTATTTAACACTGTTACTGAACACACACTATAGCAATGATTACTGTCACAATATAGAGCTATTTAACACTGTTACTGTACACACACTATAGCAATGATTACTGTCACAATATAGAGATATTTAACACTGTTACTGTACACACACTATAGCAATGATTACTGTCACCAGGGTGCCGGCCCGATTCCGGCGAGCCGCCCCGCGTGAGAAACGGTTGAGAAATGACAGAGTTACCGTGTGGGTGTCCCTGTACTGTAACCTCCACTGTACTGTACTGTGACTGTACTGTACTGGCACACCGGAAATCACCATATATACAGTTAACATGTGCGTGTGTTTGTGTGTGTGTGTGTGTGTGTGTTAGGTTTGCGCACAGGTGGTGAAAAACAACCATGCTGTTTTCGTGCTCAGACGCACACAGCCACCCAGCCACCCACACACCCACACACATAGTCACTTAAGGAAGTGGTTGCGCCACTTACCCTACAAAAAGTCATACAACGTAGATGCAAGGTTTCTGCCTGTCAACTGCCCGACAACAGCAACGATCATAATATACCACTGCACTGCAGATATATAGTATGTAAATGAAATGCATTTAAAGCAATGAGTCATACTGTACCTCCCCGTGGTACAGTAATTGCATGTTTGTTTTCCTAACGCATTTCAATTTCAAGGACATTTCAGAGGCACAGGGAGGACGGATGACTCAACACGTCTCGTTCCCTGTACCGTATGTACTCTATCTACTGTATGTACTGTATGTAATGTATGTACGTCCTTCATGCTCGCGGTGAAATTGTCCGTATTGATTTACAATTTAGCCAATTAGCGGACGCTCTTAATCCATTCTGCGCGGGAACCCACTTTAGTTGTTTTAAGCATTATGTTATGCTTTAGCTGTTGAAAAATAGCAGATCTACAAGCTCATAGCGTGGCACCGAGTGGCGTATACTAGGTCTGCTATGTTTGAATAATCGTGAAAATGTGGCGCAAATATTTGAATGTATATTCTTTCAGAGCGAACGTTTTTAACTCAAATCTTTGCTTCTGCGGGGGGGGGGGGGGTCCCTGGAACAACATATTTTCAGATGGGGGTCAACGGCCAAATACAGATAATTCTGGGGGTCCACTGAGAAACATAAAGGGTCTTTCAGAAAACTGTCATGATTTAGAAGACATTTGTAGAATCGTCCTCAGGCCTTAATGGGTTAAAACCAGAGTGACTGATTACCGTAAACAAGAAAAACACGAGGTAATATAATATGACATGCATGAAATGATTATATTATGAAATCATAATATATGAAAGTTTATATGAAATGCATAATAATCTTGTAATCTGTACATGTAAACTATACACATGATGCCGCCAGGTCTACAAATGGCCACCTGGCATTCTGTCTACATAATTATAACATGCTAAATGGCCTAAGCGTGCAAGGTCGTCGAGGCTATAGGACATAGTGCTACTGACATAGCGCTGGTATTCTGGGATCCACCCGCATATTACATTATAAATGGTGCATAATATAGACATATATACATAGTATTTACATAGTTTGTGCATTATACATTCACCCATTTGGGTGAATGTAATGTAATGGAATTGTTAGGCTTTCTTGTATACAACTTTGTAATGCTACTGACGTTTGTGTGCAAGTTGTGAGACACTCTTGAAAACAAAGTATTGCATTATGATTATATATATATTTTAGGGACATGCCATGTGGTCTACCAGCACAGCCTATATGTGTGTCAGGATCTGCCTTCTGTGCAGGTTGTGTTTGGTGTTCCTGATTCTTATTTTGAAGTGATGCTTTGTGTTTCCTGTCCTACTTTGTAGTAGTTTCCTGCCTTGTCTCACCTTCCCTGATTTTTGGTTCTTTGTTTCACCTGTGTCTTGTTTTCCCCCCAGCCAATCCTTGTGTTGATTTGATTTGAGTTCACCTGTGTCCTGTTAATCTGGTGCCTATTTAAACCCTGTGTTTGGTTCTGTTCCCTGTTGGATTATTGTATTGTCACCTGAGTTCCAAGTTTGTTATGTTTGCTAGTGTTTGCGCCATACTGCTGCTATACTAGGTCTTCGTTTGAATAAAGACTTCTAAGATCCCGACTTCCTTGCATTTGGGTCCTGCTTGAAAACCACCTCCTGACAATGTGAGCCTATATGTGCCCTAAGGGTAGATCACGATACCTTTAGGGCAGCCCTGGGCTAGAACTATGAGCGCCCATGCTTGGGAACTGTGAATGGAAGGGTGTTTGAGCGTGAGAGAGTGGAAGTGACATTCCCCGGTGTACAGTATAGAGGCCTACTGTATGTAGGAAACAGAACAGAAAGCTGAACTGAGCATGAACTCATGAAGGAGGAAAAGAAAAGCAGTTCTTCCTCATTGAACTTCCGGCCAAAAGCTTTTGACAAACAGTTGATGCACCTGTCTGCCAGTGTTGTTCCGGTGTGACTAATCAAGTGTTTAATCCATTTTGGGCGGGAACCCTTTTTGATGTTGGCATTATGTTATGCTTTAGCTATTGAAGAATAGCAGATCTACAAGCTCATAGCGAGCGGTTGAAGATGGATGGACATGGATGAATGAACTATACTGAGCTCATACAAAAACAAAATAGCATTCCTTTCCCCGTTGATGTTGGAGAACTATACGACAGGCCAAGAAGGAACTCGAGCTGTGTGTGTGTGTGTGTGTGTGTGTGTGTGTGTGTGTGTGTGTGTGTGTGTGTGTGTGTGTGTGTGTGTGTGTGTGTGTGTGTGTGTGTGTGTGTGCGTGTGTGCGTGTGTGTGCGTGCGTGCGTGCGTACCAGTGTCCCAGTGACAAACAATGATCGTCTTGTGCATCCGTTCCATAATCTCAAGGAAAACACGTTTTTTCTTTTCTTTGCGATGTTCTTTCCCACGCTCGACGCGTGTAACACGTTTGAGCATTTCCTCAAAAACAGGCAGGATATAAGGACGCTGGACGTACACGCGCGTACACGAGCCACCATGAAGCTGATCGCTGCTCTCGGTCTGGCCTGGAGCCTCTACTGTGCAGGTAAATACTATAAAAACTATATGAGCCATTCATTTATATCCATTAGTTGATCTTTTAAATTAGTCGAATCATCGAGAAGCATGTCGCGTCTTTTGATTTCATTTGTTTGTTTGCAACTCAGCTATTTTAACTGCTTTGAAAAGAAAGGGGCGAAAATAAATCACCCCCCCCCCCCCCGCCGAAAAAACGAAATTAAACAACCAATCAATTTTTGTTTATTAAACAATATTATGTCTGTCTAATAATATTGGAAATATTCAGTGACGTTTTCCTACTGGCACACTGTATCTTAAAGGGACCACTGCGTGAAAAGGGGAGTTAACGGGCACTGTATTTTACCCGTAAACGTTTAATAATAATAAAACTTTATTTGTATAGCACCTTTCATGACATGAAATGCAGCTCAAAGTGCTTTAAAGAAAAATGGAGGATAAAAGAAAAGCAAGGCAACAACATTAAGAACAAGCAGTAATGCAATACAGTGAGGACATGAATAACAAAAATAAAAAATAAAAGATCAATTAAAAGCAATGTTGTAGAAGTGGGTCTTGAGCTGAGCTTTAAAAATGTCTACAGAGGCTGCCTGACGAAGGTACAGTGGGAGCTTGTTCCATGCCGACGGCCCGTAGAAGCAAAAAGCTGCTTCCCCGTATTTTTTTGTTGGCATTTTTTTGGCAAAGCGAGCAGGCCAGCAGTGGAAGACCTTAGGGGGCGGTTTGGGACATATTTAGGCAGGCAGTCATGTAGGTAGGAAGGTGCGAGACCATTGAGAGCTTTATAGACAAGTAAAATAATTTTAAAATCAATCCTAAAAACAACCGGAAGCCAGTGCAGTGATGCCATAACTGGAGTAATATGTTCTCTCATCTTAGTTCTAGTTAAAACTCTGGCTGCTGCATTTTGTTGTAATCTGTCAGTTGTTTTCTTAGGCAGTCCTGAAAAAAGTGCATTGCAGTAGTCAAGCCGAGAAAAAACAAAGGCGTGGATTAGCGTTTTTGCATCGTCCAAGGACAGCATATACAGTTAATATACGGTCGGGTGTGATGGTACAATTCAGGAGTTTACGGGAGTTTGTTGGAAAGTTTAACAGGAATTTCCTATAATATACACATCCGTAATTCCGTATTCCATGCTTTTTGCGCAGTGGACATAATTGATTACTCCCATGGAATTCAAGGCTTCCTGGGGATAAACTATCCGTAGTGCTAAGTGTTAAGTGTGTGAGAAACAGCGTGTCGTCGTGACTCCTCTAACGTTTCCCTCCCCAGCCGACGCCCTGATGTGCGAGACGTGCGTGGACGATACGGACGTTCAGTGCACCGAAACGTCCTTGAAGGAATGCAACGAAGGAGAAGTCTGCCTCTCGGGTCGTCTGGAGTGTAAATATTACAATGATGACTACTTTATTTTACAGCAAAGTTTGATTTCTTATAGTCTTTTGAATGAAGTTCCATTTAGTTTCAGGCATATTTTGGTAATCTAAATGCCGTTCGATTTTAGACGTCTAAAGTCGATTAAGTCAACTAAAAATAACAGATGTAGATCTGCTACTTTCAGAGCGCTTCACCCGAGCGCAGCTAAACATTAAATTACTTTTTAGTTCTATATTGGATCTCTGCTCCACTAGTCCCTCCCTAACGTTTTTATTTGTTGACACAATTGTTATATTTAGGCTACAGTTTTAGTCACCACAGCTTAGGTTTTTTTCATCATGATTTATTGTGAGGGTTTTCTGACAAGACAGTGTACAGTACATCGATAATTTGCTAACATAATCATATGAGATATGACTCTAACATGTAGGCCATGCATGGCCTACTTGTGTGCAAGCAGAGCGCACCATGAGGTGCGCTCAACACTGCTGGTACGACTGCTGCTCTGAGTCCTAGAGCTCTCTGCTGCTGTCTGGGTACGACTGCTGCTCTGAGTCCTAGAGCTCTCTGCTCTATGTCTGGGTACGAATGCTGCTCTGAGTCCTAGAGCTCTCTGCTGTCTGTATGGGTACGACTGCTGCTCTGAGTCCTAGAGCTCTCTGCTGTCTGTCTGGGTACGACTGCTGCTCTGAGTCCTAGAGCTCTCTGCTGTCTGTCTGGGTACGACTGCTGCTCTGAGTCCTAGAGCTCTCTGCTGTCTGTCTGGGTACGACTGCTGCTCTGAGTCCTAGAGCTCTCTGCTGTCTGTCTGGGTACGACTGCTGCTCTGAGTCCTAGAGCTCTCTGCTCTCTGTCTGGGTACGACTGCTGCTCTGAAGAGTCCTAATCATTGCACATTGTGGTTTTGTCTGATAGCAAATGTGGGTCCCAGGATCGTCCGGAAGCAATGCATGCCCCCGGAGCGGTGTGGGAATAATCCCATGAACACGGCGTTCCGGACTCTGCACACCAACCTGGGCCAAGGGAACGGGATCATAGCGGGTCTCTGTTGTGACACGCACGACGGCTGCAACGCCGAGACCCAGACCGGTGCGCACGCACACACACACGCACACACACGCACGCACGTATGCACGCACGCACGCATGCACGCACACACACACACACACACACACACACACACACACACACACACACACACACACACACACACACACACACACACACACACACTGTCTGTCTGGGCACAGGTTTCAGTGACTATGTGAATGTCATTAAATAACAAGCTGGTTGAATGGTTTAAGTGACTATGTGTGAATGTCATTCATTAACAAGCTGTTGGGTGAATGGTTTCAGTGTCTATATGTGGATGTCATCATTAACAAGCTGGTTGAATGGTTTCAGTGTCTATATGTGGATGTCATTAAATAACAAGCTGGTTGAATGGTTTCAGTGACTATATGTGGATGTCATCATTAACAAGCTGTTGGGTGAATGGTTTCAGTGACTATGTGTGAATGTCATTAAATAACAAGCTGTTGGGTGAATGGTTTCAGTGACTATGTGTGAATGTCATTAATTAACAAGCTGTTGGGTGAATGGTTTCAGTGACTATATGTGGATGTCATTAAATAACAAGCTGGTTGAATGGTTTCAGTGACTATGTGAATGTCATTAAATAACAAGCTGGTTGAATGGTTTCAGTGACTATGTGAATGTCATTAAATAACAAGCTGGTTGAATGGTTTCAGTGACTATATGTGGATGTCATTAAATAACAAGCTGGTTGAATGGTTTCAGTGACTATGTGAATGTCATTAAATAACAAGCTGGTTGAATGGTTTCAGTGACTTTGTGTGAATGTCATTAATTAACAAGCTGGGTGAATGGTTTCAGTGACTATTATGTGGATGTCATCATTAACAAGCTGTTGGGTGAATGGTTTCAGTGAATATGTGAATGTCATTAAATAACAAGCTGGGTGAATGGTTTCAGTGACTATATGTGGATGTCATTAATTAACAAGCTGTTGGGTGAATGGTTTCAGTGACTATGTGTGAATGTCATCATTAACAAGCTGGTTGAATGGTTTCAGTGTCTATATGTGAATATCATTAAATAACAAGCTGGTTGAATGGTTTCAGTGACTATATGTGAATGTCATTCATTAACAAGCTGTTGGGTGAATGGTTTCAGTGACTGTGTGAATGTCATCATTAACAAGCTGGTTGAATGGTTTCAGTGACTATATGTGAATGTCATTCATTAACAAGCTGTTGGGTGAATGGTTTCAGTGACTATATGTGGATGTCATTAATTAACAAGCTGTTGGGTGAATGGTTTCAGTGACTATGTGTGAATGTCATCATTAACAAGCTGGTTGAATGGTTTCAGTGTCTATATGTGAATGTCATTAAATAACAAGCTGGTTGAATGGTTTCAGTGACTATATGTGAATGTCATTCATTAACAAGCTGTTGGGTGAATGGTTTCAGTGACTGTGTGAATGTCATCATTAACAAGCTGGTTGAATGGTTTCAGTGACTATGTGAATGTCATCATTAACAAGCTGGTTGAATGGTTTCAGTGTCTATATGTGAATGTCATTAAATAACAAGCTGGTTGAATGGTTTCAGTGACTATATGTGAATGTCATTCATTAACAAGCTGTTGGGTGAATGGTTTCAGTGACTGTGTGAATGTCATCATTAACAAGCTGGTTGAATGGTTTCAGTGACTATATGTGAATGTCATTCATTAACAAGCTGGTTGAATGGTTTCAGTGACTATATGTGGATGTCATTCATTAACAAGCTGGTTGAATGGTTTCAGTGACTATATGTGAATGTCATTCATTAACAAGCTGGTTGAATGGTTTCAGTGACTATATGTGAATGTCATTAAATAACAAGCTGGTTGAATGGTTTCAGTGTCGGAGAACGTGCAGTCTCTGCAGCCCAACGGCATGCGGTGCTTCACCTGTAACGGCCCGTTCGACCTGGTGTGTCACAGAACCTTCGACTGCCAGGGCCTCAGGACGCACTGCGTGGAAGGACTGAGTGAGTCCCTTCAGTTCATACATTAACCCCTTCTGACCTGAGATCATTAATTTAATTAAGTGTGCCCGGATCTCCGCTTTTTCTTTTCTAGCAACAAAATGTGTTACTCATGAGCAGAGCTGTGTCGTTGATTCAGGCGTCAACGTCATGCGTTAATTGATGCCCGTCTGAACGTTACCGGTAACACCATCACGTTCCCCCCTCACCCCCACAGTGATAGTGCCCGACAACAGGTTCCAGTCGGCGAGCGGCTGCGTGTCGCCCAACTGGTGCGACGGCACCAACCTCCACCTGACCTTCTTCAGCCCGCTGATCACGCTGTCCACCTTCCTGGAGGTGCGCTGCTGCAACGACCGCGACTTCTGCAACGGGAACCGCTCCGTGCTGGCGCCCGAGCTCCTCGCCGCCACGCTCAGGCCTTTCACAACGTCCGTGGACACCACAGACACCGCCGCCGCCGCCAACGCCGACGTCATCTCCAGGGTCATCTCCGAGGGGGTGGTCGTCTCCGGGGCGGTCCCCCCCCCCTGCGGGGCTGCACCTCTGGTGGTGCTGCTCTGGGTCAGCGCGTTGACCCTCACCACGAAGTAGACCCTCGCCATGTTGACCCTCGCCATGAAGTAGAGTCTACTTCATGGGATGCCCAAAAGGTAGATCGCGATCTACCAGTAGATCACAAAGCCTGTGCAGGTAGATCACATGACATGCCCCTAAAGACTATTTAATTTAAATATATATTTATATGTTGGCATCTGCCTCTTGAATTAAGTTGACTTGATTGATTGACTGACATAAAAAAGGTCCTATCAGCTCAAACCCATAATGCAATACCTTGTTTTCAAGAGTGTTGCTGTGCACAAAATCCAAAAATGTCAAAAAAAAACTAGGCCTACATAGCATATTCCATTCCTCCCCTTTCCCATTCCAAGTTCATTTGTCTTAAATGTAATGCTGCTATTCCAAAGCCATTTTTAGCAATGATATTATAATGTTTCCCGTGGGTAGATCTTGTTGAGCTGGTCATTTTGAAAGTAGCTCTCAAGTCAAAAAGTGTGGGCACCCCTGAAATTTAGTAGACCCTTGCCACGTTGACCCTCGCCATGAAGTAGCGCAGTGGGTTTTCAACCCCTTCTTTCATGTCAATTAAAGGGACACTTCACCCTTTTTGCAAAAAAAATATATGTTAATGACGTTTAGAAGCTTTAGAACACTTTCCTGGGGGTCTTTGTGTGTGTAATATGTGGTTTTAGATATTTTACATTGTAGCAGTGAGCCTGCAGCCTGGTGTATCTGATGTCATGGACACTGGGCTCACATCCTTCCTGGACTACATGTTGTCTCAGCAAGACAGCTCTCCCCCTATCCACAAGGAGGAGCAGTGCACCAAAGAATTATGGGAATTGTAGTCCAGGAAGGTAGTGAGACCAGTGTCCATGACATCAGAGACACCAGGCTCACTGCTACAATCTAAAATATCTAAAACCACATTTTACACACATAAAGACCCCCAGGCAAGTGATCTATAAAGCTTCTAAACGTCATTAACATATATTTATTTATGTCCCTTTAAGGCCCGTTATTTATTCTGCGTTTGAGCCACGTACGGCCCACCATTTGATGACATCTAGGGCTCCATTTTCGTCACCGTTAAACCCCTTATCCCTTTAAAACTTATTTGCCTTTTTATTTTACTATTTTGCTAAACATTTTTGAATAGTTAAAATGGCCAGTCTACAAGCTCACAACTTGTCAATGTAGACTGGCTTTTTGTTTTTCAAAATAGTAAAAAAAAAAAAAAGGCAAAATAGTTTAGGGATAAGGGGTTTAGCGGTGAGGAAAGTGGAGCCCCTTTAGCCTCTCAATAATATGCCTATATGTCCACATTTCCATGCTGTATTGATGTTGGTACAATTAGGAGAGAAAGAATATTAAAATGTAAACCTCAAATACAACCACTAAAGAGTTTTAAAATATGCAGGTGGTATAATGGTTCACATTTTATTTAAACCCATTACCGATTCTACAAATGCCTTTGAAATCAATGGTTCTCAGACTTTTTTCATGCCATGATGGAAACCCAACGTTGTGTTTCAAAAGGTTGTAGCCTATAAGAAAAAGACAGGCACGCACGCGCACGGTCGCACGCACGCACACGCACACACTTCTACATTCATTCAAACTCTGAACTGTGACTGGGTGATAGAGGGAGTTCTTTCTCTCAGTCTGTCCCGAGGGAGAAAGAAAATAGTTCAGAAGAAGACTGGAGGAAAAAGGTTGTTATATTAATTTATGGACAATCAAAATCAAGTGGTGTCATTATAATCATAGTTATTGTTGTCACAATCAAGACAATAAAACCATGGCACCAATTTGTTTATGTGTTAATGGTTTATGGCTGTTGATTCGTCGGCAGGAGTATGTCTTAATTTATTCATGAATGAATGAATGAATGAATGAATGAACGAACGAACTTTGGCCCATCCCATATGGGATTATATGACACATTTAACAAAGTACATTGAAAACAACTGACATTACAGTCCTTCCTGTTCATATTCCATAATGCATTATTAAATACATGAATACATTTTTGTACAGTATTTGACAACAAAATGAAACAAATAAAACAAGGTCATTTTACATGTAAATGACCCTCGTCCTCATTGACCAGGCCTTTTCAAGGAATGAGGCAAATGAAAAGGTGTACTTTTGAAACAGGCATTTCAGTCCTCCAACCATATATAAATTCATGATTTGGATCTATCTCAAAAGTCAATCTCCCTAATAGAGTTGTAGAACAACTAACAATAAAAAAAAAACTAAATGCATTTCATTTTCATGTATTTATTATTGTTTTGTGTGCACAGAGCCAGAATATATATATTTTTGGACATACATGGTTTCCACCGATAGCGACGGAATTAATTGATTAAGGTTGGTGAGGGGTGCGTTAATACGACCGGGTTAAGGTTGGTGAGGGGTGTGTTAATACGACCAGGTTAAGGTTGGTGAGGGGTGTGTTAATACGACCGGGTTAAGGTTGGTGAGGGGTGCGTTAAGGGTTGGGAGAGGGTTAAGGTTAGGTTTAGGTGTGGTGGCTTAACTGACAGGCTTAACACCCTTGGCAGACAGGTCGGTATTAACACCTAAAAAAAACAAGTGCTGTGTGTGAACTCTATCCCCACACAACCCATCCTTGTCGATGAAAAACCACTTGAGTATAATGTGGAAGATTTCACTTATCTGGGCAGCCTTATCAGTATAAGGTCAGTGGGGCATCGAAATACATCAAAGCAAGGGCTGGGAAAGGCTCAGGGTGCCTTTTTCTCCCAACTCCGATCCATCTGGAGATCAAAACAATATAGCCTTAAAAAAAAACGAAGATGCTCCTATTATACAACAGCAGCAATGTCAAGTCTGTCCTGCTGTTATGGATCTGAGAGCTGGAGAGAGTGCAGGTCAAAACAGACACTAGGAGAATATAGAAGTGTTCCACAACAGATGCCTCAGACATACTGTATTATGTCAGATCCTTTGGCCGAATAAAATATCAAACAATGGACTGTACAAACAAACAGGGAGCCGGAGCATTACCAAGGACATTACACACAGACGCCTGAGATGGCTATAGGACTATGTATACGTAGGATGGAGCAGGACCTGCATCACAATGGCGGCCTTATAGATGGACACCACCAGGCAAAAGAAAACCTGGGAAAAACCTGGCGCAGAACTGTGACGCAGGAGCTGGAACAGACGAACCTGTCCTGGGGAGAGGACTGCCGCTGACACTCGACAACGTCTCCTTCCTGACCGCATCACTGTCGGCGTGCCATAGTATGCCGTACGATATGGGCTATAGCCCACGGTCCAAAATTTCCGCAATTTCCAATTTCCGCAATTTTAAATTTCCGCAATTTCCAATTTCCGCAATTTCCGCAATTTCCTCCGCAACACTCAATGATGAAGACTATAGCGATGACCTCTGAGACCATGGACCAATGAACCATGTAAATACAACACATTGAGCAGGGCACTGCAGGGAGTTGCACCCCGTTCCGGTAAACCAGAAGTACGACACCAGTGCCTTAGTTTTTGTGTTGTTCATTTACAGGTCCTTTCGTTGAAATGTAAATTTTACATTTCTATGCTATAGTATGCCGTACGATATGGGCTATAGCCCACGGTCCAAAATGATGAGAAACGAGGCTAACTTTGAATAATGAATAATACGTTAAACCCCACAAACCAACACAATGAAGGGACCCATAAAAATGTCCCCGCGACCCATAAATGGGTCCCGACCCAGTGTTCGTAGAGGTATAAACGGAGCCAAAGAGCCGACAGATTCACAGATTTATAGGCGTTCTGAGAGCAGGTCTCATCATGCTGTTTTATTGGCATGTGGGGGGTTGGGGGGGCGTTCACGGTAAATGCTGCTGTAAGCAAAAAGGACAACGTTTTAAGAATCGTTTTGTATTAATAATACATTTCATTAATTCAAGGCAATAGGCCTATACAATAAAATAAGTGCTTAACCCATTCTGAACGGGAACCCATTTCGGTGTTAGCGTCATGTTATGCTTTAGCTATTGAAAAATAGCAGATCTACAAGCTCATAGCGCGCCACCGAGTGGCGCGCTACGAGCTTGTAGGTCTGCTATTTTTGAAAAATCAAAGAACGACTGACATTTTTTTAATCTGATCTCAGGTCAGAATGGGTTAATCAGACCAGTGTGTGTCCAGTGGAAACCTCATATGAATCTGATCTCAGGTCAGAATGGGTTAAACGGCACAAAAAAGTTACATCAGAGAGAGAGAGAGAGAGAGTTCCTCAAAGTCAGGTGCCACACAGGACACTTTGATAACATTTGGAATTCATCTCTATAACTTCAATCTTTAAAGTAAGTTTAAGTTTCTATTTGAAGATAATTCCATAGGGCTATACTAGAAATAATGTGATTCCAATCCAATCCAATCCACTTTTTGTTTGTATAGCACATTTCACAACTCGGGGGTTTTACAAAGTGCTGTACGGAAAGTTAAAAGATAATACACCATAAAGCTAACAGAGAAACAGCAAAAAAACACACACATAACAAAGCCAAACAAAGTCTTTGTTTGGCTTTGTTATGTGTGTGTTTTTTCTCTAGCTGCTAGAGAACTTAAACGGAATTACAAGCCAAGGTGTAAAGGTGGGTCTTAACCCTATAGGCCTGACGTCGAAATTTGAAAAAATGTCTTCAAAATCCTGACAGTTTTCTGAAAAACGTCATGTGTTTCTATATCAGTGGTTCTCAATATTTCATGTCAAGGACCCGGACCCCATAAATGATATGTAATATTATGCCCCCATCTGAATATATGTTGTTCCCCAGAAGCAAAGATTTGAGTTAAAAACGTTCACACTGTAATGATATATATATTCAAAGATTTGCGCCACATTTTCATGATTTAAAAAAAAAATAGCAGACCTACAAGCTCGTACTCGAGCTTGTAGATCTGCAATTTTTCAATAGCTAAAGTGTGCTTTAAAACACCAAAAGGGGTTCCCCTTTTGGGGTCAAACTGGGGGCCAGTTTGGGGGCCAGTTTGACATGGGAGGGGAGGTCATTCCACAGTTTGGGGACTACGACAGCAAAAGCTCGGTCACCTCTTAAGAGGTGTAGTTGCACGTTGTTCCCACCGTGGGGCGCAATACACTTTATCCATTATATTCAGACACTCATGCTTCCTGTTTCTGTAATGTTGGCTCAAGCTGTGAGGTCTGAGAACAAGCTGTGACAACAGACTGGCTGGTAAGAAATTTAAATGTGGATGATATTAATAAGCATTTTGTTATTGTCCATAATGCATACAAGCTAATATAAGCCAGTATTGTCTTGTTTAGAGTCCCGACTGTCATCCTGAAACAAAGATCATTCAGTCAAGTTGTGTGTAGTTGTTGTTGTGGAACTAGGCCCAAAGCCTTTTGCTAATGCTAATGTCATAGCATGTGTCATGTGCTTGTTTATACTGCTCATAAAAACAAATCTATCAGGGGTTGTGAGAATGTAGCCTGGCTAATAAGCCAGACCGAAGTGTAACATTAGTCTGGCCATAGTGAGAATGGTGTCAATGTTTCCAATGCACATTGGTGCACTCTGTATTGTTGTGGTGATGTTCATCCAAACATCCATCCACCCATCTTTAGCCACAATTTGCAACTTTTTATAATTGGATGAATCTAGAGTTGCAATATATATCCTCCATTGACTCCCCATTCATCCAATTTGCGTTTGCGATCTGCTTGTATTAAACAACGTTAAACTCACCAACATTGCAGCTCTATAGGCCAAGCTTGAATCTGCCGAGCTTTTGATTCATAAAAGTCCACCAGTAGACATATGTTATGAGCTATATATACTTCTGTCATGAAATTCTGTGCAGGTGATTCTTTTTCTAAGTGTTGGAGTTTGGAAGCACTCTGTTTTCTTTAACGTGTCGCGCTGCTGCCTCCTGAATTATGTGCAAATTCGAAACAGGTGGAACGCAGGACCCTTTATAGTGACCAATTCTTATGAAACAAAAGCACGGCAGATTGAAAGAGGATTATTCAAGCTTTCTCTACAGCTGCAATGTTGGTGAGTTTAACGTCGTTTAATAAAAGCACATCGCAAAAGCAAACTGGATGAACGGGGAGTCAATGGAGGGTATATTATTGCAAAAAGATCTAGAGGCTACACATCAAGGGTTGGATTGGGGTTACGGTGAGTCCCTATAGCTGTGACATTCCCAGGGGGTGTACTTGTACTTCAGGCTGCCTCGCGCTACAGAAACAGGCCCTATGGGCCTAGTGGCTCGGCATGGCTTATCTTTACCTGCAATATATATTTATATATAGTTTCATGACAGTGTTGCCCCCAGCTCTGTTTCTCTGTCAGAGCTGTGACGACCCAGGATGCAACACGCGTGCTTGCGGTGATGGTTTATAGGCTAGGGTTTGATGTAGGTTGTTGTGGACCAATAGTGTGTCAGAACTAAAGCCGATGACCCTGCAGGTGTAAACAACAGAGCTGTGTTACATTAACGCAAAGATTGTGCATTTTCTGTCAGAGATATAGTTATACAATATACATCCATATATAGGAGACGTTATGCTTTATTCTCTCTCTCTCTCTCTCTCTCTCTCTCTCTCTCTCTCTATCTCTCTCTCTCTCTCTCTCTCTCTCTCTCATATATCTTCCTCTTTGTTGTCTCTCAATCACACATCATATATGGCCTTTTTAACCCATTTTGGGCGGGAACCCATGTTGGTGTTTTAAGCATTATGTAATACTTTAGCTATTGAAAAATAGCAGATCTACAAGCTCATAGCGCAGCACCGAGTGGCGCGCTATGAGCTTGTAGGTCTGCTATTTTTGTAACATTGTGAAAATGTGGCGCAAATCTTTGATTATATATCTCAGAGTGAACATTTTTTACTAAAATATTGTCTTCTGGGGGGGGGGGGGGGTCCCTGGAACTACATATTTTGAGATGGGGGGTCCGTGGCTCAATAGAGATAATTCTGTGGGTCCTTGACATGAAAAAGGTTGAGCACCGCACTGACATAGAAACTTGGGTTTCTCAGAAAGATGTTAGGATTTTAGAAGCCTTTTTTTGTATTAATCGACCGCAGTCCAGAACGGGTTAATTAGCAGCAGTGCATGCATGGTGACAGCACGTCCCTGGCTATACGAGATGGTTACCGCCATCCCTCTGAGGCGTACGTGTTGACAGAGATCAATCTGTAGAGAGAGAGAGAGAGAGGCGAGCTTCAAGGGCCTTCAAAGCCTGGCAGTATAAAGCAAAGGCTTGGGGGGAGTAAAGAAGAGAAGGGTAGATAGTAGTCGCATGGAAGGCCTTAACCCATTCTGACCTGAGATCAAATTCATACGAGGTTTCCACTGGACACACACTGGTCTGCTTAACCCATTCTGACCTGAGATCAGATTCTAAAATCTAAAATTCAGTCGTTCTTCGATTTTTCAAAAATAGCAGACCTACAAGCTCGTAGCGCGCCACTCGGTGGCGCGCTACAAGCTTGTAGATCTGCTATTTTTCAATATCTAAAGCACGACATGATGCTAACACCAAAATGAGTTCCCGTTCAGAATGGGTTAAACGGGCATGGCCAGAATATGGAACTCCAACCTCCAAACCGTCAAACCCAAACTCTGCTTATTCTACGCAACAGAATATAGAGTCTGTTCTCCTGCTGTATAAGCGAAAAGGACAACGTTTTAAGAATCGTTTGGTATTAATAATACATTTTCATTAATTCAATGGCAATAGGCCTATAGTCCTATACACTAAAATAAGTGCTTAAACGGCACAAAAAAGTTACATCAGAGAGAGAGAGAGAGAGTTCCTCAAAGTCGCGGGTGCCACACAGGACACTTTTGAATTCATTCATTCATTTTGAAGTGATTCATCTCTATCACTTCAGGAAGCAGGAAGAAGATAAATCTTATTTATACCTGCCCCTATCATTAAAGAGAGAATTCCATGCTAGAATGCTTTCTTATCTTTCTTACCTTTCTTTGTAGTTGTTACGTCTCCACCAAAGAGGTTCAGGTGTTCTTTTGTGCAAAAACTTCTTATTGGCTATTTTCCCTACCACAAGCCCTCAATGAATTGCATTGCATTGAATGGGAATTTAATCGGGCATATGGGGTGTTATACTAGTTTGCTTATTTCCATCGAAAGAAGTAGTAAAGTGTGCGGCTTGGGATGTTATTTACATTATGAAGAGAGGATATATACAAAGAAATTATAATTTTGAGCAATGGAAATAAGCGAATTAGCACAACACCCCATAGCCCCATTCAATTCCCATTCAATTAAATGCAATTCATGTAGGGCTTATGGTAGGGAAATAGCCAATAAGGAGCTTTTGCACAAAATAACACCTGGACCTCTTTGGTGGGGACGTAACGACTACAAAGAAAGGTAAGAAAGCCTTTTAGTATGGAATTCTCCTTTAAAAAAAAACATCTAATTGATGCTGCTACCAACCATACCTTTTATATCACCATGATTACATCAAATAAAAAAGAAATAAAAACAACAAAAGACAAAAGAACATATAGAGCCCAACAAGAGACCAAACAAAACAACGCCGATGGAAATGTCAAGGAAATGTGGAATACCTAAGTTGTACATTTAATGACATCATAAACCAAACCACGAGAAGCTGTTTTCTGTGACCTGTGACTTGTGTGGTCTGGAGGGGTCTTCTCATTGGCTGTTAAAACCCACCTACTCCCTGAGGGGGGGTAGTAAATGTATTTAAGCTGAAGTCTAACTGAGATGTGTTGAGTCAGTACGTGGTGTTCCATTGTAACGCTTCACTGCTACTCCGTATTCGAATACAATTTATTCCAATACTCTGAAACTCTGAATTGTGTCTGTCTCACCGAAAGTGCGCTCACCGAAAGAGTGCATTAACAGAACAAAAGAACACTTATATCTAACCTTCTAATTCATATTTTATATATTTTTTTCCCCTTTTAAACATGCACTTTCTTAAACTGAAAGAAGAAAGTGTCAATCAATTTTAATACCGGTGTGTGTGGAGGTGCGGTCAGTCTTTGAAGATGCTGATTGCCCCCCTAATATATGCCTGTCTCCGATTGGCTGTCAGATCTGTGGGAAGATCGTGTTCAATCAGGGAATCATCCCCCCCACCCAATGGCCTTCTAATTAACCCATTCTGAACGGGAACCCCTTTTGGTGTTGGCACTATGTTATGCTTTAGCTATTGAAAAATAGCAGATCTACAAGCTCGTAGCGCGCCACTGAGTGGCGCGCTACGAGCTTGTAGGTCTGCTATTTTTGAAAAATCGAAGAGCGACTGACATAGAAGACATTTTTAGAATCTGATCTCAGGTCAGAATGGAAACTGTCAGGAATCAGGATGTAGAAGACATTTTTAGAATCTGATCTCAGGTCAGAATGGAAACTGTCAGGATGTAGAAGACATTTTTTTAATCTGATCTCAGGTCAGAACGGGTTAACTTGGCTCTTGGATGTATAGACATCTCCTCTCATCACCGCTGTTATTTGTCATGCTGTGAATAGACGATAAGGCCTGCCCCACCCCCCCCTCCCCCACTGCCCTATCTGTCAGAGGGAGCCTCGTACACGCCGCTTAGACATGAGATGGATGGATGGATGGATGCTGTTATTCACTTCATACGTCTGTCTGTCTGTCGGCCTGTCTGCCTGCCTGTCTGTCTGTCTGTCTGTCTGTCTGTCTGTCTGTCTGCCTGCCTGCCTGTCTGTCTGCCTGTCTAGGCTATATCAGCCTCGCTGTCCGTAATAGCAGCGCAAGCAGGGCAGTGTTGCCTAAATCGTCTGAGCTGCTCCAGTGCCTCCTAGTTCGCGTGTCTGTTTGTCTGTGTGTTTGCTTGTTTGTTTGTTTGGGGGGAGGGGGGGGGGGTTGAGATCTGTCTAGGAAAGGATACATTAATCATCCTTTGTCGTCAGTTGTTTTTGTGTTTTTTACAGGAGTGACTGAAGCATATTGATCTGCATGGTTTACTCTTAATGCACTGACAGAACCTTCACATTCTGTTAATTAAAAAGTACACCGAAATAAAGTCGAGATAAAGAGAGCATAAAGTGGAGATAGAGAGAGCGACACTGTGAAGCATGGCAGGAAGTAAAGGGGGAACACACTGTTGTGTCTCCTCGCTTCATCTTCGTCACAGCTAAATGACTCCCCGCGTGCCACGGCTAAATGACTCCCCGCGTGCCACGGCTAAATGACTCCCTGCGTGCGCGTGGAGCACTCCTTCGTGGGAGCACATTATCTCAGCATGATGACAACAGCCTGTCTCAGCAACCAGTGGTGGAAAGTAACTAAAGTACTTGTACTTAGGTACTGTACTTAAGTACAATTGTGAGGTATTGAGTGTTTCCAATTTCCAGTACTTTAACTTCTGCTCCACTGCATCTCAGAGACAACATTTGTATACTTTTACTTCACTACAATTATTTGAAAACTTTTGTTACTTTGGAGATTTTAATTTTGATTAGAAAACCACTACATTAACCACTTCATCCCTATATACATTTCGGCCATTTGAAAATAGCCGATCTACAAGCTCACAATGCGTCGCAAAGCCTGACTTTGTGAGCTTGTAGATCCGCTATTTTCAATAGATTTTGTAAACTTGTGAAATGGCACATTCTGCATCTGCAATATGAATACTTTTACTTTTAGTAGCCTACTTTACAGTAAGTGCATTTTGATGCCGATACTTTTGTACTTTTACTCAAGTACATTTTCAATTCCGTACTTCACCCCAAATGCCATCAGCTCTCTCTCTCTCTCTCTCTCTCTCTCTCTCTCTCTCTCTCTCTCTCTCTCTCTCTCTCTCTAAAGCGCTCCATGACTTTCCAATGCATCGTTGGTTGGTGGTGGTGGTGTATGTATGTATATACATATATATATATATATATATATATATATATATATATATATATATATATATATATATATATATATATATATATGTATGTATGGGGGCCGACCCGTCCTGCCAGGGTTTACTCTTAAGCACTTATTCCAAGTAGCCAAAAGGAGCTAAAAGCATTTTTATTCCATAGCCTATTATTATTTTCTCCAGAATATTCACCTATTTTCAGAATGGACTTTGTTGTCACTTCGCCGCTTTAAAGGGTGAAAGAAAGTGTGGGTGTAATTTGTTTCTGTGCGAGCTCCATCGTTTTTTTTTTGTTATTTCCATAAAAGTGTGTGTGTGTGTGTGTGTGTGTGTGTGTGTGTGTGTGTGTGTGAGAGACTGTGTGTTTGTGTGTGTGTGTGTGTGTGCGTGTGTGTGTGTGTGTGTGAAGGAGCATGTGTGTCCTTAAGTGAATATGAACTGTCAACCCCGTTAGATTTGTTTCCTTGTAAAATTAATTGTAATTTGTGGAATCAAATGAAGAACTAAAGTGTGCGTGCCTATACAGTATGTACACACAGTATATATATATATATATATATATATATGTATATAATATATCCAGTGGAGTGTTGACCTGAACACACACACTTATATTTTAATAAATGGTATTTTTATATCATCTCTGCATTACGCATGCTGTTCATTGGCTCATTGGTTTTTCAGGCTCATTGGTTCAGGCTTACACACTGGAATGGTATGAGCTCAATTCAGACAGACAGACAGACAGACAGACAGACAGACAGACAGACAGACAGACAGACAGACAGACAGACAGACAGACAGATGAAACGATTGAGCGATAGAGGAAAACACGAGAGAGAAAGAGAACAAGTGAGGAAAGAATATTAGATATATATGAAGCTAGAGAGACGCACGCACGCACACACACACACACACACACACACACACACAGTGGGGGAGGTGATAACATCTCTGTGCGCGCGTGCGAGCGTGTGTGCAGTTCTTATCTCCAATATGAGGACGTTGAATGATTGTGTACTTGGGAGCCTTTTCTCCACAATAATATAGTTTTAGCCGCTGGACAATATCATTTTCTCCCCCGCCAGCCCTTCCCTGTAACGTCCCTGTCCTGTCCTCTCTGTCGGCCCAGCAGAGAAGTTATGGCCGCCGGGTGTGTTTGTCTGTCGGCCGTCGATATAACACTTCTCCTCATGGCTGACTGACTGACTGCTCATCCCAATGGTGACCTCCTTTTAATTTGTCAATCTCTGTCTCTGCATCTGAAGCTATGATCAACGTTATGCAACTCACTCTATAGACAGGAATGCTGTTCCATAGTGTAGGGGCAGAGAGGAATGCTGTTCCATAGTGTATAGGGGCAGATCTGACAGAGGAATGTTGTTCCATAGTGTATAGGGGCAGATCTGACAGAGGAATGTTGTTCCATAGTGTAGGAGCTGAGAGGAATGTTGTTCCATAGTGTAGGAGCAGAGAGGATTTCTGTTCCATAGAGTAGGAGCAGAGAGGAATGTTGTTCCATAGAGTAGGAGCAGAGAGGATTTCTGTTCCATAGTGTAGGAGCAGAGAGGATTTCTGTTCCATAGTGTAGGAGCAGAGAGGATTTCTGTTCCATAGAGTAGGAGCAGAGAGGATTTCTGTTCCATAGTGTAGGAGCAGAGAGGATTTCTGTTCCATAGAGTAGGAGCAGAGAGGATTTCTGTTCCATAGAATAGGAGCAGAGAGGAATGTTGTTCCATAGAGTAGGAGCAGAGAGGATTTCTGTTCCATAGTGTAGGAGCAGAGAGGATTTCTGTTCCATAGAGTAGGAGCAGAGAGGAATGTTGTTCCATAGAATAGGAGCAGAGAGGAATGTTGTTCCATAGTGTAGGAGCAGAGAGGATTTCTGTTCCATAGTGTAGGAGCAGAGAGGATTTCTGTTCCATAGAGTAGGAGCAGAGAGGATTTCTGTTCCATAGAGTAGGAGCAGAGAGGAATGCTGTTCCATAGTGTAGGAGCAGAGAGGAATGCTGTTCCATAGAGTAGGAGCAGAGAGGATTTCTGTTCCATAGAGTAGGAGCAGAGAGGAATGTTGTTCCATAGTGTAGGAGCAGAGAGGATTTATGTTCCATAGAGTAGGAGCAGAGAGGATTTCTGTTCCATAGAGTAGGAGCAGAGAGGATCTCTGTTCCATAGAGTAGGAGCAGAGAGGATTTCTGTTCCATAGAGTAGGAGCAGAGAGGATTTCTGTTCCATAGAGTAGGAGCAGAGAGGATTTCTGTTCCATAGAGTAGGAGCAGAGAGGAATGTTGTTCCATAGTGTAGGAGCAGAGAGGAATGTTGTTCCATAGTGTAGGAGCAGAGAGGAATGTTGTTCCATAGTGTAGGAGCAGAGAGGAATGCTGTTCCATAGTGTAGGAGCAGAGAGGATCTCTGTTCCATAGAGTAGGAGCAGAGAGGATTTCTGTTCCATAGAGTAGGAGCAGAGAGGATTTCTGTTCCATAGAGTAGGAGCAGAGAGGAATGTTGTTCCATAGTGTAGGAGCAGAGAGGAATGTTGTTCCATAGTGTAGGAGCAGAGAGGAATGTTGTTCCATAGTGTAGGAGCAGAGAGGATTTATGTTCCATAGTGTAGGAGCAGAGAGGATTTCTGTTCCATAGTGTAGGAGCAGAGAGGAATGTTGTTCCATAGTGTAGGGGCAGAGAGGAATGTTGTTCCATAGAGTAGGAGCAGAGAGGATTTCTGTTCCATAGTGTAGGGGCAGAGAGGAATGTTGTTCCATAGTGTAGGGGCAGAGAGGAATGTTGTTCCATAGTGTAGGGGCAGAGAGGAATGCTGTTCCATAGTGTAGGAGCAGAGAGGAATGTTGTTCCATAGAGTAGGAGCAGAGAGGATTTCTGTTCCATAGAGTAGGAGCAGAGAGGACTTCTGTTCCATAGAGTAGGAGCAGAGAGGATTTCTGTTCCATAGAGTAGGAGCAGAGAGGATTTCTGTTCCATAGTGTAGGAGCAGAGAGGATTTCTGTTCCATAGTGTAGGAGCAGATCTGATGGAGAGGAATGCTCTTCCATTATTCCATAGTGTAGGAGCTAAGGACAGCAAAAGGCTCGGTCGCCCCTGAGTCTCTTCTCTGTCGCTGGGACTTCTAGGAGTCGTCTTTCTGCTGACCTGAGGGTCCTGATGGAGGAGGTCAGAGATGTAGGAGAGGGCCAGTCCGTTTAGTGCTTTGTATGTAAAGAGAAGCGTTTTGAATTATAATATATAGAACCTTATACTTCTAAACTACCGTCCATCCGTCCCCTCTCTCTCACCATGCCCACTTTACTCCTTGTAATACATTCCTTTCCAGAGAGGGAGAGACTGAATATTTCAGCACGGTGACTGATAACAAAGTCAGGAAAAAAACCTTAACAATGTATACAGACTCAGCCATGGCCATCGAGAAAGGCAGATATAGTCAAACCAGCTGGCTGCCCACAGAGGACGGGCTGTGTTCTCACTGTAGTCAAGGAGTGGTTGGAGACAGAGCTCCACTTCTTCACTGCATGTGACAAAGAGAGAGGGAGAGAAAGACACAGTGAAGACACGCGGAGACAACACAAAGGAAGACGGATACAGTGCAGACAAGAGAGGAAGAAAGTGTGTGTGCACGTGTTGTGAGGAGTCTCTCTGGGGACGTGCACATTGCGCGGAGATGAAAGTGGCGTGTGTGCCACGGGGGGTCACAGTGAAAGCTAACTACTGTCTATGTATAGTAACCATCAAATATTCAACCACACACATACGCTCACGCACATGGTAACAATCAAGACGTGCACGTGAACGCACTCGCGTTCCTACACATGCTATGTAGACACTTCACGAGACACGTACATTGCATGCGTTATTCAGAGGAATGTGAAAACGGCAACGATGGCAAAAAATCGCAACGATGAGAGCGAGCGCCAATTAACGGATCCTCCACACTGCTTGGTATTCTATTCACAGAGATTCACAGAGATGTAACGTTACTAAGGGATATGGAAACATGTATAAGGGGTTTTTAATAGTATTTGTAGTAGATAAGAGTACCACAATGTGAAATGTCCACTCTCTACGGCCGGACACATAATGTAGTCTGTGTGTTTGACTATAGCGTTTTGGTTTGCTGATTCTTGAGTCTTTGCTACAATTTACAATTTACAATTTAGGCATTTAGCAGACGCTCTTAATCCAGAGCGATTTACATTAAGCAAGAACAAAAAAGCATGGGGATACATCACATAAAAACATTTATCATGAAACATGCGTAAGCTAAGAAAGTAACAGTGGAATATCTATAATGAAACTATACATATAAGCTATACATCTATACTACTATGATATACATCTGTACTATGACGTGCTATGACTACATACAATGCACTTATGCTGTCTACATAACATGCTATAAGTCTGTATCAAATGCTATCTAAGTCTACAGAATTGCTATCTAAGGGGGTGGGGTAAGTGCTATGGGCCATGATGGAGTCTGAAAAGGTGGGTTTTCAGACTACGGCGGAAGATTGGGAGTGATGCTGCAGTTC
This sequence comes from Protomyctophum bolini, assembly GCF_963924005.1. Taxonomy (NCBI): domain Eukaryota; kingdom Metazoa; phylum Chordata; class Actinopteri; order Myctophiformes; family Myctophidae; genus Protomyctophum; species Protomyctophum bolini. The sequence continues at coordinate 43,124,321 of NC_137871.1, forward strand.
TGCTAGTCTCGTTCTCCTGGTTTCTGGCATTCCATCATACAGATTATGGTTGGTAACATGTGTGCTCTTGCTGGTCCAGCATTCACTGCCGTGTAGGAGAACAGATTCTACCGTTGCGTAGAAGAAGCTTATACCGTTGCATAGACAATGTGTTGTTATTATTGGCAGGGAATGAGTTATATAAGCAAAACAAAATAAACTTTACCGTACCCTACCTTAAAGTTCGATCCCTTTGGGCTCCCCCAGAGTTAAAGTGTCCTTGAGCAAGACTCTGAACCCCTAATTGCTCCTGATCTGCTGGTTGGTGCCTTGCATGGTTTCTGCTGCCATGTGAATGTGTGTGTGTGAATGGGTGAATGTAATGCACAATATATGTAAAGGTGTGTGAATGTGTGTGTGAATGGGTGAATGTAATGCACAATATATATGTAAAGGTGTGTGAATGTGTGTGTGAATGGGTGAATGTAATGCACAATCTATGTAAAGGTGTGTGAATGTGTGTGGATGGGTGAATTAAATGCACAATCTATGTAAAGGTGTGTGAATGTGTGTGAGTGTGTGAATGTAATGCACAATCTATGTAAAGGTGTGTGTGTGTGTGTGTGTGTGTGTGTGTGTGTGTGTGTGTGTGTGTGTGTGTGTGTGTGTGTGTGTGTGTGTGTGTGTGTGTGTGTGTGTGTGTGTGTGTGTGTGTGTGTGTGTGAGTGGGTGAATGTAATGCACAATCTATGTAAAGGTGTGTGAATGTGTGTGTGAATGGGTGAATGTAATGCACAATCTATGTAAAGGTGTGTGAATGTGTGTGTGAATGGGTGAATGTAATGCACAATTTATGTAAAGGTGTGTGAATGTGTGTGTGAATGGGTGAATGTAATGCACAATCTATATGTAAAGGTGTATGAATGTGTGTGAGTGGGTGAATGTAATGCACAATCTATGTAAAGGTGTGTGAATGTGTGTGAATGGGTGAATTAAATGCACAATCTATGTAAAGGTGTGTGAATGTGTGTGAATGGGTGAATTAAATGCACAATCTATGTAAAGCGCCTTGGATAAAGGTGCTGCTACTGTATATAAATGCACCATTTACCATTTATCAACAAATAGGTTATTATTTATTTTTGTTCCAATTTCCTGAAATAGAAGGACATAGTTTCAGATTTACAAGGTTTATTTTTTCTCTTTTCTCCCCCTGACGCGACAGACATGTCTGGTCTCGTCTGGTGTTGTAGACGTTAGACGTTTCCGGAACAGGTTGTGTTTACCTCTGTTGCTTCTTGTCAAAGCACTGTTTGCTTCAGCGGCACCGTTAATTAGGACAGGTTTAATCCATGAAGACCTGAGACCAGATTCTACCAAAAATGTCTTTCTAAATCCTGAACAGTTATCTGGAATAAAAACGTACCACTGGTGCTCAAACTTTTTCCACGTCAAAGGAGCCCCAGAATGATCTGTATTTGGCCACCGGACGACCCCCCAATCTGAAAATGTGTTGTTTCGTGGACAAGAAGTAAATATTTGAGTGCTGTGAATGTATATTCGAAGAGTTGTGCCACATTTTCACGATTTTTCAAAAATAATTGCAGATCTACAAGCAGATCTGGCGCGCTAGCTTGTAGATCTGCTATTTTTCAATAGCTAAATTTATATGTTTAAAACACCAAAAGGGGTTCCCACCCAGAATGGTTTAATCCACAGGCTGCGTGGGGGAATGGTGTTGTCACTGTGTGGGACGGGATGGATGGATGAGACACACACACACACACACACACACACACACACACACACACACACACACACACACACACACACACACACACACACACACACAGGATGGCATGAAAGAGAGGAGGCTGGATGGATGGATGGATGGATGAGAGAGAGACACACACACACACACACACACACACACACACACACACACACACACACAGGATGGCATGGAAGAGAGGAGGCTGGATGGATGGATGAGAGACACACACACACACACACACACCTCCGGGAGGATTCACACACGTCACTCAGCCGAGGCAAATTAACCTTATTTTGCACCAGAGCTTAGACACACGCACGCACACGCGCACGCACACGCACAGATAGACAGAAAGGCACGCACGCACGTACGCATGCACGCACACGGGCTGTGCCAGAAGTGAATCCATAGGGACTGTCAGTCAATGCTGTCTCTTTTATGTTTAGTCTTTTCTCTTTTTCAGAGAGAGAGAGAGAGAGAGAGACCACCCCTGAATTACATTGATACTTTATAAGCACTTTAACAATTAAATTGAATCACGTAATTGGTACGTAATTATGTGAATCTGTCACAACTCTGCAAACTGTAGAGAGAATATTTATGTCCATTGGAGGACAGACTGAAAATAACGTTGGCATTCTAACCACTCATTAAACCCCAGGGGGAAAACATTCACCAACAATAGCAGATCTACAAGCTCACAACGTGTGATCATAATATGCAATTATTGTTTGCCTGTTTGTTTAGATATATGATTAGTGTCCTCATTCCTCCTGGGTGGCATGTGACAGATAAATGAGGACGGGGTTCGATGCCCCAAATACTGTACAAATGGTAACATGGTGCGGCGGTGGCTCGGGGGTAGTCGAGTGGCTGGATGGTGACCGCAGTTCGAACCCGGGCTTGAGCAAGACACTGAACCTCCTAATTGCTCCTGATGTGCTGTTTGGTGCCTTGCATGGTTTCCGCCGCCATCGGTGTGTGAATGTGTGTGTGGATGGGTGAATGTAATGCACAATCTATATGTAAAGCGCATTGGATAAATGGCACTATATAAATGCACCATTTACCAGTGCCTCCCTGCGACATACTAGCGTCATGTCCAGGGGGTGTACTTGTACATCAAGCTGCCTCACGCTACAGAAACAGGAGATTGGCTCCTGCCCCTATGGGCCTCATGGCTACAGAAACAGGAGATTGGCTCCTGCCCCTATGGGCCTCATGGCTCGGCAAGGCTTACTTACTTACTTATCCCATTTTGGGCAAGAAGCCCTTTTGGTGTTTTAAGCATTATGTTATACTTTAGCTATTGAAAAATAGCAGATCTACAAGCTCATATGAACTTGTAGTTCTGCTACTTTTGAAAAATCGTGAAAATCGGGGTCCTTGACATGAAAATGTTTGAGAACGACTGACACACAGGTTTTTTCAGAAAACTGTCAGGATTTAGAAGCCATCTTTGTAAAATCGTCCTTCGACTTGCACTTGCACTATACTCAAGATATTTGACCAGGAGTGTCGATACTCCTCTGACCCAATAAGATACTGCGGTTGAGTATATGTGTTTGTCCACTGCTGTTCAGCATGCGTACGGAACGTCCCTTTTGTCCCCATATATGGAGATCTCCCACTCCGTGAAAAATAGTTAACGGGCAATTTGGGCACTATGATGTGCCCGTAAACCTCAAGTTTAGCAGCATATACAGTTAATATACGGTAACATACAGGTGTGATGGTACGATTCGGGAGTTTACCGGAGTTTGTTGTAAAGTTTAACGGGAGTTTCCTGTAATGTATACATCCGTATTCCATGCTTTTTGCGCAGTGTCTGTATCTGTCTGTCTGCCTGTGTCCGAAGAGTGCAAACTGACTGTGAAAAGTGGACTGGTTAAGTCATTAAATGGTATGTGTGTTATGGCAATCAATTGGCTGAGGCAGAGGGTATATTCTACGGGTGAGGGGACTTTAGGTCTCCTTATAGTCCACTGCGGCAGAGCCTGACCAGAGAGCCTTTTGTGGCAGTTCTAGACAACCGTGCATTCCGACCGACCGACTCGAGGCCGGGCAATTCACTCCCTGTGGCGGTGTGGAACGTACTGTACGTGTGTGTCGAATTTGAAGTGGGCGGGAAGTCAACGGTTCTCGAGCTACGTAGATTACAGACATATATATATACACGCGGGGATACGAGCACAGAGACGTGTTGCATTTATTGGTGGTTTGTTGCACAACCACGTCAGAAACTTCATACTGTACATCCACATATGATAACAGCATTCTAAGGTTAGCAAGGAATATCACCTTGAATACTAAGCTATGTGTTGTATGGAGAATATAGGTTGCTTATACCTTCAGGAAGGAGATGTGGTGTACCAGCATACAATAAGCTCATAATAGGTCTTTTGTTCACCAGTCGACCTTGAGGCTTAATCAGTAGTTGTAGTAGCCACGTGGTAATCTAGGCGGTGGATATTTCTCTTGTCTTCATGTAAAATTGTCTTGTTCTTTGTGTTTATGTCAAATGTGTATATATGTGTTCTGCATACTTGGCTACTGGGTCGCCAGACAAATTTCAGTGTGAACTGACAAAGTAGGCCTACTATATCACTTTTTTTTAAATATATATATATATTTTTATCCCACGATTTTGTAACCCATTTTTCACCCCTTTGTCAATCATCTAATGTGATCCTGGGCTCTACACACCCTCCACCAACCTAGTCCCCATATATGGGGGACAAGGGGAGACCAACCTAGTCCCCATATATGGGGGACAAGGGGAGACCAACCTAGTCCCCATATATGGGGGACAAGGGGAGAGCAACGGACTTGAACTCATGCTTCCTTCATGCCTGAGTGTCCAAGTTGCTCCTTTACACCTGACAGGGGGGAGTTTCCCTGGTTGGACGCAATTATTATCTTCACACTCATCACTCTATAGGAGGGACGCATGGCCCTTAAGGGGTGATACACACGTTTACACAATGTTACGTGCACGTACGCACACACACACTATATATAGCTAGAATGTATACGACCACAATAAAGTCCACAGCTGCTATCATCAGCCTGATGTGTGTGTGTGTGTGTGTGTGTGTGTGTGTGTGTGGCTTTGTTTACTATAGCTCACGCACACACACGCACGTGCACACGCACAGGATGCGCGCACACGCACATGCACACACATAGCTACAGTCAGTGTGATCACTGTTGAAACCTCTCTGGTGGTAAACAGGTGTTTCTGTTTACAGCCTGCGGCACAAACGCAAACGCACACACGCACACACACACACACACACACACACACACACACACACACACACACACACACACAAACAAACACACATGCGCACTCACACTCACACTCACGCATTGCAAAGATGCAATTGAACATCTTTGCATTAACCCATTCTGAACGGGAACCCATTTTGGTGTCAGCATCATGTTATGCTTTAGCTATTGAAAAATAGCAGACCTACAAGCTCGTAGCGCGCCACCGAGTGGCGCGCTACGAGCTTGTAGGTCTGCTATTTTTGAAAAATCGAAGAACGACTGACATTTTTTAGAATCTGATCTCAGGTCAGAATGCGTTAATGAGACCAGTGTGTGTCCAGTGGAAACCTCGTATGAATCTGATCTCAGGTCAGAATGGGTTAATGTTGCGTCCACGCACACGCGCGCGCCCACTCCTGGTGATGAGCCGAGGTTTAACCCATTCTGGGCGGGAACCCGTTTTGGTGTTTTTGCATTATGTTATGCTTTAGCTATTGAAAAATAGCAGATCTACAAGCTCATAGCGCGCCACTGAGTGGCGCGCTACGAGCTTGTAGGTCTGCTAAAAATCGAAGAGCGACTGACATAGAAGACATTTTTTAGAATCTGATCTCAGGTCAGAATGGAAAACTGTCAGGATGTAGAAGACATTTTTTAGAATCTGATCTTAGGTGAGAATGGAAAACTGTCAGGATGTAGAAGACATGTTTTAATGTAATCTGATCTCAGGTCAGAATGGAAAACTGTCAGGATGTAGAAGACATGTTTTAATGTAATCTGATCTCAGGTCAGAATGGGTTAATGAGAGGCGAGGCAACAGGAGACGTGGACACACCGCGCCGCCGGGCCACGCACACACATGAACGCTGAGACAGCTCATTAGCCACCTGCACGTAACGGAGGTGTGAACCAACACACACACACACACACTCATGCACGTGCACTCACGTGCACGCACACGCGCGTCATTCATGAACAGTATATACAAAATTCCATTGACGTGATTGTCATGTTGTGCCCCCGGTGGGTGGAGCTGTGAACTGCATCTGCATGGCAGATCACAGCGCAGTTTAATTAAAGACAAGGGCGACAGCAGATCAATATAAATCTGGTGTACACATCACTTTTTACAGTGCAGAGGCTTATAGGCTGTTGTTCACATCACTTTTTACAGTGCAGAGGCTTCCAGGCTGTTGTTCACACCACTTTTTACAGTGCAGAGGCTTCCAGGCTGTTGTTCACATCACTTTTTTACAGTGCAGAGGCTTCCAGGCTGTTGTTCACACCACTTTTTACAGTGCAGAGCCTTCCAGGCTGTTGTTCACATCACTTTTTACAGTGCAGAGGCTTCCAGGCTGTTGTTCACATCACTTTTTACAGTGCAGAGGCTTCCAGGCTGTTGTTCACATCACTTTTTACAGTACAGAGGCTTCCAGGCTGTTGTTCACATCACTTTTTACAGTGCAGAGGCTTCCAGGCTGTTGTTCACACCACTTTTTACAGTGCAGAGGCTTCCAGGCTGTTGTTCACATCACTTTTTACAGTGCAGAGGCTTCCAGGCTGTTGTTCACACCACTTTTTACAGTGCAGAGGCTTCCAGGCTGTTTTTCACATCACTTTTTACAGTGTAGAGGCTTCCAGGCTGTTGTTCACACCACTTTTTACAGTGTAGAGGCTTCCAGGCTGTTGTTCACACCACTTTTTACAGTGCAGAGGCTTCCAGGCTGTTGTTCACACTACTTTTTACAGTGCAGAGGCTTCCAGGCTTGAATGCGGTGGCGGGCATGCACTGTAAAACACTGTACACCCGATGGTTATGGCCGTTTTAGCCCAAGGAGTGTTTTTTGTGCAAAACTCTAATGCTTGGAATGGATTCAGCATCATGAAATCCCACTAGTTTGATATGACACATCACATGCTACTTGAATATTTTGCCTTCTATAGGTTGTTAATGGTATGGTCACATATTATGCCAATTATGAAAATTGCTCAACATAAATTATGCAAGTTAGCATCCGGCACTTTCTACATGTCTATGGGTTCACATTCTGGCGCAAGTGCACTTTAACCCATTCTGAACGGGAACCCATTTTGGTGTCAGCATCATGTTATGCTTTAGCTATTGAAAAATAGCAGATCTACAAGCTCATAGCGCACCACCGAGTGGCGCGCTACGAGCTTGTAGGTCTGCTATTTTTTAAAATCAAAGAACGACTGACATTTTTTAGAATCTGATCTCAGGTCAGAATGGGTTCACCAGACCAGTGTGTGTCCAGTGGAAACCTCGTATGAATCTGATCTCAGGTCAGAATGGGTTAAATCCCTAAGAATCTCAAAGTGCTACAGTATAGACAAGAATGTATGAAGGAAAACCAAACAGTTTTGAACATGACGAGGCCACGGGGTCAAGGAATAGTAAAGTATTTATTCAAAGACAACTCGTGCCACAAAACAAACACCATTTTTTGGGGTACGCACAAATAATTAGATAAAAGCTAAACAACAAAAAAAGAAAGTCAGTATCTGCATGCCCTTTTTTTTCTCCTTCTTTCTAATTAGCCAGTGGGTTGAGTTGTATATTTATTCCCAGGTGGCGGGTAGTCGTAGTGAGAGAGAAAAAGTTGGACTTTCCTTCACAAAAATGTATAATTTCTGCACTCTACCACAAGTGTGCATGTGCATGTGCATGTGCATGTGCATGTGCATGTGCATGTGCATGTGCATGTGCACGCACACACACACACACACTCCTTTAATTATGTTCCCTTTGACTCGCGTCTGCATGATAATTAACTGATTATCATACCCAGATATAACCAACCAACCAACCACTGAACAACACATACACCCACACGCATGCAAGCACGCACGCACGCATGCACACGCACGCACACGCAGAGTCACAGACACGCACATAACACACACACACACGCTCTCTTAGGCATGTGGGAAGACAGTCGTGCCTGTGGTCATTAACATGCAGATGTACAGTAATTGCGTATGACGACCGCTCACGGTGGAATAGTAGTATTTACTGTACATACAGTATACGTACATACAGGACCGGTATAGGCTACTGTATGACATCATCAAGCTCACTGTATAAGGGCCTCCGCAGTGCGAGGGAGTTCCTCCTCATGTGACGCAACCTGACAGCGTGTGGAAGCAATCACCAGAGGGATGAGGAGGAAAGGAGTACTGCGCTTAAAGTGATATTTTATTTTAAAAATAGACTTTTGGTAATTTCATCGTCTATACTCAGGCTTATGAGAACACGTACAGTTTTTTTTCCTGGTGACTCACTGCCAGGATTCAGTAATTGTATAAGTTAAGTTGTAGTCCTGTAGTCAGGGTGATTCCTCGCTACTAACGTGCCTATTGGACATGGACGGGTTGGGGAGGGACTTAGCGAAGGGCTAATTAATGTGTGCATTTACTTAATTACTGTACTTGAGTACAGTTTTGAAGTATTTGTACTTTACTTCCAAGTTCCAGACCACCCGTGGCCCAAACAATGCTATTGTCACTGCTCCACAAAGAGAGAGAGAGAGAGAGAGAGAGAGAGAGAGAGAGAGAGAGACACACAGAGAGAGAGAGAGAGAGAGAGAGAGAGAGAGAGCAGTGCCGTCGCTACCTATACGCGCAGTATGCACTGCGAGTAGGGCAACACGCCGAGGGCGGGGCAACAAAATGTGCCAAAAAGTGCCAATTAAGCCGACCCTCAAAATAACAACTTTCTCTGCGTCTCCGCCGCGTAATAACCAGCGGCCGTGTGTGCGTCCTCACAAACAGTGTAAATAGCATCCTCTCCCCTCACCCTCCCCCTCCCCTCCCCTCCCCTCCCCTCCCCTCCCCTCCCCTCCCCCTCCCCTCCCCTCCCCTCCTATCTTCATATAATCATTATATTATATGAAGATAGGTTGAGAAGAAGTGGTGAAGTGGTCCTTCAAGTATACAGTAACTACTCGTATGCTTTCCACGATATATCTGGCATCTCCTTTGAACCGTCAGTTATACCGGTTAAGTGAAGTGCCTTTCTCAAGAGAGGGAGTCTATTCTTTCTTCTTTTTTAATTATTATTATTATTATTACATTGTACATTAAAACCTTCCATTACAGCATCCATTCACCCGCCAGCACACAGAGATCCAGTATTATCCTCTGTCTTTGTCCTTTTGTTGCAACTCAGACCGCCGTACGCCTCGCTTGATTTCCATATTTAAACAATACATAATGATATACATTAAATCATTTCGACCTGAGGACGATTCTACGAATGTCTTCTAAATCCTGATAGTTTTCTAGGTCAGTGGTGCTCACATTATTTCATGTCAAGGACCCCCAGATTTATATGTAATTGGCCACCGACCCCCATCTGAAAATATGTTGTTCCAGGGACCCCCCCATGCAAAAGCAATGATTTGAGTTAAAAACGTTCGCTCTGAAAGAATATATATTCAAAGATTTTCACCTACACCTACGAGCTCATATATTATGAATTTGAGCTTGTAGATCTGCTATTTTTTCAATAGCTAAAGTGTAACATAATGCTCAAAACACAAAGTGCTTCCCGTGCAGAATGGGTTAAATCATTCACATATTATTTTGGTCTTAAACTACACACGTTATAAGCATCTTATCAATTTCTAATGATGTGCCTTTCATCGGAAACCTAGATAATGAAAAGAAAATCAACACCATTGTGTCACCAAAGGCATTCTTTTAGTATAGATTCCCCCCCGAGGATAGTCTGTATTTTATTCACTGCCTCCACTTAGATTAGAACGTCCCAGTGGGTTTAAGACATTCAGGGCGGGAACCCCTTTTGGTGTTTTAAGCATTATGTTATACACTAGCTATTGAAAAATAGCAGATCTACAAGCTCACCGAGTGCCGCGCTACGAGCTTGTAGGTCTGCTCTTTTTTTGAAAAATCGTGAAAATGTAGTGCAAATCTTTGAATATATATAGGGCCTATATATACTTTTTTTTAATAACTTTTTATTGAATTTTTATGTTTTCACATAAAGATTAATCAAATGTATAGATAAGGTGAGACAAACTAGAAAGGTATACAGTGGGAGTTTGTTCTACGCTGTCTAAGCAAAAATCTGCTTCAGTAGTATTGTTATACTAATGATAAATCAAAACGTCTTTCTTAGACGTATTGCTCTTCTTTGTAAACACAATGCGAGTGTGATTAGGGTATTAATTCCTCATTTGTACATAATAACGACAGCCCAACATTTATTCCATTACGACGGCATCAAGGCCCGCCAAGATACATTTTAGTCGACTAAATCACCTTGTAGATTCAGTCGACAAAAATCCTATGATATTTAGTAGACTAAACACTAAATATTCCAGGTGACTAAAATGTGACTAAAACAAGAGACTATAACTAAAATAGAAATTAGTTTTACGCAGGTCTGACTAACGGGTCCCCCGTGTAAACACGATACAAGCGCATCGTGGCTAATATAATATTTCCTCGTTTGCACATAACGATATGCCAACATCTATATAGTCGCCTGGTGTTGTGTTTTTCACCCCGTTACATCATGTAAGAACATTACAAACACACGGAAATATTAATAAACGTACCCAAAACAAAACAAACATGATGAGAAGTCATGTTCTTTTTATTAGTATATCTTCCGGGACGTGCGCTCATATTAATCCATTCTGGGCGGGAACCCCTTTAGGTGTTTTAAGCATTATGTTAAACTTTATCTATTGAAAAATAACAGATCTACAAGCTCGTAGCGCGCCACCGAGTACCGCGCTACGAGCTTGTATAGTCTGCTATTTTAGAAAAATCGTGAAAATGTGGCGCAAATCTTTATATATATTATTTCACAGTGAACGTTTTTTTATCTCAAATCTTTGCTTCTGTGGGGGGGGGGGGGGGGTCCCTGGAACAACAAATCTTCAGATGGGGGTCGGTGGCCAATTACATATATTTTTTGGGGCCCTTGACATGAAATATTGAGCACCAGTGATATAGAAATGGTATATTTCAGAAAACTGTTGTGATTTTTAATTTCGACGTCAGGCCTGGATGGGATAACACTCAGAGATACATAATAGATCAAGCAGGAAGCGATGGAAATGAAGTCGTTGACAGAGCGGAGGAGAGAGACAGAACAACGAGAGATGAAGAAAAGTGTCATTAATCACAACCACGGAGAGAACACAATGTCTACCATGTGATGAACGGACCATTTACAGCCTCTCTCTCTCTCTCTCTCTCTCTCTCTCTCTCTCTCTCTCTCTCTCTGCCTGCAGAAAACTCCCACTCCCCCAAAATGCTTATTATTCATTATTTATAATAGACATTAAAAGGTATAAGCTTTGAAATAAGTTAAAGGTTTCCAAAAGATTTTTCAGCTTTTTTGGTGATTTCAGCCAAATTCAACTGCCCATAGCCATGGCAAGGGCAGCAATAGAAGATGTTTTAACTCTAGCAGTTAATGAGTTCATGTTAATCGTAACTCATATCCCCCTATAGGCCTGCACTATCTAACTAACTAACTAACTAACTAGGCCTGTAACAGGTACCGTCCCCCTCCTTCAAGTAAGGGACGTCTGTCAGGACTCCTTGTTGCGAATGCAGTGAGCACTTACTACGAGACCTAGCAGATCATGTCTGTCCGTGCGTGCATGTGTGTCCCCCCTTTGTGCCCATATATGGAGCTGAGTGATTTGTGATGCAACACACTCCATATTTGGACGTATAGCTGCTTTGGGGACTCCTTATATGGTTATGCGTTCGCTTCCCGCGTTTGTGCGTCTTACGGGTACGGTTCCTTAAGTTATTCGCACCTTCATCACCCCCTCCCTCCACCATGTGTCTCTACGGAGGTCTATAGCCTCCACGAGGGACACTACTTTACTGACTTACCAGAGAGAGAGAGAGAGAGAGAGAGAGAGAGAGAGAGAGAGAGAGAGGAGAGAGAGAGGAGAGAGAGAGAGAGAGAGAGAGAGATGAAGTCATTACAGACTGATAGAGAAAGGTTGTATAGGAGGTTGTTGCGGGGCCACTTTGGCATGCATCTCTATGCACCTCATGATGGGGGTTAAAAGGCCCCTCGGAGGAGGCCGGCCACTCTGACCCGCCCTGTAATGATTGGTGTGGCCCTCTGGTCAGCCACGGAGGAGAGAGGGGTGACCCCCTCTGGTCTGAGGGTGGGTGGGTGACCCCCTCTGAGGGTGGGTGGGTGGGAGGGAGGGTGGACCCCCTCTGAGGGTGGGTGTGATGGGAGGGTTGGGTGGCAGCAACCATCATGGTGTCAGAAGAGAGGCTAAACTGCAGACGACATCAGTAAATAGGCTATTCCACCTCTTGTCTCCGAATCTGCTCTTCATCAACTGCCTTTGTGTTCTGCTTTCACTCTGTGTCAATCTCCTCCTGTCTTTCTGCCTCCTGTTTCTGTTCTTCCTCCTCCTCTCTCCCTGTGTGTCTGACAGGCCCAGGCAGGCAGTGAGCTGTGCACCAGTCATTTTCCGGGGTCCATTCTCGTGTCCCCAGGGGGGGGTGGGGGGGGGGGGGGGGGGGGGGGGGGGTAGGGAGGTGCAGGTGCATGGATGATGTGGAGGAAAGTCTTTCTCTCTCTTTTTCCTTTCAGCGTTTCCCTTCAGGGGTCGCCACAGCCAATCATCCGCCTCCATCTCACCCTGACCTCTGCCTCCTCTTCTCTTCTCTCACACCAACTAACGTCAAGAGTAAGACCTCCCTCACTGCAGCCATAAATCTTCTCTTTGGTCTTCCCTTAGAGTATATATTAATAGAGACGGGAGGAAACCCTGAGGCGAAATGGACACATCAACTGTAGATTTAGTCGACTAAAATCTCTCGATATTTAGTCCACTAAAACTAGACTAACACTAAGCTAGACTAAAATGTGACTAAAACTAAATGAAAACTATGTAAGCTATATGACTATGACTAAAATCTAAAATCTAAATTTGCGTCCCAAAAACAACACTGTCTCACACCCGTTTGGACGTAGCACGTGGAAGGAACACGTCATTCCGACCGGTTCCTTTCCCCTCCATCAGGCGCCCCGGCTCACCAGGGGGAGGCAGTATTAAGACCAGCATTACTGCATTTTTGTACGTACCCCACAGGGGACCCGGGGAGAACATGCAAACTGCACACATAAAGGCTCTTTCTGTGGCGAGGACTATTTATTCCTGCTGCTCACAAGATTAAATTGGCAGAAATGTATAATTATGAAAACTGCATGTGGTTCATTTAAACATGATTGAGGAGGAGGAGGATGGCTTGAACGTATGTGGTCCCCTATACACCTCCCCTCCCCTCTCCTCTCCTCAACCCGCCCCCTCCCCCTGTGCGTGTGTGTGTGCGTACGCAGATATTGTCCAGATGTTAATCTATACATTAGTCATGAGAACAAAGATTAGTTATTTGAAGCCCTTCACGGATCTATACACACACACACACACACGCACACACATGCACGCCCGCACGCATGCACACACACCCGCACGCATGCACACACACAAACACACACACACACACGCACGCACGCACGTGGGTGAACCTATATGCAGATCTTTATCCCTCGCGGATTTCACTCATTTTGAAAGGGCTCATTTGTTATCCCTTTGTCATGGCAACCCCGGCAGAAGAATAATGGATTGATTAGCACAACTTTCTCCGTGTCTTTGTAAAGCAGATCCTTTCATATCGCCGTCGTCTCGTCTCATCTCCGCTCTGCCTCTCCTCTCCTCTCCTCGCTGCGTACTTCAGCTCAGAAGGAGGGGGAAGACGGAGGCTTTGATTTAACCCATTCTGACCTGAGATCAGATTCTAAAAATGTCTTCTACATCCTGACAGTTTTCCATTCTGACCTGAGATCAGATTGTAAAAATGTCTTCTACATCCTGACAGTTTTCCATTCTGTCCTGAGATCAGATTCTATAAATGTCTTCTACATCCTGACAGTTTTCTGAAAAAGCTATGTTTCTATGTAAGTCGTTCCTCGATAAAAAAAGAAAATAGCAGACCTACAAGCTCGTAGCGCGCCACTCGGTGGCGCGCTATGAGCTTGTAGATCTGCTATTTTTTAATAGCTAAAGCATAGCATGATGCTAACACCAAAAGGGGTTCCCGCCCAGAATGGGTTAAGTTGTTGCCGTCACTATACTGCCGTTGCCAGAACTCTACGAGAGAAAACTTTGGCGCCCAAATGAGGAAATGTTGGAAGTGTAGAGCGTTCTTCCGGCTGCAGTGACTGACTTCAATTCAAATTAATGAATATACTTTATATATTATGGCGGACCCCCATCTGACAAATGTTTGTGCCAGAGAAGATTTATAATTTCTTTATTTTAAATTAATAAAAATCTTTCAAAATGTATAAATGAGATTATCCATAATGATATTCCAAAAATAGGGACATGAAAGATATTTTCCTCCTGGCACTGCTAAACTTAATAAGACTTGAGTTTAGCTACAAAGCTTGGATTGAAACAACTCTAATGGTGCTGTCTGAATCCAAGTAAGTTACTGTCATATCACTGGTGAATTCAGCACCATGGACAGAGTCACAGCTAGTCGCAATGCTAAAAACATGATTTCAGCACCATGGACAGAGTCACAGCTAGTCTCAATGTTGCAACATGAATTCAGCACCATGGACAGAGTCACAGCTAGTCTCAATGCTACAACATTAATTCAGCACCATGGACAGAGTCACAGCTAGTCTCAATGCTACAACATGATTTCAGCACCATGGACAGAGTCACAGCTAGTCTCAATGCTACAACATGATTTCAGCACCATGGACAGAGTCACAGCTAGTCTCAATGCTAAAACATGATTTCAGCACCATGGACAGAGTCACAGCTATTCTCAATGCTACAACATGAATTCAGCACCATGGACAGAGTCACAGCTAGTCGCAATGCTAAAACATGATTTCAGCACCATGGACAGAGTCACAGCTAGTCTCAATGTTACAACATGAATTCAGCACCATGGACAGAGTCACAGCTAGTCTCAATGCTAAAACATGATTTCAGCACCATGGACAGAGTCACAGCTAGTCTCAATGCTAAAACATGAATTCAGCACCATGGACAGAGTCACAGCTAGTCTCAATGCTAAAACATGATTTCAGCACCATGGACAGAGTCACAGCTAGTCTCAATGCTACAACATGAATTCAGCACCATGGACAGAGTCACAGCTAGTCTCAATGCGACAACATGAATTCAGCACCATGGACAGAGTCACAGCTAGTCTCAATGTTACAACATTAATTCAGCACCATGGACAGAGTCACAGCTAGTCTCAATGCTACAACAGGATTTCAGCACCATGGACAGAGTCACGGCTAGTCTCAATGCTAAAACATGATTTCAGCACCATGGACAGAGTCACAGCTAGTCTCAATGTTACAACATGAATTCAGCACCATGGACAGAGTCACAGCTAGTCTCAATGCTACAACATGAATTCAGCACCATGGACAGAGTCACAGCTAGTCTCAATGCGACAACATGAATTCAGCACCATGGACAGAGTCACAGCTAGTCTCAATGCTACAGCATGAATTCAGCACCATGGGACAGAGTCACAGCTAGTCTCAATGTTACAACATGAATTCAGCACCATGGACAGAGTCACAGCTAGTCTCAATGCTACAACATTAATTCAGCACCATGGACAGAGTCACAGCTAGTCTCAATGTTACAACATGAATTCAGCACCATGGACAGAGTCACAGCTAGTCTCAATGCTACAACATGAATTCAGCACCATGGACAGAGTCACAGCTAGTCTCAATGCTACAACATGATTTCAGCACCATGGACAGAGTCACGGCTAGTCTCAATGCTAAAACATGATTTCAGCACCATGGACAGAGTCACGGCTAGTCTCAATGCTATAACATGATTTCAGCACCATGGACAGAGTCACGGCTAGTCTCAATGCTAAAACATGATTTCAGCACCATGAACAGAGTCACAGCTAGTCTCAATGCTACAACATTAATTCAGCACCATGGACAGAGTCACAGCTAGTCTCAATGCTACAATATGAATTCAGCACCATGGACAGAGTCACAGCTAGTCTCAATGCTATAACATTAATTCAGAACCATGGACAGAGTCACAGCTAGTCTCAATGCTACAACATGAATTCAGCAACATGGACAGAGTCACAGCTAGTCTCAATGCTACAACATGAATTCAGCAACATGGACAGAGTCACAGCTAGTCTCAATGCTACAACATGAATTCAGAACCATGGACAGAGTCACAGCTAGTCTCAATGCTATATATTTGAGATTTCAAGGACCCCCCCCAGATTACCCCCCAAGGTCCTCGCATTGTGTACACAGCTTGTCTCAGCTCTTCTATCTTTGAGAAGACGATCACACACACACGCAGGCACACGTGCACACGCACGCACACAATATACACAACTGCACTACACACACTGACACAGAGGCACTTTAACTGACATATGCACACTAAAGCACACATAGAAGTGCGTGAGCACACGCACACGCACGCACACATGCACACGCACACACACAGTTCTAAGACTAACGCGCACGCGCACAAACACAGTTCTAAGACTAATAGAGTGCTCTGGCTTTTCCCTGAAGACTGAGCTGGAGATCAAGGCTGCTTTTCATGCCGACGGTCTGCATTTAATTGGCTGAGAGCAGAGACAACAATCATGTTTATTCAACTGATTGATATTCCATCGCTCTCCATTTCCTGTTGTCTGTCCATATATCTCTCTACCCTCTCCCTCTTTATGTCTGTCTCTCTCTCTCTCTCTCTCTCTCTCTCTCTCTCTCTCTCTCTCTCTCTCTCTCTCTCTCTCTCTCTCTCTCTCTCCCTCCCTCCCCACTCCATCCATCTTTATCTCTCTCTCTCTCTCTCCTCCATCTTTAGTGCTGCAGTCTTTCACCCAAACCGTCTGTCTGTCTGTCTGTCTGTCTGTCTGTCTGTCTGTCTGTCTGACTGACTGACTGACTGACTGACTGACTGACTGACTGACTGACTGACTGACTGACTGACTCTGTCTGTCTGTCTGTTATTCTCCATAGAGAAATTACTTCCGTGAACCAGGGGAATCGAAAGGATGAGCGAGTTACGTCAGCGTCAGGACTTCGGTGCTATAGTGGGCTAGTTCTCAAAGGAGCACCTGGGACATGTAAGTTGCTGATAATTTATTAGATGTTATGGTACTATACTGTGTACTGTGTACCAACCTGTGCAGTATTCTGTGGTTGAGGGCAGGACTGCTCCAATACAATCCAATCCACTTTATTTATCTAGCACATTTTACAACGCAAGCTTACCCATTTAGGCCTCACGTCGACATTTAAAAATGTCTTCTAAAATACCGAAATACTGAAATACCTCATGTTTCTGTATCAGTGGTGCTCAATATTTAATGTCAAGGACCCCAAAAATGATATGCAATTGACCACCGACCCCCATCTGAAAATATGTTGTTCCAGGAACCCCTCAGAAGCAAATATTTGAGTTAAAAACGCTCGCTCTGAAAGAATATTCATTCAAAGATTTGTGCCACATTTTTACGATTTTTCAAAAATAGCAGACCTACAAGCTCGTAGCTATGAGCTTGTAGATCTGCTATTTTTTCAATAGCTAAAATAACGTAATGTTTACAACACCAATGGGTTCCCACCCAAAATGGGTTAACAAAGTGCTGTAGAGGTAAATACAAACTAAATCACTAATAGCTATAAGGCCCAGCAAAAGCAGCAGCAAGAAAAAAACACTTAGTAAAACACAACACAAACAACGACGCGTCACTGAACATCCAGACGCAGCAGCATGATCTCATCTCTGCCGAGAGGACTTCCTCTCTTCTGTAGTTTTAACTCGACTCATTTTCAACCTTTTCGCCACCTATGAAACGGCCCAGTCAGCAGTCAGGGGGTGGCATATAAAAGCTGCCTGACAGAGTGTGAAAAAGAACACACTGGCTAAACCTGCACACACAAAAAAACGCTGATGACAGAAAAATGTCAAATGTCAGCCATCTTTAACCCATTCTGACCTGAGATCAGATTCAAAAACTGTCTTCTACATCCTGACAGTTTTCTGAAAAAGCTATGTTTCTATGTCAGTGCTTCTTCGATTTTGCAAAAATGGCAGACCTACAAGCTCATAGGCGCGCCACTCGGTGGCGCGCTATGAGCTTGTAGATCTGCTATTTTTCAATAGCTAAAGCATAACATAATGCTAACACCAAAAGGGGTTCCCGCCCAAAATGGGTTAACACCTAGGAAGGTTTTATTAACTATATTTCAGATTTGAGGTTTTAAGAGACTTTATGTATAGGCCCAGTGGACAATCTTTTTCATTTTTTCAAAATGAGTTAATGGGCACAGGCAGACTTTTCACATATTAGATATAGAGGCAGAGCATGTCGGAGATAAGTGTCAGAGCTGAAATAGACATGTACATTACATATGAAATAAATGCTTAAACAGTAGCTAGGTGTAATGTTAGAGACCACAGAAGTGAACTTTCAAGCCGGTTTTTTCTCAACTCGCTGTTTCTCTTTAAGACATTACTCTATGTATAAGCCATATCTCAAAACTGGTGGGTCAAACTGAACAACCAATATGTCAATTTGAAGCTATGATTCCTGCTTTCATATGACACGAAAAAAACGAAACTCCAATGGCAGTCCCTCAGTCACATATGATTGAATAAGTGTTAACAATTAACAATTAACAATCACGATAAAGATTTCCCATGACTTTTCTCTGCATGGTTTTTGTTAGTCTGTCGATCGACCATTTTCAGTAGTAAGTAGTTTCCCCTCAATAACAGACGACATTTATTTATGTTTTATCTTTATTTACCCAGGGAAGTAGCTGAGCACTTTCAGCAACGCCCTGCACATAGAAACACACAGACAGACACACGCGCACACATTAAACCTGGGAGCTGACCAGTACAACCACAGTCTTATACTGTTGGCCACTAAGCAGCTCCACTGGAGCATTTGGGGGTTCAGCAGTGCCTTGCTCAAGGGCACTTCAGCGGTGTTGGGTGAGTGATGACCAATCACTTCCCACCCAGATTTGTTCCTGCCCGTCCGGGGAATCAAACCGGCAACCTTTTGGCAACAAGGGCGCTCCTCTAACCATTATAGGCCACCGCTGTCCCCCAAAAATATAGTACAGAGCCCTGAGAGACCCAGTTTACAGTGGTTTAAGTATGACGATACAGAGTGTCACGTCTTCATTAGAGCGTCCAGTATGACGACGTCTTCATTAGCGTGTTTACGAGGCTAGTCTGGCTTCTCTATAATGCTCACGTATGTGGACTTTGTCTACACACTGTAATTGGCCTGTCTGTTTACACTGGATTAATCGAGCGCTGCGCGAACGCACAAGCACGGGCTGACACCACTGTCACCGGTTAAAGATTAATTGGTCACCGTCTTATCCCAACTCTCTCAGTCTTGAGATATGATATGACACACTCTCTCTCTCTCTCTCTCTCTCTCTCTCTCTCTCTCTCTCTCTCTCCTCTCTCTCTCTCTCTCTCTCTCTCATCTCTCTCTCTCTCTCTCTCTCTCTCTCTCTCTCTCTCTCTATCTCTCTCACTAAGTGCAGTGCATTACTCAAGTCCATTTTGAATGTCGGACTTTTGCTTTGTGACCGAGCACTTGTATTGATACTTTTACTTCAGTAAAACATTTGAGTACAGCCACTGTCTGACGTGAAGATTTAATTTGATGTAGTCCTCCATTAAACCTTTGGCAGAATGATATGGCAGAGGAGCATCACACTGTTCACTGGCAAACACATACATATTCATACGCAGCCACGCACGCACGCACGCACGGGATTCACAGTAGAGCTTTAGAGGTGACACATCTGGTATTGTAGTCCGACAGAGAGAGAGAGAGAGAGAGCGAGAGGGAATGATGGCTTATCTTACAGTAAGTACACATGACAGGAACATAATCGTGTTAATTTACATCAGACGGTGATACAGATTACAGTCCCTGAACAAAGCGTGAAAGGGGATTTTGTGATGTTTATCTGTATCGTGTCCACGGGTCAGTACATTTAAGCCCTACTTACTGTAAATACTATAAATATCCTTATTTCATGCATGTGTTTATAGGCCAATAACTGGATTATGGGAATACATACAGCACACGCTGCACAACATGATGTATCCGTGTACACTATGAACAGTACAGGAATACCTTACAGTATATGAACAGAAGTACAGGAATACCTTACAGTACATGAACAGTACAGGAATACCTTACAGTACATGAACAGTACAGGAATACCTTACAGTACATGAACAGTACAGGAATACCTTACAGTACATGAACAGAAGTACAGAAATACCTTACAGTACATGAACAGAAGTACAGGAATACCTTACAGCACATGAACAGTACAGGAATACCTTACAGCACATGAACAGAAGTACAGGAATACCTTACAGTACAGTACAGAAGTACAGGAATACCTTACTGTACATGAACAGAAGTACAGGAATACCTTACAGCACATGAACAGTACAGAATACCTTACAGCACATGAACAGAAGTACAGGAATACCTTACAGTACATGAACAGAAGTACAGGAATACCTTACAGTACAGTACAGAAGTACAGGAATACTTACAGTACATGAACAGAATACAGGAATACCTTACAGTACAGTACAGAAGTACAGGAATACCTTACAGTACATGAACAGAAGTACAGGAATACCTTACAGTACAGTACAGAAGTACAGGAATACCTTACAGTACATGAACAGAAGTACAGGAATACCTTACAGTACAGTACAGAAGTACAGGAATACCTTACAGTACATGAACAGAAGTACAGGAATACCTTACAGTACAGTACAGAAGTACAGGAATACCTTACAGTACAGAGGCCATAAATATAGTCGCTGGCGGCACAGCCAACCAATAGGAACACAGCCATGCAGTACAGAGTGCCATTGTGTTCTGCATGCATCGATCAATGGAATTAACCCATTCTGACGAGGAACCCCTTTGGTGTTAGCGTTATGTTTATGCTTTAGCTATTGAAAAATAGCAGATCTACAAGCTCATAGCGCGCCACCGAGTGGCGCGCTACGAGCTTGTATGTCTGCTATTTTTGAAAAATCTAAGAAAGACTGACACAGAAACATAGCTTTTTCAGAAAACTATCAGGATGTAGAAGGACATTTTTTTTAATCTGATCTCAGGTCAGAATGGGTTAATGCAATAATAAGTTCCTATTTATTGATAGCATCGTCTTAATGTCCGTGTAGCTCAGTTGTAGAGAGAGCTCTCGCCTTTTTCGACCACAAGTTCATGGGTTTGATCCACAGGGCACTTTTCATGCAGCTTTTAAAGAAACAAACAACACCAGGACTACTTTGTGCTCAATCACCTCCCCCCCCCCACCAACCCCCCCCCCCCCCCCCCCCCCCCCCCACCCCCCCCCACCACCCCCCACCCCCCCACCCCCACCACCACCTGCATGATCTATCTGTTTTAGATCGATAATAAAAAAGCAAACGACCAGGGCACTTCAAAGGAGACTATAACCGAAATAAGAAAGCACTCTATTGGGTCTGTGTGCACATTTCATTGAATTCCAGGAGTGACTTATAAGTCCCCCCTCTTTGGGTCTCCCCCACAACTCAATAAAACACCCAGGCCCATGAGGACAGTCGCTCCTGGCTTTTTATTTGGGTAGTTCCACTTCTGAAGTGCCTTATTGGTGTTTTTTTTCTTTTTCTTATATATCCAATTTGTCCCGCTGTTGAGCACCGAGTTCTTCTATTCTACCCATGATGCAACTGGGGCTGGCTGAAGTGCTTTGTGACTCTCTTAACCCATTCTGACCTGAGATCAGATTCATACGAGGTTTCCACTGGACAACACACTGTTCTGATCAACCCATTCTGACCCGAGATCAGATTCTAAAAATGTCAGTCGTTCTTCGATTTTCAAAAATAGCAGACCTACAAGCTCGTAGCGCGCCACTCGGTGGCGCGCTATGAGCTTGTAGATCTGCTATTTTTCAATAGCTAAAGCATAACATGATGCTAACACCAAAATGGGTTGCCGTTCAGAATGGGTTAACTAAAGGGCTGTATTTTGCGTGTCTTAAGTACCAGGTCTTATTCCCTATAACTTGAGTAAACTAAAGACCTGGAGGCGTGATCAATGCTCTTTGGCTATTCTGAGTGTCCAAAGAAGAGCATTGATCACGCCTCCAGGTCTTTAGTTTACTCAAGTTATAGGGAATAAGACCTGGTACTTAAAAAATACAGCCCTTTGTGACTATAAGCGCAGTGGTGACTCAAAGTGGGCTCTGGGGACCCCCAGACTCCGTTGTGGGGGACATTCCAGAGGCCCTTGTGGGGGACCCCCAGGGGCCCTTGTGGGGGACATTCCAGACTCCCTTGTGGGGGACCCCCAGGGGCCCTTGTGGGGGACATTACAGGGGCTCCTCAGTAAAAGTAGTTAACTGTAGCATCACAATCATTCTAAGCACTTAATCCATGATACAAAGTAGCTCACAGCGTGACAGTGCTGCCCTTCACATCTGCTATGCTATACTGTATGTTTGAAAGATATCAATTATGTTTGCCCGTGGGCCAAAAAAACATATCATTACTTAGCCTGTATACTTTTGACCTCCATGAACACACAGTTACATATAATTCAGCATATTCAATATTTCACAGAAAAGTCTGAAGACCACCAGAGTATCCATTTCAGATGGTTTGAACCACAGACGGAGGGTGGGTGTCAAAATGTGTCGTGTCTGTCTCCGCAGAGACAAACAAGCCTGTAACGGACGTCATCGTTACATAATCTACACTCTCTGAGGTAATTTAACATTATTTTACTGTGCATGCACTTATACTATAGAACAACTAAAAGCAAGCCTAACTGGCCGCAAGTATTATAATTCTTACAAAGGGAGTCTACCAACGCGCCTCAAGCCTAAAACGGCTGATCCGGTGCTTCACAGGTGCAGGGACATCAAAGTTGCAAAAGGAGAGGAGACTGGAGCAACACGGACATTTAGAGCCTTTTATTCTGATGAAGACCGCAAGGTCGAAACGTTAGTCGTTTTGTATACTCAGCACCTTAATAAAAGGCTCTAAATGTCCGTGTTGCTCCAGTCTCCTATTATAATTCTTATTTTGTCTTTATATGTTCGGAAAGGACTCAGTAGGGAGAAGTAAAAAAACTTATTTTATGCACTTAAAATGAGACATGAGTCATCGATGCTTTTTCTACTGTATATACTTGATGTATTTCCATGTGTTGTTCTTGCTTATTGTAAAGTCGCTCTGGATTAAGAGCGTAAACGCCTAAATTGTGAATCGATGCCGTTTATAGATGATTATTTTTTTTTGCAATCACTTTTGAATCTCATGCTGGAAGTTGACACGTGGGATAGATTTACTATATCGCTGCTGCCAAGCGGACGATGATGACTTTCAGGATCAGATGTGACTGTTTGATTGATTATTCATACAAAGTATATAATGAGAATACAATATACAAAGAACCAAAACAAACTTGGATCCCCAGAGATGACGCAAGACACTGCAATGATTGTAGTTGGTGATTCATTTGAAGACTCACACTCACAACGCTGGGGGCGTGTTCTCTCCTCCGCGTCATCAGTGCCCATATCCGAGGCGGGGTTGGTGAAAGGGCCTTTCTGTGTGGAGTTTGCATGTTCTCCCCGTGTCCCCTAGGGTAGGTACCCTCACATGTTCTCCCCGTGTCCCCTAGGGTAGGTATACTCTCACATGTTCTCCCCGTGTCCCCTAGGGTAGGTACCCTCGTGTCCCCTATAGGGTAGGTACCCTCACATGTTCTCCCTGTGTCCCCTAGGGTAGGTACCCTCACATGTTCTCCCCGTGTCCCCTAGGGTAGGTACCCTCACATGTTCTCCCCGTGTCCCCTAGGGTAGGTACTCTCACATGTTCTCCCCGTGTCCCCTAAGGGCAGGTACCCTAACATGTTCTCTCCCCGTGTCCCCTAGGGTAGGTACTCTCACATGTTCTCCCTGTGTCTCCTATAGGGCAGGTACCCTCACATGTTCTCCCCGTGTCCCCTAGGGTAGGTACCCTCACATGTTCTCCCCGTGTCCCCTAGGGTAGGTACCCTCACATGTTCTCCCCGTGTCCCCTAGGGTAGGTACCCTCACATGTTCTCCCCGTGTCCCCTAGGTTAGGTACCCTCACATGTTCTCCCTGTGTCCCCTAGGGCAGGTACCCTCACATGTTTTCGCCCTGTCCCCCAGTGTAGATACCCTCACATGTTCTCCCCGTGTCCCCTAGGGTAGGTACCCTCACATGTTCTCTCCGTGTCCCCTAGGGTAGGTACCCTCACATGTTCTCCCCGTGTCCCCTAGGGTAGGTACCCTCACATGTTCTCCCTGTGTCCCCTAGGGTAGGTACCCTCACATGTTCTCCCCGTGTCCCCTAGGGTAGGTACCCTCACATGTTCTCTCCGTGTCCCCTAGGGTAGGTACCCTCACATGTTCTCCCTGTGTCCCCTAGGGTAGGTACCCTCACATGTTCTCCCCGTGTCCCCTATGGTATAGGTACCCTCACATGTTCTCCCCGTGTCCCCTAGGGTAGGTACCCTCACATGTTCTCCCCGTGTCCCCTAGGGTAGGTACCCTCACATGTTCTCCCCGTGTCCCCTAGGGTAGTACCCTCACATGTTCTCCCCGTGTCCTCTAGGGTAGGTACTCTCACATGTTCTCCCCGTGTCCCCTAGGGTAGGTACTCTCACATGTTCTCCCCGTGTCCCCTAGGGTAGGTACCCTCACATGTTCTCCCCGTGTCCCCTAGGGTAGGTAGTGGTACCCTCACAAAAAACATTGTGTTATCGGGATCTTTATATTATATATTACATTTGTATATGTGTAAGGAAAGGAAAGGTACTATGTTTACCCAGGGTAACTGGACTAAGGAAAGGAAAGGTACTATGTTTACCCAGGGTAACTGGACTAAAGGAAAGGAAAGGTATTATGTTTACCCAGGGTAACTGGACTAAGGAAAGGAAAGGTACTATGTTTACCCAGGGTAACTGGACTAAGGAAAGGAAAGGTATTATGTTTACCCAGGGTAACTGGACTAAAGGAAAGGAAAGGTATTATGTTTACCCAGGGTAACTGGACTAAGGAAAGGAAAGGTACTATGTTTACCCAGGGTAACTGGACTAAGGAAAGGAAAGGTACTATGTTTACCCAGGGTAACTGGACTAAGGAAAGGCAAGGTACTATGTTTACCCAGGGTAACTGGACTAAGGAAAGGAAAGGTACTATGTTTACCCAGGGTAACTGGACTAAGGAAAGGAAAGGTATTATGTTTACCCAGGGTAACTGGACTAAGGAAAGGAAAGGTACTATGTTTACCCAGGGTAACTGGACTAAAGGAAAGGAAAGGTATTATGTTTATCCAGGGTAACTGGACTAAGGAAAGGAAAGGTACTATGTTTACCCAGGGTAACTGGACTAAGGAAAGGAAAGGTATTATGTTTACCCAGGGTAACTGGACTAAGGAAAGGAAAGGTACTATGTTTACCCAGGGTAACTGGACTAAGGAAAGGAAAGGTACTATGTTTACCCAGGGTAACTGGACTAAGGAAAGGAAAGGTACTATGTTTACCCAGGGTAACTGGACTAAAGGAAAGGAAAGGTATTATGTTTACTCAGGGTAACTGGACTAAGGAAAGGAAAGGTACTATGTTTACCCAGGGTAACTGGACTAAGGAAAGGAAAGGTACTATGTTTACCCAGGGTAACTGGACTAAGGAAAGGAAAGGTACTATGTTTACCCAGGGTAACTGGACTAAGGAAAGGAAAGGTACTATGTTTACCCTGGGTAACTGGACTAAGCTCAAGAACTTGTTTACAGCCAGGCCCTGCTCATAGAACATTTCATGGTAGGGGTTCAATGCCTTGTCCAAGGGCACTTCAGCGGTGGTAATTTTAACGTGCCGGTCCGGGGATACGAACTACAGCGACCTTCCGATATCAAGACCGCTCCGCAAACCGTTCGGCCACCGCTGCCACTACGTACATACGTACATAAGTACGTATACGTACATAAGTACATACGTACATGGTTTTATGTTGATTGTTTTGTGCCACTTTTGCTTGGCTATGTATGTTTTCTCATGCAGAGAGAGAGAGAGAGAGAGAGAGAGAGAGAGAGAGAGAGAGAGAGAGAGAGAGAGAGAGAGAGAGAGAGAGAGAGCACCAACAACATGCTATGCAAATCTAACTCCAAACGAGACAGCACTGCATTCAAGTCTTCCATCCAATGTCTGATCCAATTCAAGTCCCATCAAAGTCCAAACGCTGTTATGTATGTATTTGCTCTTTTAAAAACAAAATAGCCACTTATCTCGGGGTATTACTGACAAGCCTCCGTGTATTTAACCCATTCTGTGCGGGAACCCATTTTGGTGTTCAGCATCATGTTATGCTTTAGCTATTGAAAAATAGCAGATCTACAAGCTCGCAGCGCGCCACCGAGTGGCGCGCTACGAGCTTGTAGGTCTGCTATTTTTGAAAAATCGAAGGAACGACCGACATTTTTAGAATCTGATCTCAGGTCAGAATGGGTTATAATCAGACCAGTGTGTGTGTCCAGTGGAAACCTCGTATGAATCTGATCTCAGGTCAGAATGGGTTCTAATCAGACCAGTGTGTGTGTCCAGTGGAAACCTCGTATGAATCTGATCTCAGGTCAGAATGGGTTAAATTAATGGCCACGTCTCTGCGCCGCTCGCTAAAAAATAGAATTAGAGAGGGGGAAAAAAGGAATGGTATTATTATGTTTTATAATTTGACATGTTTTTTGAAAATGCCTTCCGCGGGGTCGTGACATTCCGCTGCTCACAGACACAGGCTCTGGTGTGACGGGTCCAAATGAACAGGAAAAAAAACTCCAATGCTCCGTTGTTGCCATGTCTTCTTATTATAAGCATGCAAACTTTCGCTTGTAAATAGTATTGTGAGGCTGTCAAAATAACAATAACTGTTAGATAACTGAGTGAATTAATTTGTGAAATTAATTAAGATTGTTATAACGCAGTTAATCCATGCTTGGAGGATGACCCCGTACCCCCATACATCCCATAATCCCATCCACTCTGCACTATCTATAGCCATATCTGGATAAAGTTATATATGTTGACATAAAACTATTTACATTATAGGCAGAGGCTCAAATCACAGCATGACAACAGGGTGAGAGACAGAGACACCGTCCAGACCGACAGACAGACCGACAGACAGACAGACAGACAGACAGACAGACAGACAGACAGACAGACAGACAGACAGACAGACAGACAGAGGTATAATTGTTGGCTGCGTTTTTCTACGCTAGCTGCTTATTTGCATGGGATTCTGTCCTAAATCCTAATTTTTTCATGTCAAGGACCCTGAAATTTACATACATGTATTTGGCCTCGGACACCCGTCACATAGCCCATTTTTTCAACAACTCTGAACTTGTAGGTTGTGCGTGCGTGCGTGCGTGCGTGCGTGCGTGCGTGCGTGCGTGCGTGCGTGCGTGCGTGCGTGCGTGCGTGCGTGCGTGCGTGCGTGCAGCCTGTGTGCGTGCGTGCAGCCTATTTAGTCACTTATTTTGAGCCTGTTGACTTTTTTTTGGGGGGGGGACCCGCGGTTGCTTATGTCTCTCACAAAACCTAGCCAACCTGGCAACACGGCGGTAATGCTTTCCTCAGTGATGTATTGGGGTTGCCTCCATTTCTCTCGTCTTATAAATGTCAACTTGGTGGAAAGAAAATAATTATTAAAAAAATAAATGAAGGCGTAACATTTAAATGTGCATGCAGGGGACCTGCACGTACCTGACCTCTCCACAGCCTTTCCCTTAATTAAGTATTATATGACATATTATATAGGTACAGTATGACATTATAAAAGTCATATTCTTTTTTTCCATCTCATTTATTTTTTCTTAGGGGTGTGGCGGGGGGAAGTGTTGTTGGAAAACGAAATGGAAACTAAATGAAAACTAAGCTATATGTTGACTAAAACTATGACTAAATATATTGTCGATTTTGTCAACAGATAAAAAACTAGACTAAAATGTTAGGAAGGGACTAACATTATATATTATTATATTATAATAGTATATAGATCCAGTATAAGTCATCTTACACATGGTTGCATGCTGAAAATAGCAGATCTACAAGCTCACAACTCGTCCCAGCGTGACGCGTTGTGAGCTTGTAGATCGGCTATCTTGGCATCAAGGCCCGCCAAAATACATTTTAGTCGACTAAATCAACTGTAGATTTAGTCGACTAAAATCTTATGACATTTAGTTGACTATAACTATAACACTAAAACATTCCAGGTGACTAAATTGTGACTAAATTAAAACTACTCAAAGAGACTATGACTAAAACTAACTAATCAAAATGTGATGCCAAAAACAACACTGGTGGAAGGATCCAGTTACATCCAGTAGGCTACAGTAGGCCTACATACTCATACAGGCATTAAAAAAAACGAAAATTCAAAAACAATCCAATGGCAGTCCCTCAGTCAGATATGGACTGTGATACCCACCTCTTACCAACAAAATGTTGCTATAGCTCTAAACTGGGTATAGAAGACAGAGTAAATCAATATGAAAACGGGTGTGTTTGACTGTACTGTACTGTACTGTACTGTACTGTACTGTACTGTACTGTACTGTACTGTACTGTACTGTACTGTACTGTACTGTACTGTACTGTACTGTACTGTACTGTTGATGCTGTTTATACATTATGTCTAATAAACTATCCAATCAATCAATCAATCAAAACCATCTCAACCTCACCTCTTTCCTTGTTATTCTCCACCTACTGTACAACTGGTACTTGTTATACCAGTAAGACGCGCAAACGCAGGAAGCGAACGCAGCTCGTACATATTTGGGTTTTGGACGTATAGCTGCTTTGGGGACTCCTTATATGGTTATGGCTGAGTCATGGTGACGTAATCACTCAGCTCCATATATGGGCACAAAAGCGGGACAGACACACACACAGACACACACACACACAGACATGATCTGCTAGGTCTCATAGTAAGTGCTCGCAATAAAAATCACATATAGTTTTGGTGAAATACTCTTTTTTTTTTGCTATACGGTCACCGAGCTGGCCATGACAGCACGCACGCACGCAGGCACGCACGCAGGCACGCACGCACGCACGCACGCTCTGCGCGCGAACGGCCTGCTTGCCACCCAGGCCTCCTTTGCTGTCTCCTTGCGTTGCCATGGAGACTGGTATAGTGGTCCCGGAGAACCTGCAGGCCTTGGCAATAACACAAAGCAATAATTATGACATTAAACATCATTTTGTATTGCATTTTAATAGTGCAGCCGCAGAGTGCTGTTGGGGAAAGAAGGTGTTTTGTATGAAGATTAATGACAGGAAGAGGCAAGATCGTTATTACTGCATAGCCTTGGTGTGCGTGACCCATGGTGTTAATAGTGTGTGTGTGTGTGTGCGTGTGCGCGTGTGCGTGTGCGTGTGCGTGTGCGTGTGCGTGTGTGTGTGTGTGTGTGTGTGTGTGTGTGTGTGTGTGTGTGCGTGTGCGTGTGTGTGCATTTACCGTCATTGTACCGTGGTCAGATGGAAAGCTCGTATGTCCAAAACCACTTTAATGCCTTTTTAGAGTGACTGACGCGCCGCCTAGTGATTATATAATAACCCATTCTGACCTGAGATCAGATTCATACGAGGTTTCCACTGGACACACACTGGTGCTGATTAACCCATTCTGACCTCGTTCTTCGATTAAAAAAAAAAAAGCAGACCTACAAGCTCGTAGCGCGCCACTCGGTGGCGCGCTATGAGCTTGTAGATCTGCTATTTTTCAATAGCTAAAGCATGACATGATGCTATAACATACCAAAATGGGTTCCCGTTCAGAATGGGATAATAATGGAGGTCCGTAGACTAAATGCATGTCAAACTGAGGATCCTTGAAGTTAAACGGGTTGAGAATATCACTGCCAGAGGCATTATACAAAATGTTCTCTTTAGGATGGTCCGCGGGCTAAATTAGTGTCAATTTGGGGGTCCTTTTATAGGCATGAAAAAGTTTGGGAACCTGCACTATATTAAGGGAACATATAATCATATCAATACAAAGTTTCTGCCTGACAGGCTGCGATGACATACTGTACAGTACTGAGTACAGTACAGTACAGTACAGTACAGTACAGTATGTCACCCACTGTGCACCGTAGCTCCGCCAGCAGACACCCCCTCACAGCAGGCGTTTGAGTGTATGCGTGTATGCGTGCATGCGTGTATGCATGCTTGCACGCCACAGACTGACCAGATGGTAAGGCAGTTATTGCAAGTGTCTCTCTCTCTCTCTCTCTCTCTCTCTCTCTCTCTCTCTCTCGTTTCAGCATAATTAAGTCATACTGTTTTATAACTTTTTATTTTTCAATTGAACAAAAGTTACTTCTTATATAATACATTTCATTTCACCGATACACGTTTTTCCACAATAACTATAATTCAACTTAAATGTAGAGTATAGATTGGCTTCAGGCTATAGAATAGATGCATCTGCAGTAGATTTGGCCGTCAGGTATACAGCGCGCACCACCGAGTGGCTTGTAGATCTGCTATTTTTCAATAGCTAAAGCATACCATAACGCTATCACCAAAATGGGTTCCAGCCCCAAAATGGGTTAAAGCAACCAGCCGGTTCCACGCGCTGCACAAGGTGCCCTTTTTTTTCTCCACTTGAGCATCTGCCCCTCTAAATGTCTGTGCACGCCACTGCTCGCTCGCTGGCGAAAGATATCTTGGCCTGCAGTGAGACCGACGACGGGTGATCCAGGAAAAGCACTGTTGAAGAGCCAGACTCATTCTTTGTTGCATGACGGTCGGTGCTGTCAGGCATCAGGAAATAGCCAGGCATACAGTACAAGCTCACGAGACATTGTGTGTGTGTGTGTGTGTGTGTGTGTGAGCATGAAAGAACAGTATTTAACCCATTCTGAACGGGAACCCATTTTGGTGTTAGCATCATGTTATGCTTTAGCTATTGAAAAACAGCAGACCTACAAGCTCGTAGCGCGCCACCGAGTGGCGCGCTACGAGCTTGTAGGTCTGCTATTTTTGAAAAATCGAAGAACGACTGACATGTTTAGAATCTGATCTCAGGTCAGAATGGGTTATAATCAGACCAGTGTGTGTCCAGTGGAAACCTCGTATGGATCTGATCTCAGGTCAGAATGGGTTAAAGCCTTGTGGCCCATAAGGGAAGGAGCTTACCTCCTGTTTCTGTAGCGCGATGCGGCTTGATGCCCAAACTATACCCCTGGACATGATGTACAAGGACTCCCCCTGGACATAACACCGCCTCGTATGTCACGGGGACTTATACTCCCAGTCCATCCCTCCATGCTGAGTGCCAAGCATTGAATTCGGTCCCATTTCTATAGCCTTTATTATGGTATATGTATGACCCAGCCGGGGGGGGATTGAACCCTGACCTCCCAATCCCAGAGCTGACGCTCTTAACCGCCAGGCCGGCACTGAGCTGGTGCTGCATGTGAGCATGTATATATATACGTATAGGTCTGCTATTGTCGCCGCGGCAGGCAGCGCCGTGAAGCAAAGATGTATAAATTAGGCCAACGGGATTTGCAAGAGCCAGAAATCCTCCAACACTCGGTTCACCCGTGTGAACCTTAGAGTATATATGAATAGAGACGGCACCCAGAGGAAACCCTGAGGCCAAATGGACATAGTGGCCGAATTTGTCATTGCAGCCTCGAGCCAGCGCTGCTCCGTTGACTATCATTGCGCACGTTCATGTGATTGAGGCCATGACACGTGAACGAATGTTTCATACGTGAACGCAGCGCAAACGGCACAATGATAGTCAACGGCAGCGCGTTCATGTGTTTGAGGCAAATCTATCCGAGAATGCACTCTGTTCCTACCAGGAAGGAGGAGTGAAATCGCCTCATGCGCTTTGAGCAACTTAATGCAAGTGGATGGAAGGAGAACTCGGGTGTCTGCTCTATTCATATATATACTCTAAGGTGTGAACTCCCCTCTCTCTCTCCCCCCTCCTCTCCCCTCCTCTCTCTCTCTCTCTCTTTCATTAGCAGGCAACAGTGCAGCACTGTCTCTCTCTCTCTCTTTCTCTGTTTCTGCATGGCACGACAGCGCCCCTACTGGTACTCATACTGCTGGTGCTCATTAAACCAACACATGAACCAAACAGGACATTGCTGTTCCTTAATTGGAGTGGTTGCACCACTCAAAAAAAGACCTGTGTCTGTCTCTCTCTAGGTCGTCCTCAGACAGACGAGCCTTCCATCGTCACTTCCAAGTCATCCAGGTCCGGTCCAGTGTGTGCTGCGGGTTACAAATCACACGTGCTGCGGGTTACAAATCACACGTGCTGCGGGTTACAAATCACACGTGCTGCGGGTTACAAATCACGCGTGCTGCTGCGGGTTACAAATCACACGTGCTGCTGCGGGTTACAAATCGCCCTATACCCAAGCTTGAAAGGTGGCGTGGAGCGACGCGCTTTGAGCTTGTAGATCTTCTGCTTTTGCTTCCCTTTGAATTTGAATCCTGGATAACTGTCACTTTTATTGGACATACTGATGTTTCCGCCTTTCCGACAACATCTATATTTTGTCGTCTCTCTCTCGGCGATAATTCTTTAGAAGAGAAAGAGAGAGAAAAGAAACGTAAATTGTGTCTAGATTTGCCTGCGAGAGTTTTAACCCATTCTGACCTGAGATCAGATTCTAAAAATGTCAGTCGTTCTTCGATTTTTCAAAAAATAGCAGACCTACAAGCTCGTATCGCGCCACTCGGTGGCGCGCTATGAGCTTGTAGATCTGCTATTTTTCAATAGCTAAAGCACAACATGATGCTAAACACCAACATGGGTTCCCGTTCAGAATGGGTTAAATGCCAAGGCGACATTATCGCTGCTTTCACTTTGACTGAAACGTGTCGACCTTTCTTTCAGTCACATTTAAACGGAATCCTTCCACAAGGACAGAGAAAAACAATTGGACTGATCTCTTCCCCTTTAAGCCATTCTGGGCGGGAACCCCTTTTCGGTGTTTTAAGCATTATGTTCTACTTTAGCTATTGAAAAATAGCAGATCTACAAAGCTCGTATAGCGCGGCACTCAGTGCGCTACGAGCTTGTATAGGTCTGCTATTTTTGAAAAATCGTGAAAATGCGGCACAAATCTTTGAATATATATTCTTTCAGAGCGAACGTTTTTAACTCAAATCTTTGCTTCTGAGGGGTTCCCTGGAACAACATATTTTCAGATGGGGGTCGGCGGCCAATTACATATAATTCCTTGAGTCCTTGGCATGAAATATTGAGAACCACTGATATAGAAACATGAGTTTTTTTCAGAAAATTGTCATGATTTAGAAGACATTTTTTATAATTTCGACGTCACGTCTAAAATGGGTTAAAAGCGAAAACGCTTTCGGGCCTTGTACAAAGCAGCAGGGTCTTTCAGAAATTACATAACCGTCAGGCACACGTGGAAAGCACTCAGGATGCAGACACAAAAGTCACTGAAAGCAGGTTTTATTCCAAAGACTTCAAAACAGGCAAGGACGGGGCAGGCAAAAATCATGGTCTAGGAGAAGCAAAACAGAAGTCAGTATAAGGCAAAGGCTTGAATATAGCTTGGGTGCTTGGAAGGTCACAAGACAATTTGGGCAAGGATTTGCAGAGAGACTGAGACTTAAATACTGTGGGCATGATTGCAGGGGATAGAATGCCAGGTGGTTCAGACACACCCACACTCCCACTCAGACTGTTTGACCGAAAAATGGATGTGAACGTGAATAACAACAGCCGAGAAGCAGATAGGGAGGAGAGCTTTCAGAGTCTCAGCTCCATTTTCCCCGTGATGTTTTTACCACAGCATGTGAGTCACTCTCGTCTCGCAGACACCTCCAGAGTTACTCTGAACAAGTCTCAGTGCCTCTCAGTGTTGTCTTATTTTATTGTTTATAGTCCTTCCTGACCTTCTCCCCAGCGCCGGTGGCAGACGGGCGCCATCAAAGACACCTCGCCGTCTGTCCCCGTCCCCGCATGTCCGTCTGTCTCTTTGTTTGCTTCATGGGTTTGTCCTTCCTGGCGGCATTTTTCTTCTTCTTTTTAACTGTCAATTGCAGCTATTCCAACAAACGGGCCAAGTGTAGAAGTTGTTTTGACAGCACTGGGGGGTTTTCAGGTTCTTTGAGATCAAGAACACAACACAGCACGCTCTGCCTCTCTCTCTCTGTCTCCTCTCTCTCTCTCTCTCTCTCTCTCTCTCTCTCTCTCTCTCTGTCTCTCTCTCTCTCTCTGTCTCTCTCTGTCACTCTCTCTCTCTCTCCCCCTGTCTCTGTCTCTCTCTCTCTGCACTGTCTCAGGGGCGGCAAGTTGTGGGAGCTAAATTTGAGATGAGGTTGAGAGAAAAGAAAAGGTTTGTTATTGTGTCAGTCTGAAAAGGCACACCGCACCACCACCACCACCACCACCACCACCGTATCCTTCTCCCGCAAGTGCACTTTTCACAAAAATAAAGAAATAAATGCCAAGCGTAAAATAAGGGTTGATTTAAATTGTCATGCATTACCTATAAGTCTCCTCCTCCCTGACACAAACAAGGAGCTGTTCAGCTCTATACTCTGCCTCCCTGACACAAACAAGGAGCTGTTCAGCTCTATCCTCTGCCAGGCAGACAGATATAGTTGTAGAGCAAGAACATCATATGTTTCTTGGAGTTTAAATATTATGTAAACTTCTGCTTTTCACTGCAGAACTATAAAACGAGCTGGAAAATGGTTCTGGATCAGTGGAGGGTTCCCAAACTGTAGAACCCGGCCGAGGACCGCTGCATGGCGGGCCGGGAGGACTTGCTCCCCAGAACTATTGGCTAAACACTAAGATTGATAATAGAACATATCGATGTTATCCCTTTTGGTGTTAGCATTATGTTATGCTTTAGCTATTGAAAAATAGCAGATCTACAATTTTTGGAAAATCGAAGAACGACTGACATATAGAAACATAGCTTTTTCAGGAAACTGTCAGGATGTAGAAGACTTTTTCATAATCTGATCTCAGGTCAGAATGGGTTAATCACAGGACGGAAACATTAATGCTATCATAACCGAGCGCAGCGCTCCACAGGCTGGGAGCGCCTGTTGGGCAACATTAGATGTCATTTCGGTTATGGGACGTCATCCAAAGTGGTTGTAATAATCATTTGTTATAGTAATCCATTTCAGTGGATCATGTGATCGAAAATCTTTAGAAAAATGTGAATAACTCTTGATCTAAATCAATCCGTCCCATTTAGTATGTCCGCAAAGGTGTCCTTGGCCAGTAAATGAAAGAAAGTAAGAAACAAAGAAAGAAAGACAAATAGATAAAGGGTTTTAGACCTCCTTTGTAGTTGCACTGCATGGCTTATCTCTCAGGTCTCTCAGGTGTCTCAACAGCAAAGAACATATAAATACAACAATAAACACAAATAAAAGTCTGCGTTTACCGCCCACACTCGCCCTTTTAAAAAAGAGATGAAACTATTGCACTCTCTCTCTCTGTCTCTCTCTCTCTCTCTCTCTCCCTCTCCCTCTCCCTCTCTCTCTCTCTCTGTCTCTCTGTCTCTCTCTCTCTCTCTCTCTCATATGTGTGACATTAATGTGACCGATGTGTGGGGCTGTGAAACGGATGGCCCGCGGCGGCGCTCGCATAAATGTCACAAAACGCGAGACGACGCTTCGCTGCGACCTTTCCCTTCTCTGACTAGTCCTTCTGTTAGCCGAGGGGCCACAGAGGAGCCACAGGCCCCCAAACACAGGCCCCCAAACACAGGCCCCCAAACATTCCCTTCTCTGACTAGTCCTTCTGTTAGCCGAGGGGCCACAGGCCCCCAAACGTTCCCTTCTCTGACTAGTCCTTCTGTTAGCCGAGGAGCCACAGGCCCCCAAACGCTCAGCGGTTAAGGATTAACCTGTGATGTCACGCCTGTCGTACTTTTTATTTGTGTTTTCTCTGTTCACTTATTGGTCACTATAAGGTCCACAGAATGAGAGACCAATGTAAGGCAACATTTCCCAATTTCCATCATGCTTTAACCCATTCTGACCTGAGATCAGATTCTATAAAAATGTCTTCTACATCCCGACACGTTTCTGAAAAAGCTATATGTTTCTATGTCAGTCGTTCTTCGATTTTTCAAAACAAGCAGACCTCGTAGCGCTATGAGCTTGTATATCTGCTATTTCTCAATAGCTAAAGCATAAGATAATGCTAACACCAAAAGGGGTTCCGGCCAAGCATGTGACAATTGTGAGGCAGCTTGATGTACAAGTACACCCCCTGGACATGACGCTAGTATGTCGCAGGGATTTACCCTTAATCTAACCCTTGATGCTGAGTGTCAAGCAGGGAGGCATTGGGTCCCATTTTTACAGTCTTTGGTCGAACCCCGACCTCCCAGTCTCAGGGCAGACACTCTAACCACAAGGCCACTGAGCTGGTATGATTGTGTGGAGTCCAGAGAAAAGCCAGACTATATAGCCCTGTTAGACAGCGGAGTGGAAATCACACTCATTTAGGGAGGAACGCCACAGTACGGCATTTTGAGGCAGATTAATGGTGACAAGTCATTATGACTGAGCGCAAGGGTATGTCTTCAAACACTTAAGTGCAGGTTAGGCAAGTGTGTGTGTGTGTGTGTGTGTGTGTGTGTGTGTGTGTGTGTGTGTGTGTGTGTGTGTGTGTGTGTGTGTGTGTGTGTGTGTGTGTGTGTGTGTGTGTGTGTGTGTGTGTGCCGTGCACGCTCGCAATTACGTACAGCATGTGTGTGACCGTGCGCGCGGCTCTGACTTAAGCCACCACAAAGCACATAAAAAACGGTTGAGGCTGTATTTTTCTGTTTGTCTGTATTATTATTACCTTTTTATTTTGTAGCAAGGCTTTATTTAGCTGTAGTTTTTCCTGTTTTTCCCTTTATTGTTCCAGCTACTCGTCTTGTCTCGCTCAAGCTTTGATTACTTAACCCATTCTGACCTGAGATCAGATTCATACGAGGTTTCCACTAGGACACACACTGGTCTGATTAACCCATTCTGACCTGAGATCAGATTCTAAAAATGTCAGTCGTTCTTCGATTTTTCAAAAATAGCAGACCTACAAGCTCGTAGCGCGCCACTCGGTGGCGCGCTATGAGCTTGTAGATCTGCTATTTTTCAATAGCTAAAGCATAACATGATGCTATAACACCAACATGGGTTCCCGTTCATAATGGGTTAATTACGTTCTCCACCTGTGTCCTCTCAGTCCTGTCAGTTCCTTAGCCAATCATGTTTTAATAAGTCCAATCGAGTTCCACCTGTGTCCAGTTAGTCCCGGGAGTTAACCACCTTCTGTTTACTTCACTTCCACTTTGGTCATTTTGTTGTCTTCATGTGTTTACTATTCACTTCAAGTTTGGGTATTATGTTGTCTTTGTGTTCTTGTGTTTGCAGTTCACTGCCATTTTGTTATTGTGTTGTGGTTTGTGAGTATAAGGCCTGACTCACACCTTCGCATCTAGCATACAACATTGTTGTATGCCTGACACAGAACTCCATATATAGGAAGGGGACACAGAGAGACAGATCCAGAAATCTCCATATATGGGCATAAAAGGGACACAGACAGATGGGTGGAGCGGGTACTCTGACACGGGTACCACGGGTATTGCGTAGCCGGGTGGGGCATGGATCTCCAACTTCCATCGTTCCACCGACTCGGTGCTCTACAGCCGGGCACCGGTCTAGTTATTAACATGAACAAATAGGAAGAAGAAGGAGCCGGAAAACTAAAAAGGCTTCAAGTGAACCTGACGCCCTCCTAACTCAACCAGCTCTGGTTCTTTGAGGAACGCAGTATAACCGCATCCTGTGATAATAAACTATAGTTCACCTGAGAGGGAGGCAGTGTGTTGGAGAGTCCCACGGCTGGGGAGTTGGCAGGGAGAGGGAGGCAGTGTGTTGGAGAGTCCCACGGGCTGGGGAGTTGGCAGGGGGAGAGGGAGGCAGTGTGTTGGAGAGTCAGACGGCTGCGGGTAATAAACTGTTTCACCTGAGAAGGAGGCAGTGTGTTGGAGAGTCAGACGGCTGGGGAGTTAGAAAGGGATTGATCGAAAAGTTTCCGAACCCGCAACTACAACTTTGAAATACAAAGAGAGAGAGAGAGAGAGAGAGAGAGAGAGAGAGAGAGAGAGCGTTGATGCAACTCTCAACAGGGACCCACGTGGTGGTCTTGCACTCACAGACGGCTGGGGTGTTGGCAGGGATCAATTAAAAAAGTTTCCGAAACAGACTTACAACTTTGAAAAGACAGAGTGAGCGTGAATGCAGAGCTGTTGTTAGGGCCCCATGTGGTCCTGGGAAGGAAGGCGTGGGTCAGGATGACAGCTAAACGGAGCTGGGTGGGGAGGCTATGGATGGACTGGTATTGACCAACAATGCTAGTAAAGAAGACGAGGTTTCAATTCATTATTACCCTGTTTGTCTGTCTGAGGAGTCAGACATCACCTCCCACTTGAAAACAGCAACAGAGCAGCTGCTTTATTGATTGATTGGTTTTTCTTTTCCAAGGAAGCCCAGCCCATATGGACTTACAGTGGCTCAGGGGTAGAGTGGCCGGATGGCAACCAGTTCGAACCCGGGCTCCACCAGAGTTAGTGTGAAAGTGTCCTTGAGCAAGACCCTGAACCCCTAATTGCTCCTGATGTGCAGGTTGGTGCCTTGCATGGTTTTCTTTGTCATCGGTGCTTGAATGTGTGAATGCGCAATCTATGTAAAGCGCTTTGGAAAAAAGCTCTATATAAATGCATTTACAGGACACTTTTACTTACATTTTACATAATTTTACACAATGGAAGGAACGTAACGTAATCATCTGCTCCAGAACGGATCGTTCAACCGGAAAGGAATGCTGCTCAGGCTATAACGTGTTTTTTATTTTATTAAAGGAATGCTGCTCAGGCTATAACGTGTTTTTATTGTATTAAAGGAATGCTGCTCAGGCTAAAACGTGTTTTTATTTTATTAAAGGAATGCTGCTCAGGCTATCTAACGTGTTTTTTATTTGTATTTACCATTCTTCACGGGCTCCATGCTACTCTATATCTGATAACTATTGACTGGAGAGCCTTTAATGGCCCTGTAATGGATGGTGTAATGAACTTAATGAAGATGAAACATCCTTATCTTTCAGGAAACAAAGGAGGAAAACAAAGGACCTGCGCTCCACTTGTTATCCTCTGTGGTTGCCAAGCAGCTCCTGTGTCTCCGTGACCCAAACAATGGGCCAGCGACCGACCAACCCCGTAGTCGGAGAAACACAGGTGTAATCAACTGAAAGCAATCATGTTTTTCTGTCGTTATTAGATGCCCTCCCCTGCTCTCTACCGTCTATTGTGCCGTGCTGCTGTTAACAGCAGTGCAACGCAACAAACGGCCCCGGGCCGACCCAGAGCCTCGTCGACACAGACAGGGGCCACGCAGGATAAGACAAAAGAGAAGAGCTTGTTTTGTTCTGTTCCCTCATTGTGTCCTGCCTTATCTGCTCTCGTCTCGTCTCATTCGCCGTGCGAGGCCCGGGTCTACCAGATAAAAATGATGTCTCCTCTCTCCTGCACGCAGAGAAAATGAGCCTGTTTGTGTTGAACACTTGCCAATAATACTCTGTCTGGTCTGAGCACCTTCAAATGATTGAATATCTTTGAGGATGCTATTTATTTTCTCCCCTATACACTGCTCCCTGTTAGTGTTTAGGTAAATTAAATGCTCGCTTTTTTCCAACGATGGTATAATTAAAAGTGATGTTGGAGCATCACAGCTATAGATTTGTATTTAATCTCTCAATTAATGTATGTTTATATACACTATAGTCAGATTTAGCTCTTTTTAAATGTGTAAATGTTTAAATGGTTTAGCACCCATTTATCTGTCTGAACTGCTCAAACCTTATGTTCCCACAAGGACCCTCATGTCCTCTGACCAGCTTCTCCTGGTGGTGCCTAAATCAAGGCTGAAGCTCAGAGGGAACCGGGCTTTTGCAGTGGCAGCTCCCAAGCTCTGGAATGAGCTGCCTCTGCACAGAAGACAAGCCCCCACTCTTCAGCTGTTTAAATCACGCCTCAAGACGTATTTTTATTCTTTGGCTTTTCCAAGCATAGTATGAGCTTTCTGATGTTGAAAGTGACACTGTGTACTGTATGTTGTTTGTTTTTTAAATGAAGTTGTGATTTTTATTATTTTATTGTAAAGCACTTTGGTACAACTTGTAAAGATGGTATGGTATGGTATATGGATATGCGCATGTTTAAAAATGTTGCGACCGTGGGCTATAGCCCATATCGTACGGCATACTATGGCACGCCGTTTTTCATCATTTTTGAGGATTTGAAAAAAATAAAAAAATAAAAAAAACGATGGGTTATAGCCCATGTTTTTTGAAATTTTGAAAAAAAAATTAGCCTCGTTTCTCATCATTTTGCGACCGTGGGCTATAGCCCATATCGTACGGCATACTATGGCACGCCGTTTTTCTTCATCATTGAGGATTTGAAAAAAATGAAAAAATGAAAAAAACGATGGGTTATAGCCCATGTTTTTTGAAATTTTGAAAAAAAAAAATCCAGGCCCATGAATTAGAGGATAAAGCTCACATGTTACCCAAATAGTTGAATACACAAAAGCTAAGGTACTGGTACTTCTGGTTTACCGGAACGGGGTTCAACTCCCTGCAGTGCCCTGCTCAATGTGTTGTATTTACCGGAAAAATGTAGTGTTGCGCAGGATGAGAAACATTAGCAAATTACGGAGTGTTGCGGAGGATGAGAAACATTAGCAAATTGCGCAGTGTTGCGGAAAAATTGCGGAGTGTTAAAAAAAAAAAACGATAGGTTATAGCCCATCGGTTTTTGGTTTTTTTTGAAAAATTTCGGAAGAATTTCGGAAATTGCAGAAATTGAAAATTGCGGAAATTGCAGAATTCCGCAATTTACGCAATTTACAATTTTCGCAATTTACAATTTCCGCAATTTCCGCAATTTCCAATTTCTGAAATTTCCAATTTCTGCAATTTCCAATTTCCAATTTCCGCAATTTCCGCAATTTGCAATTTCCGCAAAATTTAAAAACTTTCTTTCGTTCTCAAGGCTCAAGTCATGAACAGTATAGCAGCTTATATATGCTGGTGCACATTATTTTGTATCATGTACATACTTGTTTGGAACTTTGGATGGATATATGTTGTGTGTATTTAAATATCTGGTTTTATTTCCTTGCCTTCACCCCCCCCCCCCCCCTTCTTTGTTTTCTGTCTTTTTATGGGAAACAATAAATAAAAAAGTGGATCTTTGTTTGCACAAAACAATAATTTCACTGACACAATGTGACAATAAAGCTGATTCTGGTTGTTTGAGGTGAGATTTGAAAAGCCATACCAAGTGTATAAGGCAGTGTTATATTAATCCATTCTGGCCGGGAACCCCTTGTTTTAAGCATTATGTTATATGTTGGCTATTGAAAAATAGCAGATCTACAAGCTCATAGCGCGGCACCGAGTGCCGCCCTACGAGCTTGTAGGTCTGCTATTTTTGAAATATCGTGAAAATGTGACCCAAATCTTTGCATATATATATTCTTTCAGAGCATTTTTAACTCAAATCTTTGACTCTGGGAGATCCCTGGAAGAACATATTTTCAGGTGGGGGGGGGGGGTCCCGTGGCCCAATAGAGATAATTTTGGGGTGTCCATGACAAGAAAAAGGTTGAGCACCACTGACATAGAAACATGAGGTTTCTCAGAAAACTGTCAGGATTTATAATAATAATAATAAAACTTCATTTGTATAGCACCTTTCATGACATGAAATGCAGCTCAAAGTGCAATGAGAATAAAAGAAAAGCAAGGCATGAACATTAAAAAAACAAGCAGTAATGCAATACAGTGAGGACATGAATAACAAAAACAACATTGCTTTTAATATCAATTAAAAGCAATGGTGTAGAAGTGGGTCTTGAGCTGCATGTGCTTTAAAAATGTCTACAGAGGCTGCCTGTCGAAGGTAGCCTACAGTGGGAGTTTGTTCTAAGCCGTCGGCCCCTAGAAGCCTTTTTTATAATCGACCTCATGCAGTCCAAGATGGGTTAATAGTACAATATTAGTAGTAGTGGCGTACACTGTATTACATCCTTGAGGCATCAGGAAGCCGGTTGCAGTGAAATGTAACTTTGGGGTGAACAGTATATTCATGATTCATTGTGAGGGAACACTGGAGTGTGACAGGCCTGACAGATTTATTGAGACGCATGAAGCAACCGAGCACAGACAGAGCTTTCCTCCTCTTCTCTTTTATCCATATACTGTATATGAAAATATAAATCTCTCTCCAGGGCTAAATGAGATTGTATATATGGAGAGGAGAGGAAAGGATCATATTTTATTCCCTGAGGTTTATATGCCGGTATTCTAGACATATCCTACATAATTCCAGACTAAAATAACACACACAGTTTTTAGGGGGTTACTTCTTTTTTTCTAATTTATGGAATTTATTTTCTTTGATGCAACATTACTGTGGAAGAAAATCATTGTATTTTGTTTTTAATTCGTGAACATTTCTCCTTTTTTTGGGAATGTTTTTTTTTTTAATCTTTTTAAATCTTAGTAGCCTATACTAGAAGGTAAACATGTTATTGCCACACGCTCCCTAAGGAGACCTTTAAATACACCTGTTTCCCCGGCCCCTCCCCCTATAGCCCACCTGACAGACAGACAGACAGACAGACAGACAGTTTGCCACAGCTCTGTTATGTTATTGTTTGGAAGCAAACAAACCAGTGAAATAAAACAATTACCGTAGGATTCAACCACATGGGAGTTGAGTGCAGCTGTCAGTCAGTGTGTTACCAGGGAGAGAGAGCTGACAATGTGTGACTGACTCTGTTGAAAACAGAAGCTGAATTAGCTTCATGACCATGAGGTGAGTTAGCCATGCTATACTGTTAGCATTAACATTCAGCTCTATTGCATGTATAGGCCTATAGTCTGCAATAGAGCTGAATTGTGTGAATATGTTTGTTGAGCTGTGTTGCAGCAGGCCTAGTAATGTGTGGTTAAATTAAATATAGCCGCAATTTGCAACTCTAGATTCATCCCATTATAAAAAACAATCTAGAGTTTCAAATTGCACATGGAGCAAGCTTTATAGAACCTGTTTTGCATACAGCTATTTATTTAATCTACTAAATTAATTTAGGCATGTACACATAGATAGATAAAGGCGCCCAGCCCACATGGACTTACAGGACACACCACATCATTGCCTCAATATTGCATTGTGTACAATAAACAGATCTGTTTTGTTGACATTCCCCCCTTTTTTTTTTACACACTGCCTTATTTCCCACACCCTGCATAAAAAGTCTGCCAAAGCAAAAACACCTTTCCCAAAACAAAATTCCAGTTTTTCATAGTCCTCCAACCAGAAAAAGTCAGCACAGATGGTTGTCATTTTACAAAAAAAATGAATACATACCTATAGTCACATTTCTAGGTGTAGCTCTTGTATCATGTAAAACTCTTTCTTTTTCTGTCTGTCTGTCTGTCTGTCCTGGAGGAGGAGGAGGAGGAGGAGGAGGAGGAGGAGGAGGAACTAGAGAGACAGAGAGAGCCAGAGGCTCTGCCTCTCTATCCATGGGGGCTTCCACAGTTTGACCCTGGACTTCACTTCCACAACTGATGAAGTCAAGTCGAAACACAGCTAAGGTTGGAACCTTGTTTTATATTCTGCTGCTGCTTGCTGTGTTGTATATGCTGGGTGTATACTAATGTGATTCCAGCTGTCAGTGTTGGGACAATGTGGCAATGACAAATGTTCAGTGACTGCAGCATGCTTCCGGCTCTGGATTTGAAGGTTGATGTGAATATAGAGAGTGTTGTGTGTTGTGTTGCGGGCGGGGTCGACATAATGCCCTTACTGGGCTGCATAAAAAACACTTGCCTTGTGTCTTGAAGTGGATTATTTTAGAACTCACATCCGAGTCATTAAGAAATACACAGGGCAGAGAGTGGACTGAAACAATGACAATTGTATTACGAAGACTGGTCTGTATACCAGCCCAAGGCGGAGCACGTATGCTAGCCTCCTGAGCCCGTTACATTGCTCTCTCTTATATCAGAGCAGAGAATACATTGAAGGTGAGG
This sequence comes from Protomyctophum bolini, assembly GCF_963924005.1. Taxonomy (NCBI): domain Eukaryota; kingdom Metazoa; phylum Chordata; class Actinopteri; order Myctophiformes; family Myctophidae; genus Protomyctophum; species Protomyctophum bolini. Next base: position 43,168,723 of record NC_137871.1, read on the forward strand.
TCAGTAGTGGTCAGACATGGTCAGACATGGGCCTCCTGTAAGAATAGGTCTTCTGACAGACAACCAACAGGTGGATAGTATTCTCTTCCTAAAACGTCTACTATACAGTCTGACACCTGACTTGTGTCTGAACACATGCTTTGATGGATGTGGGCTTCCATTGGAAATGCATTGAAGCGGCCATTAAAAACACAGACACAAGGCAGACGGGTGTCTTGAATGTGTGAACGCAGCCCAGTAAGGCTATACCCCCTCCTGGTGCTGCGGCCATCTTGGGAACTAAAACAAAACAATATAAACATTGGGAGAGAGGTGGGGCTGAGAAAGGCCTTTATTATCCTACATGTATCCTACATCCTGTATGTACAGTATGTGGTGAGTTGCAATGGCTATTTCCTTTTCAAGTTCAAACTTGAGGATTTGGGCTTTGACGTACTGGAACAGCCATCGTTTAAAAATAGTCCATTTGGAACGGAAGACTGATGTGGGTCTACTGCGTTGTGTTGTGGCTTGTTCTGCACAATTAATAAAAAGAAAACAAAAACAAAAACATTGATCTAATTTCTTACATTTGAGCAGGAATTGTGTAGCACTAATTGGCTGTCCAATCAATTTTAGAGAGAGACTTTTAGTCAAGAGAGGTTTAAGTCAAGCACTTTGATGTTGTCTGTAGTTTAAGTCAAGCACTTTGATGTTGTCTGTAGTTTAAGTCAAGCACTTTGATGCTGTCTGTAGTTTAAGTCAAGCACTTTGATGTTGTCTGTAGTTTAAGTCAAGCACTTTGATGTTGTCTGTAGTATAGTTGATGTTGTCTTTAGTCGTTGATGTGGTCTGTAGTAGTTGATGTTGTCTGTAGTAGTTGTTGATGTCTGTAGTAGTTGATGTTGTCTGTAGTAGTTGATGTTGTCTGTAGTAGTTGTTGATGTCTGTAGTAGTTGATGTTGTCTGTATTCGTTGCCACAGTTTGAATGTTCAGCAACTACAGACTAAAGACCTACTGTACATGTTTTCATGAGAAAATGAGAATCGTGTGAGAATCGTGATCTCAGTTCTTGTGGAGGAAAACTGAGATTCACATTTTGAGCAAGAATCGTGCATCAGTGGCCTTCATGGTGGCAACACCTATTTTCATGTTGCTTCCAGGTATTCCAACGAGTAGAGGTGCCATGATTTAATTGTGCTCGCGTGCGTGCGTGCGTGCGTGCATGTGTGTGTGTGTGTGTGTGTGTGTGTGTGGTCTTGCCGTGCCTATCTTTGCTCTCCCAGTGCAACGGCTTTGAGCAGCAGGAGAATGTATTACCGCACAAATGAGACGTGCACGTGTGCACGCATACACACACTAATGGTGTCTTCAGCCATTGTCTGGCAGACAGGAGTAGACTTTAGCGAGGAAACACAAACCGATACATAATGTTACTGTGTGTGCGCACACACACACGGATGGCACACATGCACACACATCTGTTCTATTCTCCGCGCCTTGTCAATACCTCAGCGCCAGACCATTGTTAGCAGCCCCCTGGCTTCATGTCTAAAGCCTCATCACGGATTAGTTTAGCCTTTCAGCCGCCTGGCCAGGATTGGGATGAATGTGAGTCCCGTAGCCAGAGGTAAAAAATATGATTAACCCCCCCCCCCACACACACACACACACACACACACCGCCCCCTCCCTCCCCCCACACACCCCGCTCACTCAGATCAGCCAACACAGGGAAGCTGGCAGAACTTTCACACAAAAAAGCATCCGGGACAAACGCTCCACACGTCCCAGACTCGTCTCCCTTCTGGCTCCGACACTATGGAACGAATGAACTCCCCACAGTGTCGCAGGTAGAACTGCATCATGCAGACTCACTCCCAGTCTTTACAATTAGCAATTTTGGCATTTATAGAAGACGCTCTTAATCTAGAGCGATTTAGAGTAAACAAGAACAAACAAAAAAACACGCATGGTAATACATGAAATACAAAAAAATGTATTTTTCAATGATCACCATTTATTTATCCTGCTTGTACTTATAACTGCATCCATGTGTGTCCTCTAGCTCACTGTTCAGTGTTTCTCTTGTGTGTGCTTGAACGTGCGTGCGTGCGTGTGCACGTGTCCGCGTGTATGCGTGCGTTTGCAATGCAAGAGCTGTATAAACCAGACACATAATAACTACTCGTTATGGATGAAGGTGACAGTATTGTCTCCAGTAAAAAAATGACTGCCGATAAAGGCATCATACACGGAAAAGGTACTTGTTTTGCCCTTCTTTTAGCCAGTCTTGCAATCTGTGCGGCACGCACGCATGCACGCACGCATTCACGCACGCACGCACGCTTAATGGACATGCCCTCTGAGCTGCCAAATATCAAAGCAATTGTTGCACACAATTATATTTATACCAACACACGCAGAGAGGAGATGCCGTGCCGTTGGCATTTCATTTTTCTACAACTCAAGCAAGCATCAATGGACATGTCAAACACACACGCACGCGCACACACACACACACACACACACACACACACACACACACACACACACACACACACACACACACACACACACACACACACACACACACACACACACACACACACACACACACACACACACACACACACACACACACACACACACACACACACACACACCACACACGCACACGTACACACACACACTCTCGCTCCCTGTCTGTCAGCATGAAGCATAATTAAGCATTATTTCGTGCCGGTCGGTGCAGAAACCTCCTATCTCCATAGTTTTAACACTTTTTGGCCTCTTTTTTCGTCCATGCTAAAACCCTTATCCCTAAACTAATTACCCCTGATCCCTAAACTAAACCCCTTATCCTTAAACTAAACCTCCTATCCCTAACCTTCCTTGCCTTTTCTTCTTTCTTTTTTTTACTATTTTATACTTTTTTATATATTTTTATATTTCAACTAGCCGATCTCTATCAACACATGAGCTTGTAGATTGTCCATTTTAACCTGTTCAGGATGGGAACCCCTTTTGGTGTTTTATGCATTCTGTTATGGTTTAGTTATTGAAAAATAGCAGCTATACGAGCTTGTAGATCTGCTATTTTTGAAAAATCGAGAAAATCTGGCAGAATCTTTGAATATAAATATGTTCTTTCAGAGCGAATGTGGTCACAGGAACAACATGTTTTCAGACGGGGGTCGGCGGCCAAATGCATATTATTATTTTTGGGGGTCCTTGACGTGAAAATGTTTTGAGAACGACGAACAAGAAACGAGAGTTTTCTCAGAAAACCGTCAAGATTTACAAGGCATTTGTAGAATGGTCCTCAGGTCTAAATGAGTTAACTATCCAAAAATGTTTTTCAAAAGAGTAAAGATACTGGCAAAGAAGTTACGGGATAGATAAGATAAGGGTTGTCGTGGTTTATCGTGGTTTTGTCGTGGTTTGTCGTGGTTTATCGTGGTTTTGTCGTGGTTTATCGTGGTTTGTCGTGGTTTGTCGTGGTTTATCGTGGTTTTGTCGTGGTTTGTCGTGGTTTGTCGTGGTTTATCGTGGTTTGTCGTGGTTTTGTCGTGGTTTGTCGTGGTTTATCGTGGTTTGTCGTGGTTTTGTCGTGGTTTGTCGTGGTTTGTCGTGGTTTTGTCGGTTTGTCGTGGTTTATCGTGGTTTGTCGTGGTTTGTCGTGGTTTTGTCGTGGTTTGTCGTGGTTTGTCGTGGTTTTGTCGTGGTTTATCGTGGTTTTGTCGGTTTGTCGTGGTTTGTCGTGGTTTATCGTGGTTTATCGTGGTTTATCGTGGTTTGTCGTGGTTTGTCGTGGTTTGTCGTGGTTTTGTCGGTTTGTCGTGGTTTGTCGTGGTTTGTCGTGGTTTTGTCGGTTTGTCGTGGTTTGTCGTGGTTTATCGTGGTTTATCGTGGTTTATCGTAGTTTATCGTGGGTTATCGTAGTTTGTCGTGGTTTGTCGTGGTTTGTCGTGGTTTATCGTGGTTTATCGTGGTTTATCGTAGTTTGTCGTGGTTTGTCGTGGTTTATCGTGGTTTATCGTGGTTTATCGTAGTTTGTCGTGGTTTGTCGTGGTTTGTCGTGGTTTTGTCGGTTTGTCGTGGTTTATCGTTGTTTATCGTGGGTTATCGTTGTTTGTCGTGGTTTATCGTGGACGGAAATGTTGCCCTTTTGTGTTTTTCCTATACTTGATCACTCTACAGCTATATAATAGGGTCACACAAAAGCAGATCTACAAGCTCGAAACGCGTCGTGAGCTTGTAGATCTGCCACCTTTGCTGCTTTTTAAGGTGGAATCCTGATGAGTATAACGGTCTGTTTTGGACGTTATGAGGTTTTCCAGCCGACAGAGACGCTTCACACTCTGTGTCACGGCTGTCGTTCCCAATACCGCTGCTCAGCATCTTAATAAAGCCAACGAGCACTGCGTCGTCTGATCAAAGAAGAGGGAGTGCGTGCGTGCGTGCGTGCGTGCGTGCGTGCGTGCGTGCGTGCGTGCGTGCGTGTGCGTGCGTGTGCGTGCGTGCGTGCGTGCGTGCGTGCGTGTATTGCCGAGGAGTCAGGGAATCTAAAAACGAGCTATAGTCACGCATATACATCTGGGCCAAAAGAAGAGAGAGAGAAAAAAAATGCAAGTAAAATGCATCATCTTTGCACAAATAGCTTATAAGTGTATTTTGAATACTTGTGGAACATCATGTTGACAGACTAAACAGAGCTTTGGATCCATGGATGATGATGTCTGCGGAGAAAAAATAAATAAAGACAGCGTGGCTGATGATAGCCTGAAGGAACGTTTCAAGTGTTGCCATGTCTGTCCACTTAGTACAAGCTGTGTGTGTGTGTGTGTGTGTGTGTGTGTGTGTGTGTGTGGTGTGTGTGTGTGTGTGTTGAGTGTTGGCATTAGCAGACACTTCAAAACGGTAATTCACTGTAATTCACTGTCTGGATGTCGTCTTGGATGAGATTAAAAACAGAGTAGTTCTGTAATCAAAACCCACCTGTGTGTGTGGAGGTCGACGCAGCAATGGGAATCAAACGGAGGGGAATTTAATCAAGATTAATTGACATGCATGTGAGCCTCGATGTCATCACGACACAGCACGTTTTCCTTCAAAGGAAGTATAGTTCGGATTAGATTTCTATGGACTTTTGATATAACTCAAAAAATCATTGTTAGTCAGTGTCGAAGTGTCCTTGAGCAAGACTCATGAACCCCCTAACTGGGCCCTGGTTGGTGCCTTGCATGGTTTCAACCGGCATTGGTGTGTCAGTGAATGGGTGAACGTAAATGCACTGTGTGTGTGTGTGTGTGTGTGTGTGTGTGTGTTCTCGTATAACTTACCTTCTTAGGACCAAAAGTCCTAAAAGGAGCTTCCATATTAGGACCGTTGGACAAGTTAGGACCAAAATCATGGTCCTTATAAGGATTACCACTGCAACAGATACAGGGTGCCATTTTAGCATGCCTGGTGTTGAAATTGGGATGGTCCTAAAAAGTTGTCATTTTTACATTTGAGATCGCCCCCCTCTGACCAACCCATGTAATTACAGGTGTGTGTGTGTGTGTGTTTGTGTTCTCGTATTTGCTACCTACTTAGGACCTTTATGAGTAAAAAGAGCTTAGGCACTCAGGGAGGCACTGGGGAGGCACTGGGGAGACACTGGGGAGGCCCTGGGGAGAAACTGCAGCCATTGGGGAGACACTGGGGAGACACTGGGGAGGCACTCAGGGGGAAACTGGGGAGGAACTCAGGGGGACACTGGGAGGCACTGGGGAGGCACTCAGGGGACACTCAGGGGGACACTGGGGAGACACTAGGGAGGCACTGGGCAGACACTGGGGAGAAACTGCAGCCACTGGGGAGACATTGGGGAGGCACTGGGGAGACACTGGGAGGAACTCAGGGGGACACTGGGGAGGCACTCAGGGGGACACTGGGGAGCCACTGGGCAGACACTGCAGGGCAGACACTGGGGTGGCACTTGGGGAGGCACTGGGGAGGTACTGGACATTTCATATCACCCTTTTTTGGCAGCTTGGCATGGCATATATGATATGGGCATACAAGGTTTCTGCCCGACAGCAGCAATATGTTACACTCCGTTTAAATGTTTTTTTACTGCTCAGCAGAACAGATGACTTCAAATGGACGACGCTTAAAAGGCAAAATGTACACAAAATACAAACACATTGTTTTTATACAAATACAGTATGCTGCTGCCCTATATGCTCCTACATGAATAAGTCATGCACAAATAGTACATATACAGACTTATTGGATTCCATGTCAAATTGGTTTGTGTTGCTTTGATGCATTCTGGATCTGTTCATAGCCTCTGCAAATGGGATACCCAGGTCATCACTTCCTGTGTTCAAAAGTGTTCGAGAGAGTGAATTTGTCCTACTGAAAATGGCTCTAGATAACCTCCTAGATATTCACCCCCAACTTACTGAACAATATAAATATCAGATCCTACTAGAGACCATCTTCAACACTCAAATTGGCCAGATTCAGCATGCAAGACCATATTCCACTGCTTGTGACCAACTTTTTATTTAATTTGTCTTTTAAAAGCTTTTCAGGGGAGGAGACATTACATTATTTATCTGAGCATGTACATACGAAATCACAATAACTTACAGGAGTAAATGTTTTTTTATTTTTAGAACACAAATTGTCCTTATGTGATTGTTTATGTACCCGCATGGTTTGCCTACTGGCAACATTTTTTGTCTCTTCCTCCGATAGTGGCGGTTCTGTGGTTGCTAAGCAACCCAGTCCGCTTCTTAACCCCCCCACCTTACCCCCAGGATCGCACAGACTTTTTTGGAAAAGGGAAAAGGGAGACACATGATGTACATATGCATATTACACACTTATTTTTATCCATATTCCACTGCTCTCTGAGCACTTCAAGAACGATATGGCCTGCCAAGGCTGCTATTTCAGAGTGAAATTGTCACATTATTGAATTCCCCCATTATTCGCATTAGTAATGTTAAGGCCTTGGATGATTTTTTCCCTTATCCATGTTCTGGTGGGAATGTTGCTGTGCTTAGAGGGCCCTAATGGCAAAAACATGTTGTAATGAGGATATCCTTAACTCTGTCCATAGTTCTTATGTTGATAATTGCCTTTAAAATTCCCCTTCATCTCACAAAGCCAAGTCCCTAATTGACAAAAATGAGACCCCTACTTGCTGATGGTGGGTTTGACATCAGATAATGAGCTAGCAATGACACAGCTGCAATAAACCATCTCTCACCAGATCCTAAAAGTGAACCGTGTCTATCAGAGAATGGAGGAGACCCCAAGGAGCTAACATTAGGCCTCGAACGGAACTGCTCTACTGACATACTGAGTTATAAGAACAAGTACATTATTTACCATCAGCCTACAATGAGGAACATTTAAAAAAAATAGTGTCAAGCCATTATGATCCTCTGGGCTGTATGACTCCTTTCACATCTCGTGCAAAAATCATAGTGCAGGATCTATGGAACCAGGAAAGAGGATGGGATAACTTCATTAAAACGTATAGCTTTAACTTTAAAACCTCACACTGCATATGTAACTCAGAGTGCACAAATAGGCCCTCCTCATTCCTACAATAGCAACATATAACAAATGCAGGTAAATGCAAGGTTATCAATTCTCCTGTATAATATACTGTATAGGTACATGACACTCAGACTGGTGTCCTGTGATCTGTCACAGGCCCCTGTTGCTAAATAATTAGCACTGTTTGGCTGGAGCCAAGTAGCTTCCAAAAATCACATTCCTACCTTTTGATACGTTCTTTCAGGGGTAGCATATAATGTGATCCTTTATAGTCAACCATAATAACGTCGTTGTGTTGAGGAATGCAGACTTGTTTATTTATTTTACTCACTCATTGACACAGAGAAATGTGTTTCCTGCCACTAAATGAATGAAGTGGAACCTTACTGTCTTAGTGTATCACTCCGCCAGCTTTTTTTATTTAATTTTTTTTATTCGATGCAATTGTGAACAATAGCCAAGTAATACATAGTAAGATACATATCCATTGGCCAATCAAATGGTTCACTGCAGCTCAACAGTCAGTGTGAGGGGTGGTGATTGTTTACCCACAGGGCCGAGTCCCTGAGGGTGGCCTGGTCGCAACGAGATTCCCCCTGTCCGAAACGGACCAGAGACGGCTGAGATACGCCGGGGACCCCCGCGGACCCCCACCCGGGCACGAGACCCACGGGGCCGAGTCCCCGAGGGCGGCCCGGTCGCAACGAGATGCCCCCCAGCCAAAACGGACCAGAGACGGCTGAGATACGCTGGGGACCCCCGCGGACCCCCACCCGGGCACGAGACCCACTGGGCCGAGTCCCCGAGGGCGGCCCGGTCGCAACGAGATGCCCCCTGTCCAAAACGGACCAGAGACGGCTGAGATACGCTGGGGACCCCCGCGGACCCCCGCGGACCCCCGCGGACCCCCGCCCGGGCACGAGACCCACGGGGCAGAGTCCCCGAGGGCGGCCCGGTCGCAACGAGATGCCCCCCGTCAAAAACGGACCAGAGACGGCCGAGATATCCATTATTTATGGAGCGCCAATAACCATTTGAAAATATATTTAAATTTCAATAGCTGTCTCAGTAGAAATTTGTAAATGGCTTTTGGGAGGAACTGGTTGCTGGTCCTAAGAAGACCCATGGGGGAGGGTAACACATCACACACACACACTCGGTCCTAAGAAGAACCATGGGATTTTATTTTATTTTTTTTTTTTTAAGGGGGCTAGTGAATCATGGGGTGTGTGTGATATGAAATGTCCAGTACCTCCCCAGTGCCTCCCCAAGTGCCACCCCAGTGTCTGCCCTGCAGTGTCTGCCCAGTGCCTCCCCAGTGTCTGCCCAGTGCCTCCCCAGTGTCTCCCCAATGTCTCCCCAATGTCTCCCCAGTGCCTCCCCAGTGCCTCCCCAGTGTCTGCCCAGTGTCCCCCCGAGTGCCTCCCCAGTATCCCCCTGAGTGCCTCCCCAGTGTCTCCCCAGTGCCTCCTAGTGTCCCCCCAGTGCCTCCCTGAGTGCCTCCCCAGTGTCTCCCCAGTGCCTCCTAGTGTCCCCCCAGTGCCTCCCTGAGTGCCTCCCCAGTGCCTCCCCAGTGTCCCCTCAGTGCCTTCCCAGTGCCTCCCCAGTGTCCCCCCAGGGACTCCCCAGTGCCTCCCCAGTGCCTCCCCAGTGTCTCCCCAGTGCCTCCCCAGTTTCCCCTCAGTGCCTTCCCAGTGCCTCCCCAGTGTCCCCTCAGTGCCTTCCCAGTGCCTCCCCAGTGTCCCCCCAGTGACTCCCCAGTGCCTCCCCAGTGCCTCCCCAGTGTCTCCCCAGTGCCTCCCCAGTGTCCCCACAGTGCCTTCCCAGTGCCTCCCCAGTGTCCCCCCAGTTCCTCACCAGTGTCCCCCTGAGGGCCTCCCCAGTGTCTCCCCAGTGCCTCCCCAGTGTCTCCCCAGTGCCTCCCCAGTGTCTCCCCAGTGTGCCCCTGAGTGCCTCCCCAGTGTCTCCCCAGTGCCTCCCCAGTGTGCCCGAGTGCCTCCCCAGTGCCTGCCCAGCGACTCCCCAGTGCCTGCCCAGTGTCCCCCAGTGTCCCCCCAGTGTCTCCAATAGCAATACAAGAGCAATAATACAAATTAATCTTAATTTATTAATGTTATTTAATGAATTAATCAAATTAATTAATGAATCAAAAGTTGATTGAAGTTATTATATACTTAAAGCAGCATTAGTATGTAACTTTCCTCTTCTACCCTGGATTTGAACCCGCTTTCCTGCGTGCTGAAAACTTTAGCATTGAGCTAATCGAGCCGAACTGCTTGCTCGGGGGATACATTTAATCTTGACCATAAGGTCCAAATTCGAGTCAGATCCTGTGTCTAGGTGAGACATGACCTTTGACACGATCTAAATGTCTCAACAGAAGAGCAGGGAGACAAAATACAACCAGCCCAATTGTATAAGTTATATTGTATTAACATACTCTACCATACAGATTGGACAAAATGTAATTGTATTCATTAAAAAAAGAGTTACATTTTCCACCACTGCAAAACTACTGCCATTTGAGGCATTGATTTCTCATTTCTGCATTAATGGTTTTACTCCTAGGTTTAGTTTAGTTTATTTAGGATCCCCATTAGCTGTTACACCTGGCAACAGCTATTCTTCCTGGGGTCCTCACAGAATAATATACATACACAAATTTAAATAAAAACAACATTACAGATATCATAAAAGAAATACATTAAAGCATAACAACCACGGTTAGTGCATTCACTCTAGATTACATTAACTGGTATATTGACAGGGTAAAATGCCTTTTACCCTTAATTTCTGTGATGCATACTGGTAGAGAGTTCCAGAAAGTCATTGCCCTGTACATGACTGTATTCTTCATTGCATCAGTTCTTGGCTTAGGCACTGTAAATCGACCCATTGCAACATGTCTGGTATTACAGTATGTACATGTCTATCACTGGTATAATGAATATTTTTATATAAGCATTTTGTTTTTTTATTTGAACAAATGTTCCTAAAAAATCCAGCCAGACTGGCAGCTAATCTCTGCTCCATTTAACAGTGTACTAGATCTAGTATTGCAGTTCAGGGCAAGGCGAGCTACCTTATTCTGGGCTATTTGTAATTTACAAACAACAACTGGACAATAGTCAAGGTGGGATATCACTAGTGCCTGGATGACCTGGACAGCAGATGTTGGAGTTAAAAACTCATCTCCTAATCATGGACAAACCCCCTCCCATTTCTTAGTTATGTTTTGAATACGAGTAGACCATGTTAGATGACTGTCTAATATAACCCCAATAAGTTTTGTTTCATCTACCTGCTCAACTGCTAGATTGCTCAGATTCAGATTCAATTTGGGTTTTGACTTGAGCATATGCTGTGATCCAAATACAATGGATTTAGTCTTTGAGATGTCCAGGACCATCCTATTGTTCACCACCCACTCTGATATGTTCTGTAGTTCCTTGTTAAGAGCTACAGACAGATCTTCCACATTAGTGGCAGACATATACAAAGTAGTGTCGTCAGAATACATGGCTATATTGGCCCCGACCAGTGGCATGTCATTTGTAAATATAGTGAACAACAAAGGACCTAAGCAACTTCCTTGTGGAATTCCACAGTGAATATGTTTAGTATCTGAGAGACTCCCATTATAGTATACTCTCTGTGATCTGCTGGATGAATAGCTTTTTATCCACCTTAGTGCAGATAAGGTAAAACCATAACATGAAAGTTTGTCAAGCAATAGATTGTGATCAATAATGTCAAACGCGGCACTAAAATCTAACGGTACAGACCCCACTATAGTCCCTTAGAATCCACATTCATTAGACAGTCATCTATTAACTGTGTCAGTGCTGTACATGTAGAAAGCCCATCTCTATAGGCGTGTTGAAAGTCAGTATTCAATACATTCTCAGAGAAATATGATTGAATTTGGTTAAATACATATTTTTCCATTAATTTAGCAAGAACTGGCAGAATGCTAATAGGGCGGCTGTTAACTCCTGTGATGTTTGTTTTAGAATCTTTTGGTATTGGAATAACTTTAGCTTCCTTCCATATTTGTGGATTTTTGCCTTTCTCGTAAAAGCTACTATGTTGTGGTCAGTGCATCCAAATTCAACAGAAATCACCTTTGAGCATAGATCAGCTGCATTTGTAAAGATATGATCAATACAGGTGGAGGAGATGCCATTTATTATTTGTGTTCTTGTTGGCTTGTTTGCTAACTGTGTTAAATTGTATGTATCTGCAATAGCATGGAGGGTTTTCTTAAGTGAGCATGTTGGAGAGAACCAGTTAATATTCATATCTGCAGGTATATACAATTCCCTATTACTGTCTGATGCTCTGTCCACCATCAATTTACAATTTACAATTTAGGCATTTAGCAGACGCTCTTAATCCAGAGCGATTTACATTAAGCAAGAACAAAAGCACCATCTCACATACACTGCTGACTACTACTGAGAATTGGAATCCGGTAGTCTGTAACAGCAACACAGCAATATAGGTTTAATATTAGGCAAGTGGACTTGTAGCCATAGAGCTTCAATGTCACTAATTATAAGGTCATCTCTCCTCTTTACTGGAATATCATTTAAAATATAAAAAGCCACACCCCCACCATGAATATTTCTGTCTCTCCTGTAGATATTATACCCATGTACCATAAATTCCTTATCACATGTTTCATCTAAATGTGTCAGATATGGCAAGTATTCTATATCAGGGGTGCCCAAACTTTTTTCACTGAGGGCCACATACAGAAAAATATAGGAATGGCTGGGCCACTCACTAGAGATGAGATATATCACCTCACCTGTCGTGTATTAAAGCAGGGTTTACTGCACAATGTTGTTGGCATGGCGCTGCGCCATGCTTGAAATAAATCGTGCCATGCCAAGCTGCCCAAAAAAAAGGAAGAAAAAAAAAGAAAAAAGGGGGGCTATTGAATCATGGTGTGTGTGTGATATGAAATGTCCAGTACCTCCCCCAGTGCCACCCCAATGTCTGCCCAGTGGCTCCCCAGTACCTCCCCAGTACCTCCCCAGTGTCCCCTGAGTGTCTCCCCAGTGTCCCCTGAGTGTCTCCCCAGTGTCCCCTGAGTACCTCCCCAGTGTCCCCTGAGTACCTCCCCAGTGTCCCCCTGAGTACCTCCCCAGTGTCCCCTGAGTGCCTCCCCAGTGTGCCCCTGAGTGCCTCCCCAGTGTCCCCTGAGTACCTCCCCAGTGTCCCCCTGAGTACCTCCCCAGTGTCCCCTGAGTGCCTCCCCAGTGTGCCCCTGAGTGCCTCCCCAGTGGCTGCAGTTTCTCCCCAGTGTTTCCCCAGTGTGCCCCCAGTGCCTCCCCATTGTCTCCCCAGTGCCTCCCCAGAGGCTCCCCAGTGCCCCCCCAGTGTGCCCCTGAGTGCCTCCCCAGTGCATATAGATGATTAAACTCATAAGAGCCAATGCAGTGAAGTTACTGACCAAAAGGTTTTAGCTTTCTTTTGTTTGGAGACGGTCCTAACAAGTAGGGTAAAAATGTGGTAATTTATAGTTTGCCCTTCTTTAAATCTGATGTGATTGTATTAAAATAGATTTTTTTCCACATTCAGGAGTGTAGTTTATATGTTTCTACTATGTCTAGAAAGTGTGGTCCTAACGAGGTAAGCAATAACCTGAAAAAAAAGTGTGGTCCTAAGTAGGTAAGTTATACGAGTATGTGTGTGTGTGTGTGTGTGTGTGTGTGTGTGTGTGTGTGTGTGTGTGTGTGTGTGTGTTCTCGTATAACTTACCTTCTTAGGACCAAAAGTCCTAAAAGGAGCTTCCATATTAGGACCGTTGGACAAGTTAGGACCAAAATCATGGTCCTTATAAGGATTACCACTGCAACAGATACAGGGTGCCATTTTAGCATGCCTGGTGTTGAAATTGGGATGGTCCTAAAAAGTTGTCATTTTTACATTTGAGATCGCCCCCCTCTGACCAACCCATGTAATTACAGGTGTGTGTGTGTGTGTGTGTTTGTGTTCTCGTATTTGCTACCTACTTAGGACCTTTATGAGTAAAAAGAGCTTAGGCACTCAGGGAGGCACTGGGGAGACACTGGGGAGGCACTGGGGAGAAACTGCAGCCATTGGGGAGACACTGGGGAGACACTGGGGAGGCACTCAGGGGGAAACTGGGGAGGAACTCAGGGGGACACTGGGAGGCACTGGGGAGGCACTCAGGGGACACTCAGGGGGACACTGGGGAGACACTAGGGAGGCACTGGGCAGACACTGGGGAGAAACTGCAGCCACTGGGGAGACATTGGGGAGGCACTGGGGAGACACTGGGAGGAACTCAGGGGGACACTGGGGAGGCACTCAGGGGGACACTGGGGAGCCACTGGGCAGACACTGCAGGGCAGACACTGGGGTGGCACTTGGGGAGGCACTGGGGAGGTACTGGACATTTCATATCACCCTTTTTTGGCAGCTTGGCATGGCATATATGATATGGGCATACAAGGTTTCTGCCCGACAGCAGCAATATGTTACACTCCGTTTAAATGTTTTTTTACTGCTCAGCAGAACAGATGACTTCAAATGGACGACGCTTAAAAGGCAAAATGTACACAAAATACAAACACATTGTTTTTATACAAATACAGTATGCTGCTGCCCTATATGCTCCTACATGAATAAGTCATGCACAAATAGTACATATACAGACTTATTGGATTCCATGTCAAATTGGTTTGTGTTGCTTTGATGCATTCTGGATCTGTTCATAGCCTCTGCAAATGGGATACCCAGGTCATCACTTCCTGTGTTCAAAAGTGTTCGAGAGAGTGAATTTGTCCTACTGAAAATGGCTCTAGATAACCTCCTAGATATTCACCCCCAACTTACTGAACAATATAAATATCAGATCCTACTAGAGACCATCTTCAACACTCAAATTGGCCAGATTCAGCATGCAAGACCATATTCCACTGCTTGTGACCAACTTTTTATTTAATTTGTCTTTTAAAAGCTTTTCAGGGGAGGAGACATTACATTATTTATCTGAGCATGTACATACGAAATCACAATAACTTACAGGAGTAAATGTTTTTTTATTTTTAGAACACAAATTGTCCTTATGTGATTGTTTATGTACCCGCATGGTTTGCCTACTGGCAACATTTTTTGTCTCTTCCTCCGATAGTGGCGGTTCTGTGGTTGCTAAGCAACCCAGTCCGCTTCTTAACCCCCCCACCTTACCCCCAGGATCGCACAGACTTTTTTGGAAAAGGGAAAAGGGAGACACATGATGAACATATGCATATTACACACTTATTTTTATCCATATTCCACTGCTCTCTGAGCACTTCAAGAACGATATGGCCTGCCAAGGCTGCTATTTCAGAGTGAAATTGTCACATTATTGAATTCCCCTATTATTCGCATTAGTAATGTTAAGGCCTTGGATGATTTTTTCCCTTATCCATGTTCTGGTGGGAATGTTGCTGTGCTTAGAGGGCCCTAATGGCAAAAACATGTTGTAATGAGGATATCCTTAACTCTGTCCATAGTTCTTATGTTGATAATTGCCTTTAAAATTCCCCTTCATCTCACAAAGCCAAGTCCCTAATTGACAAAAATGAGACCCCTACTTGCTGATGGTGGGTTTGACATCAGATAATGAGCTAGCAATGACACAGCTGCAATAAACCATCTCTCACCAGATCCTAAAAGTGAACCGTGGCTATCAGAGAATGGAGGAGACCCCAAGGAGCTAACATTAGGCCTCGAACGGAACTGCTCTACTGACATACTGAGTTATAAGAACAAGTACATTATTTACCATCAGCCTACAATGAGGAACATTTAAAAAAAATAGTGTCAAGCCATTATGATCCTCTGGGCTGTATGACTCCTTTCACATCTCGTGCAAAAATCATAGTGCAGGATCTATGGAACCAGGAAAGTGGATGGGATAACTTCATTAAAACGTATAGCTTTAACTTTAAAACCTCACACTGCATATGTAACTCAGAGTGCACAAATAGGCCCTCCTCATTCCTACAATAGCAACATATAACAAATGCAGGTAAATGCAAGGTTATCAATTCTCCTGTATAATATACTGTATAGGTACATGACACTCAGACTGGTGTCCTGTGATCTGTCACAGGCCCCTGTTGCTAAATAATTAGCACTGTTTGGCTGGAGCCAAGTAGCTTCCAAAAATCACATTCCTACCTTTTGATACGTTCTTTCAGGGGTAGCATATAATGTGATCCTTTATAGTCAACCATAATAACGTCGTTGTGTTGAGGAATGCAGACTTGTTTATTTATTTTACTCACTCATTGACACAGAGAAATGTGTTTCCTGCCACTAAATGAATGAAGTGGAACCTTACTGTCTTAGTGTATCACTCCGCCAGCTTTTTTTATTTAATTTTTTTTATTCGATGCAATTGTGAACAATAGCCAAGTAATACATAGTAAGATACATATCCATTGGCCAATCAAATGGTTCACTGCAGCTCAACAGTCAGTGTGAGGGGTGGTGATTGTTTACCCACAGGGCCGAGTCCCTGAGGGTGGCCTGGTCGCAACGAGATTCCCCCTGTCCGAAACGGACCAGAGACGGCTGAGATACGCCGGGGACCCCCGCGGACCCCCACCCGGGCACGAGACCCACGGGGCCGAGTCCCCGAGGGCGGCCCGGTCGCAACGAGATGCCCCCCAGCCAAAACGGACCAGAGACGGCTGAGATACGCTGGGGACCCCCGCGGACCCCCGCGGACCCCCACCCGGGCACGAGACCCACTGGGCCGAGTCCCCGAGGGCGGCCCGGTCGCAACGAGATGCCCCCTGTCCAAAACGGACCAGAGACGGCTGAGATACGCTGGGGACCCCCGCGGACCCCCGCGGACCCCCGCCCGGGCACGAGACCCACGGGGCAGAGTCCCCGAGGGCGGCCCGGTCGCAACGAGATGCCCCCCGTCAAAAACGGACCAGAGACGGCCGAGATATCCATTATTTATGGAGCGCCAATAACCATTTGAAAATATATTTAAATTTCAATAGCTGTCTCAGTAGAAATTTGTAAATGGCTTTTGGGAGGAACTGGTTGCTGGTCCTAAGAAGACCCATGGGGGAGGGTAACACATCACACACACACACTCGGTCCTAAGAAGAACCATGGGATTTTTTTTTTTTTTTTTTTTTTTAAGGGGGCTAGTGAATCATGGGGTGTGTGTGATATGAAATGTCCAGTACCTCCCCAGTGCCTCCCCAAGTGCCACCCCAGTGTCTGCCCTGCAGTGTCTGCCCAGTGCCTCCCCAGTGTCTGCCCAGTGCCTCCCCAGTGTCTCCCCAATGTCTCCCCAATGTCTCCCCAGTGCCTCCCCAGTGTCTCCCCAGTGCCTGCCCAGTGTCCCCCAGTGTCCCCCCAGTGTCTCCAATAGCAATACAAGAGCAATAATACAAATTAATCTTAATTTATTAATGTTATTTAATGAATTAATCAAATTAATTAATGAATCAAAAGTTGATTGAAGTTATTATATACTTAAAGCAGCATTAGTATGTAACTTTCCTCTTCTACCCTGGATTTGAACCCGCTTTCCTGCGTGCTGAAAACTTTAGCATTGAGCTAATCGAGCCGAACTGCTTGCTCGGGGGATAAATTTAATCTTGACCATAAGGTCCAAATTCGAGTCAGATCCTGTGTCTAGGTGAGACATGACCTTTGACACGATCTAAATGTCTCAACAGAAGAGCAGGGAGACAAAATACAACCAGCCCAATTGTATAAGTTATATTGTATTAACATACTCTACCATACAGATTGGACAAAATGTAATTGTATTCATTAAAAAAAGAGTTACATTTTCCACCACTGCAAAACTACTGCCATTTGAGGCATTGATTTCTCATTTCTGCATTAATGGTTTTACTCCTAGGTTTAGTTTAGTTTATTTAGGATCCCCATTAGCTGTTACACCTGGCAACAGCTATTCTTCCTGGGGTCCTCACAGAATAATATACATACACAAATTTAAATAAAAACAACATTACAGATATCATAAAAGAAATACATTAAAGCATAACAACCACGGTTAGTGCATTCACTCTAGATTACATTAACTGGTATATTGACAGGGTAAAATGCCTTTTACCCTTAATTTCTGTGATGCATACTGGTAGAGAGTTCCAGAAAGTCATTGCCCTGTACATGACTGTATTCTTCATTGCATCAGTTCTTGGCTTAGGCACTGTAAATCGACCCATTGCAACATGTCTGGTATTACAGTATGTACATGTCTATCACTGGTATAATGAATATTTTTATATAAGCATTTTGTTTTTTTATTTGAACAAATGTTCCTAAAAAATCCAGCCAGACTGGCAGCTAATCTCTGCTCCATTTAACAGTGTACTAGATCTAGTATTGCAGTTCAGGGCAAGGCGAGCTGCCTTATTCTGGGCTATTTGTAATTATGCAGGTCCTTTTTAGGACCACACAACTGGACAATAGTCAAGGTGGGATATCACTAGTGCCTGGATGACCTGGACAGCAGATGTTGGAGTTAAAAACTCATCTCCTAATCATGGACAAACCCCCTCCCATTTCTTAGTTATGTTTTGAATACGAGTAGACCATGTTAGATGACTGTCTAATATAACCCCAATAAGTTTTGTTTCATCTACCTGCTCAACTGCTAGATTGCTCAGATTCAGATTCAATTTGGGTTTTGACTTGAGCATATGCTGTGATCCAAATACAATGGATTTAGTCTTTGAGATGTCCAGGACCATCCTATTGTTCACCACCCACTCTGATATGTTCTGTAGTTCCTTGTTAAGAGCTACAGACAGATCTTCCACATTAGTGGCAGACATATACAAAGTAGTGTCGTCAGAATACATGGCTATATTGGCCCCGACCAGTGGCATGTCATTTGTAAATATAGTGAACAACAAAGGACCTAAGCAACTTCCTTGTGGAATTCCACAGTGAATATGTTTAGTATCTGAGAGACTCCCATTATAGTATACTCTCTGTGATCTGCTGGATGAATAGCTTTTTATCCACCTTAGTGCAGATAAGGTAAAACCATAACATGAAAGTTTGTCAAGCAATAGATTGTGATCAATAATGTCAAACGCGGCACTAAAATCTAACGGTACAGACCCCACTATAGTCTCTTAGAATCCACATTCATTAGACAGTCATCTATTAACTGTGTCAGTGCTGTACATGTAGAAAGCCCATCTCTATAGGCGTGTTGAAAGTCAGTATTCAATACATTCTCAGAGAAATATGATTGAATTTGGTTAAATACATATTTTTCCATTAATTTAGCAAGAACTGGCAGAATGCTAATAGGGCGGCTGTTAACTCCTGTGATGTTTGTTTTAGAATCTTTTGGTATTGGAATAACTTTAGCTTCCTTCCATATTTGTGGATTTTTGCCTTTCTCGTAAAAGCTACTATGTTGTGGTCAGTGCATCCAAATTCAACAGAAATCACCTTTGAGCATAGATCAGCTGCATTTGTAAAGATATGATCAATACAGGTGGAGGAGATGCCATTTATTATTTGTGTTCTTGTTGGCTTGTTTGCTAACTGTGTTAAATTGTATGTATCTGCAATAGCATGGAGGGTTTTCTTAAGTGAGCATGTTGGAGAGAACCAGTTAATATTCATATCTGCAGGTATATACAATTCCCTATTACTGTCTGATGCTCTGTCCACCATCAATTTACAATTTACAATTTAGGCATTTAGCAGACGCTCTTAATCCAGAGCGATTTACATTAAGCAAGAACAAAAGCACCATCTCACATACACTGCTGACTACTACTGAGAATTGGAATCCGGTAGTCTGTAACAGCAACACAGCAATATAGGTTTAATATTAGGCAAGTGGACTTGTAGCCATAGAGCTTCAATGTCACTAATTATAAGGTCATCTCTCCTCTTTACTGGAATATCATTTAAAATATAAAAAGCCACACCCCCACCATGAATATTTCTGTCTCTCCTGTAGATATTATACCCATGTACCATAAATTCCTTATCACATGTTTCATCTAAATGTGTCAGATATGGCAAGTATTCTATATCAGGGGTGCCCAAACTTTTTTCACTGAGGGCCACATACAGAAAAATATAGGAAGGGCTGGGCCACTCACTAGAGATGAGATATATCACCTCACCTGTCGTGTATTAAAGCAGGGTTTACTGCACAATGTTGTTGGCATGGCGCTGCGCCATGCTTGAAATAAATCGTGCCATGCCAAGCTGCCCAAAAAAAAGGAAGAAAAAAAAAGAAAAAAGGGGGGCTATTGAATCATGGTGTGTGTGTGATATGAAATGTCCAGTACCTCCCCCAGTGCCACCCCAGTGTCTGCCCAGTGGCTCCCCAGTACCTCCCCAGTACCTCCCCAGTGTCCCCTGAGTGTCTCCCCAGTGTCCCCTGAGTGTCTCCCCAGTGTCCCCTGAGTACCTCCCCAGTGTCCCCTGAGTACCTCCCCAGTGTCCCCCTGAGTACCTCCCCAGTGTCCCCCTGAGTACCTCCCCAGTGTCCCCTGAGTGCCTCCCCAGTGTGCCCCTGAGTGCCTCCCCAGTGTCCCCTGAGTACCTCCCCAGTGTCCCCCTGAGTACCTCCCCAGTGTCCCCTGAGTGCCTCCCCAGTGTGCCCCTGAGTGCCTCCCCAGTGGCTGCAGTTTCTCCCCAGTGTTTCCCCAGTGCCTCCCCAGTGTGCCCCCAGTGCCTCCCCATTGTCTCCCCAGTGCCTCCCCAGAGGCTCCCCAGTGCCCCCCCAGTGTGCCCCTGAGTGCCTCCCCAGTGCATATAGATGATTAAACTCATAAGAGCCAATGCAGTGAAGTTACTGACCAAAAGGGTTTAGCTTTCTTTTGTTTGGAGACGGTCCTAACAAGTAGGGTAAAAATGTGGTAATTTATAGTTTGCCCTTCTTTAAATCTGATGTGATTGTATTAAAATAGATTTTTTTCCACATTCAGGAGTGTAGTTTATATGTTTCTACTATGTCTAGAAAGTGTGGTCCTAACGAGGTAAGCAATAACCTGAAAAAAAAGTGTGGTCCTAAGTAGGTAAGTTATACGAGTATGTGTGTGTGTGTGTGTGTGTGTGTGTGTGTGTGTGTGCGCACGCTGCCGATCAGTCAGGGAACCTGAAACGAGCTAGTCATGCATATACTGTACGTCTGTGCAAAGAAAAGAACAAAACAAATGAATAAAGGCATCGTTTCACAAATAACTCATACAGTAAGTGTTGGTGCCAACCATCATCTACAGTACAGTAGATTTTGACAGATGAAACAGATCGTTGATGTCTGAAGAGAACGTTGGAAATCCAACCACGGTATATAGTCTAGTCCCCCGACTGTAATACGGCCCCGTTGTTTAGGATATTTCCAAAAGCAATCAGAATGAAATAGAACAGCGCACAATACATCCTCCGGTCTTGGTGCTGAGCCAAACTGTTAACCCATTCTGACCTGAGATCAGATTCATACGAGGTTTCCACTGCTGGACACACACTGGTCTGATTAACCCATTCTGACCTGAGATCAGATTCTGAAAATGTCAGTCGTTCTTCGATTTTTCAAAAACAGCAGACCTACAAGCTCGTAGCGCGCCACTCGGTGGCGCGCTACGAGCTTGTAGATCTGCTATTTGTCAATAGCTAAAGCATGACATGATGCTAACACCAAAATGGGTTCCCGTTCAGAATGGGTTAAACTAACAGATATCATCAAGAATAGCAAAGGCTCGCAACTCACTTGTGTAATATGCTCCAAGTATTTATTCCCAATCCTGTCCTGCTTGCTGCGAGTGAGAATAAATCATATAAGTCTTATTTTCAGCACAATAGGCGGTATAGTTGTTCATTATTTGGTTAGGACGAGCCCTTTGAGATATGATATGATATGATGTGAACTTTATTTGTGTAGCGCTTTTCAAAACAAGTGCTGGACAGAACAAGATTAAAAACAACAAGAAACACACAGTAACAAAATTATAATGGCACACAAAACAATAGCAAGCATGTATAATTGGCTAATTAAGTAGTTTAAAAACACTATACACTAAACCCAAGCATTTAGGTTATAAACTGTTTTAAACACATAATTTGTAACACTTTTTAAACGTGTCACAGTGTTTAGATTATAAACAGAAGAACATGTTTAATCGCCTGTAACACTTTTTAAACACATAAACGTGTTTAGTTTTTACAATCAAAGTCAGTCATATTATATAGGTGTTTAGAATTTGAACACTAGGTGTTCTCGTGAGGTGTTTGAGTGATCTCGTGTTCTACTGTATTGTATGAATATTAATAAACACTTGGCATTTTATTATTACACGCATGGTGTTTAGGTTTAAACGCGTCACATGTTCCAGGGATTTACAGTGTATAATTGGCTAATTAAGTAGTTAAAAAAACACTCTGTATAAAGGTGGGTTTTCAGACGTTACTTAAACAGGGGGACGGATGGGGCTACCCTAATGTGCGTTCCACAGTCTGGGTGCCAGAGCGGATAAAGGTCACCCCGGGTAACTAGGTTAGTGCGAGGGACAGCGAGGAGGGCCGTATCCCAGGATCTGAGGGTGCACTGCACGGATTTGGGGAGGGATAGCATCTCACAGATGTAAATAGGGGCCAGCCCATTTATAGGGCTTTGAACGTAACTAAAATAATCTTAAAAAAATCACATATTGGTGCTCACTGGCAACCAGTGCAGATCGGCTAGTATTGATGTGATATTATGGTCCCGTTTTTTTTTGTATTTGTCAGTAGTCGAGCGGCAGAGTTTTGTATTAGTTGTATAGACGGGATGTAATTTTCTTTGGAAGGCCAGAGTAGATGGAATTGCAGTAATGGAGACGTGATGATCATCTCATGTTAGAGGGGGTCCTCTCCTCATAACATGGCCAACTGTGCAGGAACACAAAGCCTGCAGTTTCTATTAGCTTGGATTCCTGATCGATTATATGTCACACCAGTAGACATATATATATTTGTATTCGTTTGAAAATGGCAGATCTATATCACACTAAACCCAAGCGTTTAAGGTTCTAAACACTTATTTGTAACACTTTTTAAACATGTCACAGTGTTTAGATTATAAACAGAAGAACACGTTTAATCACCAGTAACACTTTTTAAACACATAAACGTGTTTAGTTAAGTCAGTCATATACTGTAGGTGTTTAGAATTCTCGTGAGGTGTTTGAGTGAACTCGTGTTCTACTGTATTTTATGACCATTAATAAACATCTGGGCATTTTATGATTACACACTGGTGTTTAGGTTTTAACCCATTCTGGGCGGGAACCCATTTTTGTGTTGGCATCATGTCGTGCTTTAGCTATTGAAAAATAGCAGATCTACAAGCTCATAGCGCGCCACCGAGTGGCGCGCTATGAGCTTGTAGGTCTGCTATTTATGAAAAATCGAAGCGCGACTGACATAGAAGACATTTTTAAGAATCTGATCTCAGGTCAGAATGAAAACTGTCAGGATGTAGAAGACATTTTTTAGAATCTGATCTCAGGTCAGAATGGGTTAAACACGTCACATGTTCCAGGGATTTACAGTGATACACAAGCCCAAGTGCCTGCACGACTATCTTCACTTTGGTGTCACCCTCTTTTCTCTTCTCCCCAGAGAGGCTATACGTCTCTGCTATGAGGCGTCTACTCTACGCTGTTGACAGCTCAACAATGCATTCTGCCTGTTGGCAACACTGAGTGCTGCTAATCGCAACACATCTGATAGTAGATAAGAGCCGCTGTGACTGTCCCTATACAGGCTGGCCTGCCACCGGGCTGTCTGTCTCCTCTCTGGTACTTTACCGCTGTATTCTAGAGCTGTGACTGTCCCTATAAGTACTTTACCACTGTATTCTAGAGCTGTGACTGTCCCTATAAGTACTTTACCACTGTATTCTAGAGCTGTGACTGTCTCTATAAGTACTTTACCACTGTATTCTAGAGCTGTGACTGTCCCTATAAGTACTTTACCACTGTATTCTAGAGCTGTGACTGTCCCTATAAGTACTTTACCACTGTATTCTAGAGCTGTGACTGTCTTTATAAGTACTTTACCACTGTATTCTAGAGCTGTGACTGTCCCTATACGTACTTTACCACTGCATGTATTCTAGAGCTGTGACTGTCCCTATAAGTACTTTACCACTGTATTCTAGAGCTGTGACTGTCCCTATACGTACTTTACCACTGCATGTATTCTAGAGCTGTGACTGTCCCTATAAGTACTTTACCACTGCATGTATTCTAGAGCTGTGACTGTCCCTATAAGTACTTTACCACTGTATTCTAGAGCTGTGACTGTCCCTATAAGTACTTTACCACTGTATTCTAGAGCTGTGACTGTCTCTATAAGTACTTTACCACTGTATTCTAGAGCTGTGACTGTCCCTATAAGTACTTTACCACTGTATTCTAGAGCTGTGACTGTCCCTATAAGTACTTTACCACTGTATTCTAGAGCTGTGACTGTCTTTATAAGTACTTTACCACTGTATTCTAGAGCTGTGACTGTCTTTATAAGTACTTTACCACTGTATTCTAGAGCTGTGACTGTCCCTATAAGTACTTTACCACTGTATTCTAGAGCTGTGACTGTCCCTATAAGTACTTTACCACTGTATTCTAGAGATGTGACTGTCCATATAAGTACTTTACCTCTGTATTCTAGAGCTGTGACTGTCCCTATAAGTACTTTACCACTGTATTCTAGAGCTGTGACTGTCCCTATAAGTACTTTACCACTGTATTCTAGAGCTGTGACTGTCCCTATAAGTACTTTACCACTGTATTCTAGAGCTGTGACTGTCCCTATAAGTACTTTACCACTGTATTCTAGAGCTGTGACTGTCCCTATAAGTACTTTACCACTGTATTCTAGAGCTGTGACTGTCCCTATAAGTACTTTACCACTGTATTCTAGAGCTGTGACTGTCCCTATAAGTACTTTACCACTGTATTCTAGAGCTGTAACTGTCCCTATAAGTACTTTACCACTGTATTCTAGAGCTGTGACTGTCCCTATAAGTACTTTACCACTGTATTCTAGAGATGTGACTGTCCCTATAAGTACTTTACCACTGTATTCTAGAGCTGTGTCTGTCCCTTTAAGTACTTTACCACTGTATTCTAGAGCTGTGACTGTCCCTATAAGTACTTTACCACTGTATTCTAGAGCTGTGACTGTCCCTTTAAGTAC
The DNA here is from genome assembly GCF_963924005.1 of Protomyctophum bolini. NCBI lineage: Eukaryota > Metazoa > Chordata > Actinopteri > Myctophiformes > Myctophidae > Protomyctophum > Protomyctophum bolini. The sequence continues at coordinate 43,193,509 of NC_137871.1, forward strand.
TTTACCACTGTATTCTAGAGCTGTGACTGTCCCTATAAGTACTTTACCGCTGTATTCTAGAGCTGTGACTGTCCCTATAAGTACTTTACCACTGTATTCTAGAGCTGTGACTGTCCCTTTAAGTACTTTACCACTGTATTCTAGAGCTGTGACTGTCCCTATAAGTACTTTACCACTGTATTCTAGAGATGTGACTGTCCCTATAAGTACTTTACCACTGTATTCTAGAGCTGTAACTGTCCCTATAAGTACTTTACCACTGTATTCTAGAGCTGTGACTGTCCCTTTAAGTACTTTACCACTGTATTCTAGAGCTGTGACTGTCCAGTACTTTACCGCTGTATTCTAGAGCTGTGACTGTCCCTATAAGTACTTTACCACTGTATTCTAGAGCTGTGACTGTCCCTATAAGTACTTTACCACTGTATTCTAGAGCTGTGACTGTCCCTATAAGTACTTTACCACTGTATTCTAGAGCTGTGACTGTCCCTATAAGTACTTTACCACTGTATTCTAGAGCTGGTACTGTCCCTATAAGTACTTTACCGCTGTATTCTAGAGCTGTGACTGTCCCTATAAGTACTTTACCACTGTATTCTAGAGCTGTGACTGTCCCTATAAGTACTTTACCACTGTATTCTAGAGCTGTGACTGTCCCTATAAGTACTTTACCACTGTATTCTAGAGCTGTAACTGTCCCTATAAGTACTTTACCACTGTATTCTAGAGCTGTGACTGTCCCTATAAGTACTTTACCACTGTATTCTAGAGATGTGACTGTCCCTATAAGTACTTTACCACTGTATTCTAGAGCTGTGTCTGTCCCTTTAAGTACTTTACCACTGTATTCTAGAGCTGTGACTGTCCCTATAAGTACTTTACCACTGTATTCTAGAGCTGTGACTGTCCCTTTAAGTACTTTACCACTGTATTCTAGAGCTGTGACTGTCCCTATAAGTACTTTACCGCTGTATTCTAGAGCTGTGACTGTCCCTATAAGTACTTTACCACTGTATTCTAGAGCTGTGACTGTCCCTTTAAGTACTTTACCACTGTATTCTAGAGCTGTGACTGTCCCTATAAGTACTTTACCACTGTATTCTAGAGATGTGACTGTCCCTATAAGTACTTTACCACTGTATTCTAGAGCTGTAACTGTCCCTATAAGTACTTTACCACTGTATTCTAGAGCTGTGACTGTCCCTTTAAGTACTTTACCACTGTATTCTAGAGCTGTGACTGTCCAGTACTTTACCGCTGTATTCTAGAGCTGTGACTGTCCCTATAAGTACTTTACCACTGTATTCTAGAGCTGTGACTGTCCCTATAAGTACTTTACCACTGTATTCTAGAGCTGTGACTGTCCCTATAAGTACTTTACCACTGTATTCTAGAGCTGTGACTGTCCCTATAAGTACTTTACCACTGTATTCTAGAGCTGGTACTGTCCCTATAAGTACTTTACCGCTGTATTCTAGAGCTGTGACTGTCCCTATAAGTACTTTACCACTGTATTCTAGAGCTGTGACTGTCCCTATAAGTACTTTACCACTGTATTCTAGAGCTGTGACTGTCCCTTTAAGTACTTTACCACTGTATTCTAGAGCTGTGACTGTCCCTATAAGTACTTTACCACTGTATTCTAGAGCTGTGACTGTCCCTATAAGTACTTTACCTCTGTATTCTAGAGCTGTGACTGTCCCTATAAGTACTTTACCACTGTATTCTAGAGCTGTAACTGTCCCTTTAAGTACTTTACCACTGTATTCTAGAGCTGTGACTGTCCCTATAAGTACTTTACCACTGTATTCTAGAGCTGTGACTGTCCCTATAAGTACTTTACCACTGTATTCTAGAGCTGTGACTGTCCCTATAAGTACTTTACCACTGTATTCTAGAGCTTTAACTGTCCCTATAAGTACTTTACCTCTGTATTCTAGAGCTGTGACTGTCCCTATAAGTACTTTACCTCTGTATTCTAGAGCTGTGACTGTCCCTATAAGTACTTTACCACTGTATTCTAGAGCTGTGACTGTCCCTATAAGTACTTTACCACTGTATTCTAGAGCTGTGTCTGTCCCTATAAGTACTTTACCACTGTATTCTAGAGCTGTGACTGTCCCTATAAGTACTTTACCACTGTATTCTAGAGCTGTGACTGTCCCTATAAGTACTTTACCACTGTATTCTAGAGCTGTGACTGTCCCTATAAGTACTTTACCAGTGTATTCTAGAGCTGTGACTGTCCCTATAAGTACTTTACCAGTGTATTCTAGAGCTGTGACTGTCCCTATAAGTACTTTACCAGTGTATTCTAGAGCTGTGACTGTCCCTATAAGTACTTTACCAGTGTATTCTAGAGCTGTGACTGTCCCTATAAGTACTTTACCACTGTATTCTAGAGCTGTGACTGTCCCTATAAGTACTTTACCACTGTATTCTAGAGCTGTGACTGTCCCTATAAGTACTTTACCACTGTATTCTAGAGCTGTGACTGTCTGTCTCCTCTCCAGTACTTTACCACTGTATTATAGAGCTGTGACTGTCCCTATAAGTACTTTACCGCTGTATTCTAGAGCTGTGACTGTCCCTATAAGTACTTTACCGCTGTATTCTAGAGCTGTGACTGTCCCTATAAGTACTTTACCACTGTATTCTAGAGCTGTGACTGTCTGTCTCCTCTCCAGTACTTTACCACTGTATTCTAGAGCTGTGACTGTCTGTCTCCTCTCCAGTACTTTACCACTGTATTATAGAGCTGTGACTGTCCCTATAAGTACTTTACCACTGTATTCTAGAGCTGTGACTGTCCCTATAAGTACTTTACCGCTGTATTCTAGAGCTGTGACTGTCCCTATAAGTACTTTACCGCTGTATTCTAGAGCTGTGACTGTCCCTATAAGTACTTTACCACTGTATTCTAGAGCTGTGACTGTCCCTATAAGTACTTTACCACTGTATTCTAGAGCTGTGACTGTCCCTATAAGTACTTTACCGCTGTATTCTAGAGCTGTGACTGTCCCTATAAGTACTTTACCACTGTATTCTAGAGCTGTGACTGTCCCTATAAGTACTTTACCACTGTATTCTAGAGCTGTGACTGTCCCTATAAGTACTTTACCACTGTATTCTAGAGCTGTGACTGTCCCTATAAGTACTTTACCACTGTATTCTAGAGCTGTGACTGTCCCTATAAGTACTTTACCACTGTATTCTAGAGCTGTGACTGTCCCTATAAGTACTTTACCACTGTATTCTAGAGCTGTGACTGTCCCTATAAGTACTTTACCACTGTATTCTAGAGCTGTGACTGTCCCTATAAGTACTTTACCGCTGTATTCTCTTCCTGGCACCCATTAATTTACCCATAGACGTTTCAAAAAAGTATTTGTTTAAAGACACCAGCTGAGTTGGCAAATCAATGACGATAAACATTTTTTTTGGGTGGGGGCTGAGGGCGAACATACAATTAGAATAAAAAAGGGCAGGGTACAAAAAAAAATGTTCGTTGTGATTGATTTGTCAACTCGGCTATGGTGGCTTTAACCGAGGCTTACAGGTCTTTAAATAAATACTTTTTGAAACGTCTATGGGGAAAAAATGAATGGGAAATTATCTTCTGGTGCCCCCGCCGTTCTGAAAGGGGGGGCGGCACTGTGACACTCTATAGGCCAGGGCTTCTCACAGTGGGCGCCGTGGCACCCCATAGGGGGCGCTGTGGCACCCCATAGATGACTATAGATATAGCTATTAGGCTGCATTAGGCTACGTATACAGTATCCCCATCGAATGGCATTTCTATCCCTGAGACCCCAAATTATATTGTAAAATCAGTGTTAATGTAACTCTGAGAGTGTACAAAAAACATTCATTTAGCTGGGGACCCCCTGTAACTCCATCAAGGACCCCCAGTGGTACCACTGTGGGAGCCACTGCTCTACCCTGAGCCATTCCACCCTATAGCACAATGAGCAGGGAAACCAAAGGAGCCATCCCACCCTATAGCACAATGAGCAGGGAAACTCCCTGAGCCATCCCACCCTATAGCACAATGAGCAGGGAAACCAAAGGAGCCACTGCTCTACCCTGAGCCATCCCACCCTATAGCACAATGAGCAGGGAAACCAAATGAGCCATTCCACCCTATAGCACAATGAGCAGGGAAACTCCCTGAGCCATCCCACCCTATAGCACAATGAGCAGGGAAACCAAAGGAGCCATCCCACCCTATAGCACAATGAGCAGGGAAACCAAATGAGCCATCCCACCCTATAGCACAATGAGCAGGGAAACCAAATGAGCCATTCCACCCTATAGCACAATGAGCAGGGAAACCAAAGGAGCCATTCCACCCTATAGTACAATGAGCAGGGAAACCAAATGAGCCATTCCACCCTATAGCACAATGAGCAGGGAAACCAAATGAGCCATTCCACCCTATAACACAATGATCAGGGAAACCAAAGGGGCCACTGCTCTACCCTGAGCCATCCCACCCTATAGCACAATGAGCAGGGAAACCAAATGAGCCATCCCACCCTATAGCACAATGAGCAGGGAAACCAAATGAGCCATTCCACCCTATAGCACAATAAGCAGGGAAACCAAAGGAAAGAAATCCTGAAGAGTAGAACAGTTTTTGTACATATTGAAGTTTCCACCCGACAGAGCAGAGATGGAGGCGGTTGTCAGTGAGTCAGACCTTATTGCCGAAGAACAACACATCGTTTTGATGGACTTAAGGCATTTTATTGTTTTGTTTTTGTTGTGTTGAAAAGAGGACCTTGAAGAAGAAGAAAAAATAATGCTATTGATGCGAGAGACGCAACAAAGACAAGATGTACTGCAGTCAAAAGAAAGTTGTTTATTGATTTTTTGGTCCTTGGCATTCAACCGGACCCCCGCTAGAGAGAAAGATGTGAGTTTAAACCTGGTTAACCTGCTGTATTTATAGGAAGGGAAGGGAATGCGTCTGTGTGACTTTAGCATTTTAACCACATTAACTATTAAAGGGCCACTTCACTACGTTTCAACCTATCTTCATATAATAGGTCCTCACTAATAATCATGGAAAAATGGTGAAACTTTTTTCTACTCAGTCTGTGTCTCATAGTAGGGCTGTGGGCAGTTCAGAAACCATCTTCCAGTGACATCATCGATGGGGAATACAAGCTAATAGAAACTGCAGGCTTTCTAGTCCTGAAAAATTGCAATGCAAAAAGTGGAAGCCATCGTTCTCACTATAATGAAAATCTAAATATTTTTGTAAAAGAAATGTGTTTAAAGAAAAATCTGCCTAATGATGATGTCACTGGAAGAGGGAGGGATGGAAGGAAGAAAGGAAGGAAGGAAGTAAGGAAGGAAGGGAGCTTGGGGAAGTGCAAGTGTTTCACTCGCCGTCTTTGCCGTCTATGCTGACAGAACGTTTGACGTCTGAGCGTTTGGCGTCAGACACTGTGACAGAAGGTACATCACAACACATTCGCCGCACTAAACGAGACATTATGCACGTATTGATTATGATCTGAAGCTGTCTGTCCGTTTTACATTTAAATTTCTTATCATAAGATTGCTGCTGTATGCATGCACGGGTGTTTTGTCATTACTGTCCAAAGATCTAACAAGACAACGCAGATACACATCAGATGGAATGAGACTGTCCTATCTATCTATAGGAGAGACGGGAGTTCGTTATCGTCTCTGTCCAGTGGAAACCTCACTCGTCACAAAACAGTGTTCTTTTCGTCGACTAAAACTAAGACGAAAAATGTTCGTCGATTACCTTTTTTCACCGACAAAAACTAAATGGAAACTAAATGAAAACTAAGCTATGATGACTAAAACTAAGACTAAATATACTGACGATTTCGTCAACAAATAAAAACTAGACTAAAATGTTAGGAAGGGACTAGTGGACAAGAGATCCAGTATAAGTCATTTCACACTTGGTTGCGTGCTGGAAATAGTCGATCTACAAGCTCACAACGTGTCGCGCTGCGACACGTTGTGTGCTTGTAGATCGACTATTTTCAGCAAGTGTATAAAACCGGTCGTTACGACGGCATCAAGGCCCGCCAAAATACATTTTGACTAAATCAACTGTAGATTTAGTCGAATCTCATGATATTATGATAGATACTGTATGTGATCAAGCACGACGTTAATTAATTTACCGAAGCAGCACAAAGAGTTGGAATATGGAGATAAGATTGTTTTCCGCCCCACATCAACGATAACAATGTTGGCATGTTGTTTTGCTGCATATCATTAACTGTCCAAGAAACAAATAAACGCACGCACGCACGTAGGCACGCACGCACGCACGCACGCACACACACACACGCACGCATGCACGCACACACACACATGATGTTATGAGCTGACACGCACAGTCACACATTCTGCTCGATGCTGTCAGAATTAACTGCAGGCGATCCGCTCCAACAACAACACCTGTCTGTCGGAGGCACTGCTGTAAAAGAATGGGTGCAGGTTTTCAACTGGTGGTCCGCGGACCACTGGTGAATTACATGTGGTGCCTGACCATGCATTTATAGTATACTTAGGAAATAGTACTTTTACTCAACTACATTTTGAATTCCACACTTATACCTGCAGCTTACATTGCAGTATGCCATTGATACTTTTTACTTAAAGGAGAATTCCATGCTAGAATGCTTTCTTATATTTCTTACCTTTCTTTGTAGTTGTTACGTCCCCACCAAAGAGGTCCAGGTGTTTTTTTGTGCAAAAACTCCTTATTGGCTATTTTCCCTACCACAAGCCCTCAATTAATTGCATTGCATTGAATGGGAATTGAATGGGGCTATGGGGTGTTGTGCTAATTTGCTTATTTCCATCGAAAGAAGTAGTAAAGTGTGCCGCTTGGGATATTATTTACATTATGAAGAGAGGATATATACAAATAAATTATAATTTTGAGCGATGGAAATAAGCGAATTAGCTCAACACCCCATAGCGCCATTAAATTCCCATTCAATGCAATGCAATTCATTTAGGGCTTATGGTAGGGGAAATAGCCAATAAGGAGCTTTTGCACAAAAAAACACCTGGACCTCTTTGGTGGGGACGTAACAACTACAAAGAAAGGTAAGAAATATAAGAAAGCATTCTAGCATGGAATTATCCTTTAAGTTAGAAATGTTGAGTACTTTTTTTCCCCACCATTTGTCAGATGTCACTGATTTAAAACATTTTGGTGCCACTTTTATTCGGAACAAATTTCTGTCTTTGATAATTCCAAACTATTTGGACGAGATGTGGTTCTGCAGGGTTGTGTGTGGGTCGGCATGGTCCGTGGGGCACAATTTAACACATTTAGGACGGGAATGCATCTGTGTCGCTTTAGCATTTAACCACTTAAACCATTATTTTGTACTTTTTCCTGTATCGTTTCAAAATTAGCAGATCTGCTATTTTTGAAGCGTTGTGAAAATGTTTGCAATTCTTTCAATATATTATTCTTTCACGGCAAACGTTTTTAACTTATAACTTGGCTTCTCATGGGGGGGGGGGGGGGGAACAACATATTCTCAGATGGGGGGTCGGCGGCCAATTTCATACAATTTCTAGGGGGTCCTTGACATGAAATAGTGTGTGCACCACTGATATACTGTAGAAACATAGGTATTTTTTCAGAAAACTGTCAGGATTTAGAAGTTTTTTTTTTTGTAGAATCTGGTCTCAGATTTCCTCCCTGTCCCCAGGTAACCCCTGGAGGTCAAAAAACCTTAGGTTTCGTTTTTGGCTAGGTGGCCAAGTCTTCATCCAATCAGGATAGAGAGGGGCCTTCCGCCAATCATGATCGAGCGAGGGCGGGCCTTGGTGTGTGTGCTGTTGTGTCGTCGTCGTCGTAGCGCGCCACTCGGTGGCGCGCTATGAGCTTGTAGATCTGCTATTTTTCAATAGCTAAAGCATAACATGATGCTATAACACCAAAATGGGTTCCCGTTCAGAATGGGTTAACTAGCTTATACTGTAGCTTCATGGCGATCCACACCATCTCCGGCAGATCACGACTCAAATGTCTGCGGGTTTTATATTCTAAAGCAGAAGCCTTCTTTTCTTCCCCTCATGAATAAAGATCATTAGCTAACAGGGACGAGCTGAGCCTCTGGAAAGTTACCTGTGGACCTCTTAACCCGTTCTGAACGGGAACCCATTTTGGTGTTATAGCATCATGTTATAAGCTTTAGCTATTGAAAAATAGCAGATCTACAAGCTCATAGCGCGCCACCGAGTGGCACGCTACGAGCTTGTATAGGTCTGCTATTTTTGAAAAATCGAAGAACGACTGACATTTTTAGAATTTTGATCTCAGGTCAGAATGGGTTATAATCAGACCAGTGTGTGTCCTAGTGGAAACCTCGTATGAATCTGATCTCAGGTCAGAATGGGTTAACTGCAGGCGCAGAAAGGAGGAATGATATAATACCGCACACATTTTTTTTTAACCACTTTCTTTCACACCTTGGGCCTGGTTTTGTGTTTTTTTGTCATCATAGGCACAATTATTTAATATACTTTTCAAAGATAGTGAGGGTGAAATCTGTCCTATACCAGACCGACCAGACAAGTGGCCTTGTGGTTGGAGTGTCCGCCCTGAAACTGGGACGTCAGGGGGTTCGATTCCCGGCCGGGGTCATACATACCAAAGACTGTAAACATGGGACTCAATGCCTCCCTGCTTGACACTGGTAACGCTGCGTTCACACGGGAAGATGCAAAGACACAGGCTACCATTCATTGTCAATGGAAGCTAGAGACGTGAAGACACACAGTCTACCATTCATTATCAATGGAAGCACAGCGATGTGAAGACACAGTCTAACTGACTAAAATAAGACGAAAGGTCTTCAATGAAGTTGAAGTTGTATTCCAAAGACGATGACTATACATTTGCATGTCAAAAACAGCAGTGATCCCTATGGCGGGCTGGTGTTCCACTGGAGATTAGTGTTAGTTTTTGTTGTTTTTGTCGCATTTTCCCGAGCCAATAATTTGATGACCGGTGGAGTGGACCCATAATTGGATAGAAAATAAGTAAAACCAAGATATGTCCCCACAAGTAGAGCAGAATATGACACACGCCGGGCCATTTCCCCCTGGTGTCGCCAGAACAAATAGGCGTCGTTAAGGTGTGCATGGCAACAGTTTGTGTCGCCTGTGATTTCACACCAAAATATATCTGATGATGCACCGGGTTCTGAACGTAACAGTTCATGTCGGCAGAGAGAGAGAGAGACAGACAGACAGACAGACAGACAGACAGACAGACAGACAGGGCGATGTTGTGTTGGACCCTTTCCAAAGCAGGAGGGCCAAAGCAGCTCTATTATGCGTCCGTGGCAGTGAGGAACCATCTTTATTCCTTTGGAGGCTACTGTGAGGGAGGGATCAACAACAAAATGGAACCCATGGATGTCCATGTCTTCAACACAGTGTCTTTATGCTGGAAGACGTTACTTCCACTGACTCCCGGAAGAGGAGAACAACGCCACCTTGAGGTTCCATCCAGGCGCCGCAGGCACACAGCCGTGTTGGTTGAAGATACTACAGTCTACATCTGGGGAGGCTATCCTTACTGCAATGTGCTTTATGCATTTGATGTCGACGCCCACACATGGTTGAAACCCAGCAGGGTTTCTGGCACTGTTCCAGTGGGGAGGTTTGGCCACTCAGCCTGTGTGTTGGAGAAGGTCATGTTTATCTACGGAGGAGACACCCAGCTGGCTGGATACACTAACACCATGCACAAGTTGGACACCAGCACAATGGTCTGGACTTCGATTAACACCAGAGGAATAGCACCTACTGCTTCACGGTGTGACTTTTCCACCATCATTGGGACAAAGATATTTGTATTTGTGGGCCAGGGGTGGAGGGGCTACTGCAACACCTTCAGAGTGTTTGACACAGAGACCAACGTCTGGCTGAGCACACCTTCTGCACAGCCTCTTCCGGAAGGACGCTATGGTCATTCAGCCTTTACCTACAGTGGAGAGGTGTACGTATTTGGCGATTACCAGAACTTCAATGATGTGTGGAAATTCAGCCCGGAGACCTTCTCTTGGAAGAAGGTTGAGCTCAGGGGGAGAGGACCAGGTCACCGGTATCGTGTGTGCTGTTGCACTGTGGGAAATCATATCATCCTCCTTGGAGGATACACACTCAGAGACAACACTGATGAGATGCACATCTTAGACTTGAGTCCTTCTCTTAAGACATTATGTAAACTAGCAGTTTCTCAGTACGGTCTGGATCAGTCTGAACTCCCACACGACATCAGGTGGGAACTGAGAGTCATGACTAGTTGACTCTCGCCTATGCTTGCATTATTCAACTGATACCCATGTTTTATTTTTCTTTGAGAAACTACAAGTGGATCCTGGATACATTTAAACCGATGGGACTGTATTTATTATATAGATAGAAGCTTTTGCCACACTTTTTTCTTTACCTCCAGTGACTGGGTAGCTAAAGATAACTATAGCACTGGATACTTGGAAAATGAACAGCACCGGGATGCTCCCTACCATTTCTTCAGAGGACTATGAAAAACTGCTTCAAAAGATTGCAGTCCTGGAAATGGAATTACACCATTTAAGAGTGAATTTGGAAGTAAATGCTACATAAATAGCGTCGATGCTAGCGAGCTAAAATGAAGCCATCCTTGCTCTAAAAAGCGCCAATGTTTCCATCTCTAGACCAGCGGATTATCAGCAAAGACCTCCGAACGTCGCGCATTTCATTTCATCCCAACCATGGAGAACTCCGTAGATTAGGAGGAACTTATGCCTCCTCTGTACCCATTGAGATGTTGGATGCACTTTGAAGCACACATGACAGTTCTTTTTATTCGCTATTGTATACTCGAGGGAAATGTTTAACACAGGCCTTGTACTTGTATAACTGAGCATGTTTATATTGTGGGTATTGCTATACTTTTTTACTGTGATCTGAGTACTCGTTGTGGTTCCCTCCCTGGGGAGGTTTGGGAGGGAAAGGCACAATATTCCACTGAACACATCTCGCCTCCATGAAAGCCTGCAAGATGAATCATCTGCAACAGGACCACGGAGACCTAATGAAATGACTGCTGCTGCTGCAGCTCATATGTAAACACACGTGCGCACGCACACACACACACACACACACACGCACACGCACACGCACACGCACACGCACACGCACACACACACGCACAGACACCCCTTTCTATCTTCCACTGTTGCTCTCTCTATGGTGGTCCGTGCACGCACTCACTCACGCACGAACCACCCACACTGCTTACGGCATTATGGAGCAGATTGCATCCATCGAGGCTGTGAAACAGACACACAGGGGAAAGCCAATATCATCCGGCTTTTGGCTCTCTCACACACACACACACACACACACACACACACACACACACACACACACACACACACACACACACACACACACACACACGCACACGCACACGTACGCACACACGCACACACAACACACACGCGCCATACACTGTGTCAGCATGTAACAGCTTTCCTGTGTAGATAATTGTGAGAGCACACATGCATTCTGTATCGCGTGTGTGTGTGTGTGTCTATGTGTGTGTGTGTGTGTGTGGGGGGTACTTAAGTACATTTACTTAATTACAATTGTGAGATATTTGTACTTTATTTGTACTTTACTGCAGTATCTCCTACTCCACTACATCTCGCATCCACATATTGTATACCGGTATGTACCGATACTGTACTATCATAAAGATTCAGGTCCGGTGACCACTGCAGCTGATTGGCCATGAGCCCCGTCACTCGACAGCATCAAACAGCTGATTGGCCATCAGCCCTGTCACTCAACAGTGTCAGACAACAAGCATGGCTTGTTGACTGTGTTTGTTTGTTTGGTTAGCAACCGGGTTAGCCATATAGCCTCATGATTGACAATGTCGTCATCTGCTTTCCTACTATTCTGATTGGTTGGTATATGAACCAATCACCGGAGATTGAATGATGAAGTGAAACAAAATGAAAATGAGTCGGGCTACTTCAACCCTTTACATGTTGGCCATTCTACAAGCTTATGCAAGCTTGTAGATCGGCTATTTTCAAAAGAGAGAACTTAAAATGGGACATTCTGCTGCATATTACTTTAAGTACCAAAGTAAGCCAATACTTTTGAAGTACATTTAGAATTCCGGACATTTTGTTGTAACAGAGTATTTCCTTATTGCAGTATTGATACTTTTAGTCAAAACAATTACGTAAAATGTTTTAGTACTTTCTCCAGTACTTTCTGCATTCTTGTGTGTGTGTGTGACGCACGTGTGTGTGTGTGTGACGCACGTGTGTGTGTGTGTGTGTGTGCACGTGCGTGCACACACACGTGCATGCCACAGCAAATGTACCAAGTCTCTATATGTCTGTAATCCACGTAACTAGTGAACCGTTTGCCGAGAGGGATCGAGGAATAGAGGGAGGGAGAGAGATAGAGAGGTGTGGAGAGAGAGAGGGGGAGAGATAGAGGGAGAGAAATAATTGAATCGGGAAAAGCGTTGGAGACTGGAGAGAGAGGGAAAAGAATAATAGATGGTGTGTGTGTGTGTGTGTGTGTGTGAGAGAGAGTTTGCGCACGTGTGTGTGTGTCGGGGGGGGGGGGGGGGGGGCATGAGAGAGAGAGGGGTGCAGGGGGGGGGGGTACAGGAACAAAACAGAGGAGGGGGAGAGCAATGTCCGTCCGCGACTCCGCGGCACACAGCTATACATATTGTAGAACCTGGAAGGAATATATGGAGTGTTTTGTACCTGCAGCCTCACAGGCACAGCAGCATAGAAGCACACAGGAGCTGCGGGGCCATATTTTTAGATTGGCAATTCCCCTCATATCTGATCTCTGTGGGATGACAGGAACATTGGGCCCGACGCCCTGTGAGTCTGGGGAGTCATTACTTTGTCGCACACGCCCTGTGAGCCTGGCATGGCTGGTGGTGGGGAGTCATAACTGTGTGGCACCTGTGATGTATATAGTGGAGTAGAAGTAAAAGTTTTGGGACTGTGCAATTACTTACAAAGTAAAATAAAACATATATCTCAAAATTGTACTTGATTAGAATAGGTATACTGCACACTTACACCACTGTAGACAACTTTACCAAACTGAACTGAGCAAAAACTTTCAGCTCAAAAACTTTCAGCTCAATCTAATTGTAATTAAGATATTTGATGGGAATCCAAATCATATTAATTAATGCCATAATTTAGTACTACGTCTGCATACTTCCCATTAAGAAACTGCTCGCCTACAGCCACTTAGCCGCCTCCACTCCGCCAGCACAGCTGTTTTATTTTTAGATTTTTAGATTACATTAATTTGAGAACGGCTCGGTGTGCCCCTGTGCTGTTATGCCCGTTGGAGTACGGGTATAATAGAGAGCTTTATTTCAACCAGTCGGAACTACCTGTTGTATAATTAAGCAATGTTTCACAACAAGAGGAGGGTTGTTTATAACGTCATTAATGCACGCCTGCGATCCTGCAGGAAATGCCGAAGATCCAAAAGGCAGCACAGAAAAGTGCAGATCAGATTGCTTGGTCAGAAGTACCTGTTGTAGTGCCACCACGGCAGTGGGTCAGCGGTAGAGTGGCCAGTAGAGCAGCCGGATGGGAACCGGGAGCTTCCCGGTTCAATCCTGGCTGGCTCAACCCACAATTAGTGTCCTTGAAGCAAGACTCTGAACCCCTAATTGCTCCCGATGTGCAGGTTGGTGCCTTGCATGGTTTCAGCTGCCATCGGTGTGTGAATGTGTGGATGGGTGAATGTAATAATGCACAATCTATGTCAAGTGCTTTGGATAAAAGTGCTCTGTAAATGCACCGTTTAACCATTTACCAACGCATGCACTATAAGTTATAGTCCCTGCACCATCTTCCTGCCACAGTGCGGTTTGTGAAGGTCGCACTAGGTAGCTAGGCGTCCAAGTGGTACACAGTAAAAAACAAAAAAATAAGGAAAATAAAACCCATTTGGTTATACATTCATTCATAGCCTCTCAGACGTAAATGAACCCTGGGGATATTTGACTGTATATACTTCTGCTGACTCAGCGCTGTGGGAGCTGAATACCAATAGGCAGAGAACTGGCTCTGATGCACAACACCAGCCATATTGGCAGTAAAATGGGCTCTATGTGCGTGCAGAATAACTCTTCCTATGCTTCCAGGCCGCTTTCCATTATGCCTCCTTCACAGTTGTTATACTGATGGTACAAAGAGCCACAGAACTCAGAGAGTGTACACGCATGGAACTAAATGGACCCTTTATACGGGTCCATTTGGTTCCATTTGTATGCTGGAAGCAAATGGGCCCTTATGGGGAAGCGAAATGGAAGCAAATTGACCCCTTATGGGTCCATTTGTACACTGACAGGGTTACACACACCCGTACAGGGCCATTTGGAACCCACTCAAGGACACTTTGAGACCCGCTGGTGTGAACAGAGCCTTCATTAGTATTATTACCACTGACTCTGTTCTGACCAGAATGGAACAGAGCCTTCATTAGTATCATTAACACTGACTCTGTTTGACCAGAATGGAACAGAGCCTTCATTAGTATCATTAACACTGACTCTGTTTGACCAGAATGGAACAGAGCCTCCATTAGTATCATTACACTGACCTCTGTTTGACCAGAATGGAACAGAGCCTTCATTAGTATAATTAACACTGACCTCTGTTTGACCAGAATGGAACAGAGCCTTTATTAGTATCATTAACACTGACTCTGTTTGACCAGAATGGAACAGAGCCTTCATTAGTATAATTAACACTGACCTCTGTTTGACCAGAATGGAACAGAGCCTTCATTAGTATCATTAACACTGACTCTGTTTGACCAGAATGGAACAGAGCCTTCATTAGCATCATTAACACTGACTCTGTTTGACCAGAATGGAACAGAGCCTTCATTAGTATTATTAACACTGACTCTGTTTGACCAGAATGGAACAGAGCCTTCATTAGTATAATTTACCACTAACTCTGTTTGACCAGAATGGAACAGAGCCTCCATTAGCATCATTAACACTGACCTCTGTTTGACCAGAATGGAACAGAGCCTTCATTAGCGTCATTAACACTGACTCTGTTTGACCAGAATGGAACAGAGCCTTCATTAGTATCATTAACACTGACTCTGTTTGACCAGAATGGAACAGAGCCTTCATTAGTATCATTAACACTTGACCCCTGTTTGGCCAGCATGGAACAGAGCCTTCATTAATAGCATTAACACTGTTTGACCAGAATGGAACAGAGCCTTCATTAGCATCATTAACACTGACTCTGTTTGACCAGAATGGAACAGAGTCTTCATTAGTATCATTAACACTGACCTCTGTTTGACCAGAATGGAACAGAGCCTTCATTAGTATCATTAACACTGACTCCGTTTGACCAGAATGGAACAGAGCCTTCATTAGCATCATTAACACTGAATCTGTTTGACCAGAATGGAACAGAGCCTTCATTAGTATCATTTACCACTAACTCTGTTTGACCAGAATGGAACAGAGCCTTCATTAGTATCATTTACCACTAACTCTGTTTGACCAGAATGGAACAGAGCCTTCATTAGTATCATTTACCACTAACTCTGTTTGACCAGAATGGAACAGAGCCTTCATTAGTATCATTTACCACTAACTCTGTTTGACCAGAATGGAACAGAGCCTTCATTAGTATAATTTATGTGAAAGTATCATTAAAGTATCACCAATTCAACTCATTGCAACTCAATGACTTGCATTGGTGTGGTTTACCTAAAAATAAACGTTTTGTCCCAACACGACCCGTTGGTGTGGTTTGGGCTAAACAAAGAAAAAAGGCTTGTTCCAGAGAGAGACAAATGAGGAGAAAATCTACTTTATTATTGACCTTTCTCCGTTCCCGGGAACAGCAGTGCTCTCATGGGATCTAGCACCAGTAAACAGGACGTTTGTGACATTTGATGTCAGCCTCTACCCTTAACCAATACTGGCCGGGAACCCCTTTTGGGTGTTTTAAGCATTATGTTATACTTTAACCTTTGAAAAATAGCTGATCTACAAGGTCATAGCGCGGCACAGAGTGCTGCGCTATGAACTTGTAGATCTGCTATTTTTGAAAATGTGGCGCAAATCTTTGAATATATGTTCTTTCAGAGTGAATGTATTTTAACTAAAATCTTTGCTTCTGGGGGGGGGGCGGGGGGGTCCCTGGAACAACATATTTTGAGATGGGGGTCGGCGGCCAATTACATACTGTCTAATGTCTGGGGTCCTTGACATGAAATAGTTTGAGAAGCACTGACATAGAAACAAAGGCATTTGTAGAATCGTCCTCAGGTCTAAATGGGTTAACGGCTAATAACACAGCTGAAGGTAATAAGATGAGTGGCTCTGGGTTTCCTTTATAGTTGGGCCGTTTACGGCAGTTCTGTGACCGCGGAGACCAAAAGGTCCGTTTCTCAATGGACGGGTCATCTTGGAGGGTTATTAAACATATTGAGCCCCCGTGAAAATCGCAAATATGAAGGGGGACATTCATGAGAGCCCCGAATCCATATCATATGGCCACCATCAAAAACCTGTTAAAGCTGCTATAAGCAATATTATGTCAAGATTTGAATGACCTTTTTTTTGGTATTCAAACAGCCAGCAATGAGAATAGAACGCTCCCAAAAAACATGTAGTCTCTGTGGCACATCTAGGGGCCATTCAGATATTTCCCTAGAAGCTTTGTCATTGGTCGATTTGCCTGTCTACTTTTATTTTTTTTATTTAACCTTTATTTAACCAGTAAAAACCACATTGAGACTGAAGTCTCTTTTACAAGTGTGAACTGGCCAGGGCAACTTCCTGATTGGTTAGTCATTCCGACCGGGTGTCTTTTCGACCAATGACAAAGCTTCTAGGAACATCTTTGAATGCAGATTGCGGTCCCTATAGATATGTCACAGAGAATACATGTTTTTGGGGGAGCTTCATACCCATTGCTGGCTGTCTGACTACCAAAACAAAAGAAAAGAAAAAAAGGTCATTAGAATTTTGACATAATTATTGCTTATAGCAGCTTTAAGGCACAATATGGCAAAAGTTACCTACAATTAATTCTGCTTTCAGTAGCATGTGACGTGTCAAACTAGGGTTTTCATGATTCTGAATCCATTCCAAGCATTAGTTTTGCACAAAAAAACACTCCTTGGGCTAAAAACGGCCATAGCCACTTGCCCAAATGTGCTCAAATGTGCTGACCTCATCACATTTTGTGATGAGGTGCGTTGACAGGTTTTTGATGGTGGCCATGTGGATTCGAGGCTCTCATGAATTGACACATCCATTGAGAAACGGGCCTTTTCTCTCTCTGTGGTCACAGAACTATTGGGTGTTTAACCTAGCAGGGAGTTCACTGTCCAGAAGCTGTCGACGCTTGGCGGACACACAGCGATGCCTAAAACAAACACTGCAGGCCTACAAGTATACAATCAGCGTCGCCACCTTCAGCTGTGTCCGCAGGCTTCAGAATGACTGCTGGGAATAAGGGTCCCAATGTCGGCATCGGACACAGTGTCCAAACAAATATAACAAACTGTCGATCTTGCAAGATCGCAATGCGGCACGTATACATATTACACACTGCCATCTAACTCTAAACCTAACTCTAACTCTAACCTCAGTCTTAACCGACCGTATAAGTAAACATAAAGCAAGCGTTGTTTTCGCTTCTGCGACAGTCGTTTCACTTCCGCATTGTCCTATAGTTGCCTATAGTAGTCGCCTACACTATATACAATATATATATCCCACGATTTTGTAACCCATTTTTCACCCCTGTGTCAATCATCTAATGTGATCCTGGGCTCTACACACCCTCCACCAACCTAGTCCCCATATATGGGAGACAAGGGGAGAGCAACGGACTTGAACTCATGCTTCCTTCATGCCTGAGTGTCCAAGTTGCTCCTTTACACCTGACAGGGGGGGGGGGGGGTGTTTCCCTGGTTGGACGTCGTAGCGCGTGGAAGGAACACGTTATTCCAACCAGTTCCTTTCCCCTCCATCAGGCGCCCCATCAGGCTGGCCAGGGGGAGGGCAGTTTAGAGACCATGACATGGTCTGATAAGAAGCATATTGGTTTATCGTTTGATATCATCCGAAGTGTCTGGGTGGGTGGGTGGGTGGGGGGGGGGGGATGAGGCCCTAGGGACAAAGATATGAACAGATAAAAAGAAGATGAGTGTGGCAGATGGCGAGAGAGAGAGAGAGGGGGAGACTGACAATGGCCATAAAGTCTGTTTTGTTGGATAGTTATGAGGTTCTTTAGCACAAGTGGTTCCCAGAGTGGGGTCCGGGGACCCCCAGGGGTCCTTGAGGCAGTTCCAGGGGGTCCCCCAGCTAAATGATACTGTAGGGGTAGGAACCAAACCGACCCATATGGGTCTGTAACTCTATACATTAAATGGGGGGGGTCCATAGACTAATGCATGTCAAACTGGGGGTCGTTGAAATTAAACGGGTTGAGAATCACTGCTAGAGCCGCAAAAAATATTATCTTATGGGGGTCCCTGGCATACCTTTTTCACGTGGGGGTCCACGGGCTGGTTGTGCCCCTCTTCACACCCATTGGCTGCTGTTTCGTGGTTGGACAAAAATCATTTCTCCCCATCCACTGCCATTGAAATAAGGTGTTTTCCAGTTGCTTTGTGTTGATATTCTGTGCTTTCAATTCTTATTTTAGTTTGTTTTTAGTTTTTTTTTTTCTCCAAAAATGACGTTATAGCAAATTCAATTTAAACAAAGCGGAACCAGGGTGTAACGAGTCAGAAAGAGCATGCTGGTTTGTTTAGTCAGGGACCAATCAGAAGTCTGACCAGGGTGAATTGTGTGGTCGTGCAAATAGCCGCCTCTGTGGGTGTCTTAATTTCCTTGAGTCAAGCAGGGTGTTAGTTAACTGTACAGTAAGGCCTAAAACAAACACGCCTCCAACGTACAGTACAACCAAAAGAGAGAAATAAATGAGCTGTGTAAAGTTTAAGGTGTGTGCAGTTGGTTATTATTGTTATGACAGCACAAACAAAGGGCCGCAGCGTTGGAACGCCTCGAGGCAAATGCATTCCCTCTCGTGTTCTCCAACAGACTCTACTATAGCCTTATTCCTTATAGCTCCCACCTCTGCTGTAACAACAGGTCTACTATAGCCTTATTCCTTATAGCTCTCACCTCTGCTGTAACAACAGGTCTACTATAGCCTCATAGCACCCACCTCTGCTTTAACTAGGACGGAACCGTATTGATCAAACAAGACGAGAGTGGAATAACACAGACCTCTCCCTGTCCAATCTTCTGTTATCGACGGCGAGGTATATGCGCTTTATGAACAAAGCTGCACAAACAAATTGCAATATGGTGTGTGTGTGTGTGTGTGTGTGTGTGTGTGTGTGTGTGTGTGTGTGTGTGTGTGTGTGTGTGTGTGTGTGTGTGTGTGTGTGTGTGTGTGTGTGTGTGTGTGTGTGTGTGTGTGTGTGTGTGGTGTTCGGCGGTGAGGCAATACACCAGCACAATCAGACTGCAGCCAATCTTAATTACAGTCATTTTTTTTAGGTTTACTTTTCTGATACTTTCATATACTTCCACTGCACCACTGCGTACGTACGCCTCAGTTTATTACTAACTATTATACAACAGGTGGAGGAAGCAATCTAATTGGTTGAAACAGGCAGCCTTCTAGACGTGCTTCAAACCAGCATGATGGAACACCTAATTAAAACCAGTAAGACTGAGACGCCTTATAGGCGAGAGCGACAGCAGGGCTGAGATATTGCACTCTCCCAGAATAACGTCACTTCATTATGTCAGCAGTGTCATAGAAGTTTCATTTTAAATGGTCTCATATAAGCAGGGGGGGGGGGGGGGGGGGGGGACATTATTATTTTTGGCTAGTACTCAAACGAGCACCTGGACGTATCCTGGCACAACGTTGTGCTGGGTTGGAGAGGATGAGCAAGCTAACACAAGACATGGCCAAAACATGTCCGGGGGTCCCATACAGCCAAAAACAACGTTGAGAACCCCTGCCATATTGGACTGTTCCGTGTTGGACTTGAACCGGCCAACAACGTGGCTTTTAACCCGAGCCAAGGCCGTCCCAACGGACTGAGTGAGTTTATTGTGGACAGTCAATACTGTCATTGTTCTCTCTGTGATTAATTGAGCAGCTGCTCTTAATGGCGGTTCTGAGTATAGCGTGCTCGCGCAGCACACTGACACGACTGAATGTGGTCGTGTTGGAGCGGTGGTGCAACCACTCCAACACGACCACTCCAAGGAACAGCAATGTCCGTGCTCACCTATATGTTCACCTATGTGTCCGTGTGACGTTAATGAGCAACAGTATATGACTATTAGTACCAGTAGGGGTGCTGTTGTGCCAGAAACAGAGAGAGAGAGTGCTGCACTGTTGCCTGCTAATGAGAGAGAGAGAAGGGGGGGGGGGGGGGGGGGGGGGGGGGTTGCACTCAGTTCACACGCTTTATTTTCCTTTGTGATAAAGCTCAAAGCGGGCAGGTGTTGTGAGCACGCGCTGAACTTTGGAACTGCTCGGTATTGACCACGTGTGTGTGTGTGAGACTAGCTGTGCCACTGTCCATGGTGCTGAATTCATGTTGTAGCATTGAGACTAGCTGTGACTCTGTCCATGGTGCTGAATTCATGTTGTAGCATTGAGACTAGCTGTGACTCTGTCCATGGTGCTGAATTCATGTTTTAGCATTGAGACTAGCAGTGACTCTGTCCATGGTGCTGAATTCATGTTTTAGCATTGAGACTAGCAGTGACTCTGTCCATGGTGCTGAATTCATGTTTTAGCATTGAGACTAGCTGTGCCTCTGTCCATGGTGCTGAATTCATGTTGTAGCATTGCGACTAGCTGTGCCTCTGTCCAAGGTGCTGAATTCATGTTTTAGCATTGAGACTAGCTGTGACTCTGTCCATGGTGCTGAATTCATGTTTTATCATTGAGACTAGCTGTGCCTCTGTACAAGGTGCTGAATTCATGTTTTAGCATTGAGACTAGCTGTGACTCTGTCCATGGTGCTGAATCCATGTTGTAGCATTGAGACTAGCAGTGACTCTGTCCATGGTGCTGAATTCATGTTTTAGCATTGAGACTAGCTGTGACTCTGTCCATGGTTCTGAATTCATGTTGTAGCATTGAGACTAGCTGTGACTCTGTCCATGGTGCTGAATTCATGTTTTAGCATTGAGACTAGCTGTGACTCTGTCCATGGTGCTGAATTCATGTTTTAGCATTGAGACTAGCTGTGACTCTGTCCATGGTGCTGAATTCATGTTGTAGCATTGAGACTAGCTGTGACTATCCATGGTGTCCATGGTGCTGAATTAATGTTGTAGCATTAAAACTAGCTGTGACTCTGTCCATGGTGCTGAATTCATGTTTTAGCATTGAGACTAGCAGTGACTCTGTCCATGGTGCTGAATTCATGTTGTAGCATTGAGACTAGCTGTGACTCTGTCCATGGTTCTGAATTCATGTTGTAGCATTGAGACTAGCAGTGACTCTGTCCATGGTGCTGAATTCATGTTGTAACATTGAGACTAGCTGTGACTCTGTCCATGGTGCTGAATTCATGTTGTAACATTGAGACTAGCTGTGACTCTGGCCATGGTGCTGAATTCATGTTTTATCATTGAGACTAGCTGTGACTCTGTCCATGGTGCTGAATTCATGTTGTAACATTGAGACTACCTGTGACTCTGTCCATGGTGCTGAAATAATGTTGTAGCATTGAGACTAGCTGTGACTCTGTCCATGGTGCTGAAATAATGTTGTAGCATTGAGACTAGCTGTGACTCTGTCCATGGTGCTGAATTCATGTTGTAGCATTGAGACTAGCTGTGACTCTGTCCATGGTGCTGAATTAATGTTTTAGCATTGAGACTAGCAGTGACTCTGTCCATGGTGCTGAATTCATGTTGTAACATTGAGACTAGCAGTGACTCTGTCCATGGTGCTGAATTCATGTTGTAACATTGAGACTAGCTGTGACTCTGTCCATGGTGCTGAATTCATGTTGTAGCATTGAGACTACCTGTGACTCTGTCCATGGTGCTGAATTCATGTTGTAGCATTGAGACTAGCTGTGACTCTGTCCATGGTGCTGAATTAATGTTGTAGCATTAAAACTAGCTGTGACTCTGTCCATGGTGCTGAATTCATGTTTTAGCATTGAGACTAGCAGTGACTCTGTCCATGGTGCTGAATTCATGTTGTAGCATTGAGACTAGCTGTGACTCTGTCCATGGTTCTGAATTCATGTTGTAGCATTGAGACTAGCTGTGACTCTGTCCATGGTGCTGAATTCATGTTTTAGCATTGAGACTAGCTGTGACTCTGTCCATGGTGCTGAATTCATGTTTTAGCATTGAGACTAGCTGTGACTCTGTCCATGGTGCTGTAACATTGAGACTAGCTGTGACTCTGGCCATGGTGCTGAATTCATGTTTTATCATTGAGACTAGCTGTGACTCTGTCCATGGTGCTGAATTCATGTTGTAACATTGAGACTACCTGTGACTCTGTCCATGGTGCTGAAATAATGTTGTAGCATTGAGACTAGCTGTGACTCTGTCCATGGTGCTGAATTCATGTTGTAGCATTGAGACTACCTGTGACTCTGTCCATGGTGCTGAATTCATGTTGTAGCATTGAGACTAGCTGTGACTCTGTCCATGGTGCTGAATTCATGTTTTAGCATTTAGACTAGCAGTGACTCTGTCCATGGTGCTGAATTCATGTTGTAGCATTGAGACTAGCTGTGACTCTGTCCATGGTGCTGAATTCATGTTGTAGCATTGAGACTAGCTGTGACTCTGTCCATGGTGCTGAATTAATGTTGTAACATTGAGACTAGTTGTGACTCTGTCCATGGTGCTGAATCCATGTTGTAGCATTGAGACTAGCTGTGACTCTGTCCATGGTGCTGAATCCATGTTGTAGCATTGAGACTAGCTGTGACTCTGTCCATGGTGCTGAATTCATGTTGTAGCATTGAGACTAGATGTGACTCTATCCATGGTGCTGAATTAATGTTTTAGCATTGAGACTAGCTGTGACTCTGTCCATGGTTCTGAATTCATGTTGTAGCATTGAGACTAGCTGTGACCCTATCCATGGTGCTGAATTAATGTTGTAGCATTGAGACTAGCTGTGACTCTGTCCATGGTTCTGAATTCATGTTGTAGCATTGAGACTAGCTGTGACTCTATCCATGGTGCTGAATTAATGTTTTAGCATTGAGACTAGCTGTGACTCTGTCCATGGTGCTGAATTCATGTTGAAGCATTGCGACTAGCTGTGACTCTGTCCATGGTGCTGAATTCATGTTGTAGCATTGAGAGACTAGCCGTGACTCTGTCCATGGTGCTGAATTAATGTTTTAGCATTGAGACTAGCCGTGACTCTGTCCATGGTGCTGAATTAATGTTTTAGCATTGAGACTAGCTGTGACTCTGTCCATGGTGCTGTAACATTGAGACTAGCTGTGACTCTGGCCATGGTGCTGAATTCATGTTTTATCATTGAGACTAGCTGTGACTCTGTCCATGGTGCTGAATTCATGTTGTAACATTGAGACTACCTGTGACTCTGTCCATGGTGCTGAAATAATGTTGTAGCATTGAGACTAGCTGTGACTCTGTCCATGGTGCTGAATTCATGTTGTAGCATTGAGACTACCTGTGACTCTGTCCATGGTGCTGAATTCATGTTGTAGCATTGAGACTAGCTGTGACTCTGTCCATGGTGCTGAATTCATGTTTTAGCATTTAGACTAGCAGTGACTCTGTCCATGGTGCTGAATTCATGTTGTAGCATTGAGACTAGCTGTGACTCTGTCCATGGTGCTGAATTCATGTTGTAGCATTGAGACTAGCTGTGACTCTGTCCATGGTGCTGAATTAATGTTGTAACATTGAGACTAGTTGTGACTCTGTCCATGGTGCTGAATCCATGTTGTAGCATTGAGACTAGCTGTGACTCTGTCCATGGTGCTGAATCCATGTTGTAGCATTGAGACTAGCTGTGACTCTGTCCATGGTGCTGAATTCATGT
>NC_137871.1:43222681-43287681 GCF_963924005.1 Protomyctophum bolini
TCTGCTATTTTTTTTTTAATTGTGAAAATGCGGCACAAATCTTTGAATACATATTCTTTCAGAGCGAACGTGCTTCTGGGGTGTCCCTGGAACAACATATTATCAGAAAATTGTCAGGATTTAAAAGATATATATTTTTTAATTTTGATGTCAGGTCTAAATGGGTTAATAAAGCAAACTAAAAATATCCTGATACCCCAAACGGCTCTATACAGACGGTTCACTAGCAGCCCCGCCGTGTGCAGCCTACCTACCGTATCAGGCCCTTATTTCCTAGGCCTGTTGGACAGACTTTCAATCAGCCTAATTTCAGCCAGGATAATCCTGTTCTGCCAGCCTCCCCCACTGCCTGGGAGCTGATAGAAGCAAAGCTCTCCTTCATGACAGCCCAAATCCACCTGGATCTACCAAACGCTGTCTCTATCCAGCTTCCTCTCTGCCCCGGGCTTTCACACAAGGGTTGCCATGTACGCTTAGTGTAAGCATACATTTTGGCTCGTTTTTTGGGGAGGTTTTCTAGGGGCCAGTCCCTCCTATATACACGGGTTTAATGTTTGTCTTTTAGTTCATTGTTTGTTTTGTAAATGCGATTGACAATCAAGGGAAAATGTACATCACTATGTGCCTCATTACGTCATAATTGTCTCTTTATTGTTAGCCTGAGCTAACGTGTTAGGTTTCTGGTCTAGAGGGGCGGGTCGCGGCTGAGATTTGCGCATGCCCTGATTGGATCTCATCGATCTGTCCGTCACCCCCGGCCCCTCCTCTCCCCCCTAGTGCATCGCTACGTCACATCATTTGGAGCGACGCCCACCCGGAAGGGTTGACTCCCACTTTTAGACCAGAGTGGCCAATGCGTTCCTCCAGGCTTT
Organism: Protomyctophum bolini; assembly: GCF_963924005.1. Lineage (NCBI taxonomy): Eukaryota > Metazoa > Chordata > Actinopteri > Myctophiformes > Myctophidae > Protomyctophum > Protomyctophum bolini. The sequence goes on from NC_137871.1 coordinate 43,223,554, forward strand.
CAATTTTTGCACCAACAAAAATGAAAGCCTGGTACCGAGGCTACTTTATTGTCAATGGCGTTTATTGTTTGTGTCCGCACCTTTGTGTTACATCACCATTACATCACCTAATCAACATGAGTTACACTTTAATATGTTAGCGCCCCTCACTTCACACAGGTGTGATCTTTTTCCTGTAAAGTTGCTTGTAAATCTTGGCAGGAAAAAAATCACACAAACATACAATTTCCATTGACAATGAATGGAGAATTTTCATTCAATTAATTTCATTTATTATTTTTATTTCGCACATATTACTGTATCAGAGTACAGTACAGTACAAATCATATCAGATAACAATTAATTTATATTTAAATAATTCCTTTGTCTGATCCATTCTTATGAATGCCTTCCCCTTTTCACTTAAAAAGTACACTTAATGATTTTGTGCATACAAATCCAAACAAAGAAAACAACAACAAGAAAATGTTTCTGAGCAAATCGGCTTAGTGTCTATTTTTGTCTCACACAAACATTAACGTTGACAATGAATGGATAATTTGACATCATAGTGTCTGAGCAAATATAGGCAAATAGTGTCTATTTTACGTCATGATGATAAGAGCGCCCCTCACTTGACACAAGTGTGATTTATTTGAATGACAGTATTCAGTATTTCAGCTGTGACGTGAGCGCCCCCTCCTGAGATACTTCCGGGTCCTACTTTTGTGTCCCCATAGAGTTATACTGTGACTGTCTGACTAAATCTGAGATGAAAACAACCACGAAAGTCTAATTTTACCGCTTTCCTCGCAACAACAAAGCTGCTGCTCTCCCAAATCTGGCTGTGACTTCAGGCCATCTGCCCCACATAGAATACTATCGCCATTTTATTTTATTGTGTCAAACTAAATCCTCATTAATGCAAACTAGATTCAACATACTAAATTATGCCCCCGAAATATTTTACCGAGCAAATGGAGCTGTTGCCACCTTCAATAACAATGATAATAATAGTCTTTTTATTGTCTCCACATCATATATTTTTGTTGTCATGGACACTTGTACAAAACATTAATAATTCTACTCGAGTTGGAAGCATTAAGACCCATTTTAACCCTCAATGGCTTCCTTTTTGAAAACTAACGTCATTGTAAAAAGAGTCACGCGTTTAGATATTCTATTTACAATGAGATGCGGACGGGAAGCTGCATGGTGCCAGTTGGACCCGGACGTACCGTAGCACTACAATAGGACGTCGGACTTAAATACTGAATAGCGATCGGTTTGTAGTCTGTAGTCGCTTCCTTTTGGCTTTGCATACACCTGACTGCTTATTTCACCATGCGTGAAGCGCTAAGTCTGGCAACACTGTCTCAGATATCTTTAACCCATTCTGAACGGGAACCCATTTTGGTGTTCAGCATCATGTTATGCTTTAGCTATTGAAAAATAGCAGATCTACAAGCTCATAGCGCGACACCGAGTGGCACGCTACGAGCTTGTAGGTCTGCTATTTTTTGAAAAATCAAAGAACGACTGACATTTTTTTAGAATCTGATCTCAGGTCAGAATGGGTTAATCAGACCCAGTGTGTGTCCAGTGGAAACCTTGTATGAATCTGATCTCAGGTCAGAATGGGTTAAAGCTGCTGTGCTTTTGGGCTCAACACCAGAAATACTTTTAGCTCTTGGCTTGCATGTCGTCCCCCCCCCCCCACACACACCCCCATTTTGAGACTTCACAGTGTTAGCCCTGCAGTTCAGAATAACTGGAATGAGTGTGTGTGTGTGTGTGTGTGTGTGTGGGGGAATTCTGATTGGAAATCTAGACGGATGCCAGCCTCGCCAAAGAAAAGCCACATAATGATGGCGGTTTTCAAAGTGATGGTTCTGCCTCATTTGGCACCCGTCAGTCTCGAGAGACTACTATGGAGTCACGCTCTGGAAAAAGGGGTTATTATTCGGCTTTTGGTGCATGAGCGTTCAGTGTGTCTGAGTATAGACCAATGCGGGATTCACACTCCTTTCCGCACTTCACACAGGGAAAGACTGATGCTGGTCTGTCTGATTGGTTGGTTTTGGGCCTTAGTCTTTCGCCTCAGTCTCTTTGCCCCGGCCTGCTGGGCGAGCGTTTCTTCAAACCTGGAAGAGGACAAGGAAGAATATACTGTCTAATAGAAAAATAAATATATATCCAAACTACAAGCTTCTGCATGAAGCCATACTTCTTGGAGATGTGGATCTTCTATATGGGGACCATTCCGACCTGAGATCAGATTCATACGAGGTTTCCACTGGACACACACTGGTCTGATTAACCCATTCTGACCTGAGATCAGATTCTAAAAATGTCAGTCGTTCTTCGATTTTTCAAAAATAGCAGATCTACAAGCTCGTAGCGCGCAACTCGGTGGCGCTCTATGAGCTTGTAGATCTGCTATTTTTCAATAGCTAAAGCATAACATAATGCTAACACCAAAATGGGTTCCCGCGCAAAATGGGTTAATGATATGCTCCTTATAATTGTTCGAGGCATTGGTGGTTCAAGAACGTTTTTTCTATTATTTCAAGGACCCCCATTTTGAAATCGTCTCTGTCGAGTGGAAACCTCATTATGTCTTCAAAGAGTGTTACTTTTCAGGATTCAGATAAAATCAACTAGATCTACAAGCTCAAAATGTGTCGCTTCGTGCCGCGTTTCAAGGTTGTAGATCTGCTGCTTTTGATGCTTCTGTGTGTGAGACGCTGTAGTGTGATCACGTAGTAGGGTGTTAATTTATGGGGGGAAAAATTAAATGCCAATATTTAAGCAACTGCTAATCTACTGCTATGATTGACCTCCATGTATTTCTACTTCAGAAAACTGTCAGGATTTAGAAGGATGAGGATAAGGGACAACGTTATTGTCCATTAAATTGGCATAAAATGGAAATGTGTCTTTGGCAGTCAGTTAGAACAATAAAACATTACATAAAATACACAGATGCATTAAAATACTATATAAAATGCATTCACATAAACGGCAGCAACAGTGATCATGAACAGTGGGTGTATTTAAACCTTTTCTTATTTAAAAATGTCCACAGCAGTTGGCACAAACAAAGTTTTGTAACTGACAAGCTGTAGGTACCTCCTATAGGGTCAGCACTCACTGATGCACTGGAAGGTCTAAATGGGTAATGGTGTGAAAACTGAAAACAATAGGAGGCTGAGGTCCTCCACAGTCAGCTTAACCCATTCTGACCTGAGATCAGATTCATACGAGGTTTCCACTGGACACACACTTGTCTGATTCTGACCTGAGATCAGATTTTAAAAAATTCAGTCGTTCTTCGATTTTTCAAAAATAAGCTTGTAGATCTGCTATTTTTCAATAGCTAAAGCACGACATGATGCTATAACACCAAAATGGGTTCCCGCCCAGAATGGGTTAAAACTGTGCCTTATGGGTGACTCAGTGATGAATGGCTGTGGAAGTGCAGGTTTGAGCAGTTTTTTGGACAATAAAGAGAGTTCTACAGACAGTTTTCAGTCTTCAGGATGTGAGCTGTATAAGTTGTTTTTGGCGAGGAGGATAAAGATTCCTTTAAGGATACTTAATGGGTGAAAAGGACTTTTCAGTCTTGGCCTCGACGGCTGTGTTGACTTGAAGAATAAAGTTTATAGTTACACAGACCTCCCTTATGACCCAGGGGTCATCGGCATGCTGGCTAGTGGAGGATATACTGTATATATATATTTTTATTTATTTGCTCACCTGACATTGTTGCACATTGTAATGGCTATAATAAAAGCCACAAATTGAAATCCCAGCTGCCCAGCAGGGACTTTTACATTAGACAATTAGCTCCATTAGCTAAACTCCTAACACGTTTATATTGGTGTGGAAAATGAAAGGTTGATGAATTATAGCATCGCCCCTGGAGAGAGAGAGAGAGAGGGGGAGAGGGGAGTGGGGACCCGCCCCTGGCAAGTAAATACATAAGGGTTGGGGGCTTCCTTAACAAGAGTGCGTAATTTGCTCCGTGACTCACCGTGCAAGGAGAGGGAGAGAGAGGGGGAGAGGGGGAGAGAGAGAGAGAGAGAGAGAGAGAGAGAGAGAGAGAGAGAGAGAGAGAGAGAGAGAGAGAGAGAGAGAGAGAGAGAGAGAGAGAGAGAGAGAGAGAGAGAGAGAGAGAGAGAGAGAGCTGTGACAACAGACAGACAGGGATAAAAGATTATGGCACTTAAACCAAGAAGAAAGCATTAAAACGGCAAGTTGCTAAAAAAAAATAACTCTGGTGCCCCCAACAAAAAAAACACAGGAGGCTGCTTCAGCTTCAACCAATGGGCTCGGCCCGTGCATTAGCCAGCCAGCCAATCAGAGCAGCCGGGCCGACGCTGCGATACGGCCCACATTATACATTAAAGGAAGGTGTGATTTATCTCTGTGTGTCTCCGCTTAGCGGTCTATCGTCACGGGGGGGCTTTTTCATTAAGGCCATCAGTTAGTAGACATTAGCCCATTTTGTGCGGGAACCCCCTTTTGGTGTTAGCATTATGCTATGCTTTATAGCTATTGAAAAATAGCAGATCTACAAGCTCATAGCGCGCCACCGAGTGGCGCACTATGAGCTTGTAGGTCTGCTATTTTTGAAAAAATGACTGACGACTGACATAGAAACATAGCTTTTTCAGAAAACTGTCAGGATGTGTAGAAGACATTTTTTTGAATCTGATCTCAGGTCAGAATGGGTTAGTCACGGGGTCACGCACACACACACACACACACACACACACACACAGACACAGACACACACACACACACACACACACACACACACACACACACACACACAGACAGACGGGCCGTCCCAGGGGGAGAGGGGGGTCCTGTACCGTCCTGACATGGTGTCCTCTTCAGAGCAGCGTGGTCCTGACATCGGTGTGAGATGACGAGACTAACGGTCACACAGCGGACGCTATGCCCGCGGCGCCGCAGGGGTTAAGTACCCGTGTGCCGTGTTTTCACGGTAGATTACGACCTGCGTACCCCCCCCACCCCACCCCACCCCCCGCTCTCTCTCTCTCTCGTCCCTGCTTTCATCCATCATTGCTGTCACTCCCTCCGGTATGAGAGAGATATTACATAAGGCCACCACAATGAACATACTGTAGAGCCATTCACTACAACACTCTAGAAAAGTCGCAATTTCGGTGTGGTTGCCGCAATCGCTTACATAGGCCCCTCCCACTATATATTTCCAGACAATTACAATGTCACGTCAACCCCTGTGATCATGCGCAAGTAATTTGGAGGGCATTTATCCCCCAGAAAACATGTTTTTGCGACAAACGGTTATTTTTTTTTGCATTTGCGGTGCCCCCTACGGATTAATATGGAATTGCTTTTGGCTCTGGGTTGATTAAACCACCCGCGACATGTGATTCAAATGTGTGATGGATTGGACTTTCCGTTCGTGATTTGTGGCATTTTTTGGTAAAATGGGCCCCTCCCACTAACTTTGGATGACGATTACGGCCGAACGATCTTTGCACATCGAAATTCTGCCGCTGGTGTTTTCATCGGATAGGTCCGGAGATCATGTGTACCGATTTTAGTCAGACACAAAAGCATGAACAGTAGCAGATATCAAAGCTCGAAGTGCGTTTTCAGCTCGCAACTTTAGATAATTTCTTTAAGTTTCCACTCGACAGAGACGATAACCTTATTCTAACCGGGATTGTAATGCTTCAAAGGAAAGGTCAAAACGACCTCTAACAAATCTCCATATTCATATATTCATCCGTGCATTATCTGTATAAGGCTGCTGTAAAAAAGAAAAGGAGGGGACAAAAAAATCAATTTCTATCTGACACATCTTCAGTCGAGCCTCTCTTGTCGCGTAATTGAAATTCAGCCGCTGGTGTGGCCGTGGGTTCCAGATGTATAGCCGACCTGGTCCACACACAACCACGGTGGTGATTCCCACGTACGACGTTGGATGGAAAGGAAACCGTTCTATTTATTAATTAGCCATACTTTCTGATAAAAATAAAAAAACATTGTACTTTTTCCACACACATGACTGGGTATAGCATATGAATGGACTCTGTCCATGGTTCTGAATTAATGTTGTAGCATTGACACTAGCTGTGACTCTGTCCATGGTTCTGAATTAATGTTCTAGCATTGAGACTAGCTGTGACTCTGTCCATGGTTCTGAATTAATGTTGTAGCATTGAGACTAGCTGTGACTCTGTCCATGGTTCTGAATCCATGTTGTAACATTGAGACTAGCTGTGACTCTGTCCATGGTGCTGAATCCATGTTGTAACATTGAGACTAGCTGTGACTCTGTCCATGGTGCTGAATTCATGTTGTAACATTGAGACTAGCTGTGACTCTGTCCATGGTGCTGAATTAATGTTGTAGCATTGAGACTAGCTGTGACTCTGTCCATGGTGCTGAATTCATGTTGTAGCATTGAGACTAGCTGTGACTCTGTCCATGGTGCTGAATTCATGTTGTAGCATTGAGACTAGCTGTGACTCTGTCCATGGTGCTGAATTAATGTTGTAGCATTGAGACTAGCTGTGACTCTGTCCATGGTGCTGAATTAATGTTGTAGCATTGAGACTAGCTGTGACTCTGTCCATGGTGCTGAATTAATGTTGTAGCATTGAGACTAGCTGTGACTCTGTCCATGGTGCTGAATTAATGTTGTAGCATTGAGACTAGCTGTGACTCTGTCCATGGTGCTGAATTCATGTTGTAGCATTGAGACTAGCTGTGACTCTGTCCATGGTGCTGAATTCATGTTGTAGCATTGAGACTAGCTGTGACTCTGTCCATGGTGCTGAATTCATGTTGTAGCATTGAGACTAGCTGTGACTCTGTCCATGGTGCTGAATTCATGTTGTAGCATTGAGACTAGCTGTGACTCTGTCCATGGTGCTGAATTCATGTTGTAGCATTGAGACTAGCTGTGACTCTGTCCATGGTGCTGAATTCATGTTGTATCATTGAGACTAGCTGTGACTCTGTCCATGGTGCTGAATACATGTTGTAACATTGAGACTAGCTGTGACTCTGTCCATGGTTCTGAATTCATGTTGTAGCATTGAGACTAGCTGTGACTCTGTCCATGGTGCTGAATTAATGTTGTAGCATTGAGACTAGCTGTGACTCTGTCCATGGTGCTGAATTAATGTTGTAGCATTGACACTAGCTGTGACTCTGTCCATGGTGCTGAATGCATGTTGTAGCATTGAGACTAGCTGTGACTCTGTCCATGGTGCTGAATTCATGTTGTAGCATTGAGACTAGCTGTGACTCTGTCCATGGTGCTGAATTAATGTTGTAGCATTGAGACTAGCTGTGACTCTGTCCATGGTGCTGAATTCATGTTGTAGCATTGAGACTAGCTGTGACTCTGTCCATGGTTCTGAATTAATGTTGTATCATTGAGACTAGCTGTGACTCTGTCCATGTTTCTGAATTCATGTAGTAGCATTGAGACTAGCTGTGACTCTGTCCATGGTTCTGAATTCATGTTGTAGCATTGAGACTAGCTGTGACTCTGTCCATGGTGCTGAATTAATGTTGTAGCATTGAGACTAGCTGTGACTCTGTCCATGGTGCTGAATTAATGTTGTAGCATTGACACTAGCTGTGACTCTGTCCATGGTGCTGAATGCATGTAGTAGCATTGAGACTAGCTGTGACTCTGTCCATGGTTCTGAATTCATGTTGTAGCATTGAGACTAGCTGTGACTCTGTCCATGGTGCTGAAATAATGTTGTAGCATTGACACTAGCTGTGACTCTGTCCATGGTGCTGAATTCATGTTGTAGCATTGAGACTAGCTGTGACTCTGTCCATGGTGCTGAATTCATGTTGTAGCATTGAGACTAGCTGTGACTCTGTCCATGGTTCTGAATTCATGTTGTAGCATTGAGACTAGCTGTGACTCTGTCCATGGTGCTGAAATAATGTTGTAGCATTGACACTAGCTGTGACTCTGTCCATGGTGCTGAATTCATGTTGTAGCATTGAGACTAGCTGTGACTCTGTCCATGGTGCTGAATTCATGTTGTAGCATTGAGACTAGCTGTGACTCTGTCCATGGTGCTGAAATAATGTTGTAGCATTGACACTAGCTGTGACTCTGTCCATGGTGCTGAATTAATGTTGTATCATTGAGACTAGCTGTGACTCTGTCCATGGTGCTGAATACATGTTGTAACATTGAGACTAGCTGTGACTCTGTCCATGGTTCTGAATTCATGTTGTAGCATTGAGACTAGCTGTGACTCTGTCCATGGTGCTGAATTAATGTTGTAGCATTGAGACTAGCTGTGACTCTGTCCATGGTGCTGAATTAATGTTGTAGCATTGACACTAGCTGTGACTCTGTCCATGGTGCTGAATGCATGTTGTAGCATTGAGACTAGCTGTGACTCTGTCCATGGTGCTGAATTCATGTTGTAGCATTGAGACTAGCTGTGACTCTGTCCATGGTGCTGAATTAATGTTGTAGCATTGAGACTAGCTGTGACTCTGTCCATGGTGCTGAATTCATGTTGTAGCATTGAGACTAGCTGTGACTCTGTCCATGGTTCTGAATTAATGTTGTATCATTGAGACTAGCTGTGACTCTGTCCATGTTTCTGAATTCATGTAGTAGCATTGAGACTAGCTGTGACTCTGTCCATGGTTCTGAATTCATGTTGTAGCATTGAGACTAGCTGTGACTCTGTCCATGGTGCTGAATTAATGTTGTAGCATTGAGACTAGCTGTGACTCTGTCCATGGTGCTGAATGCATGTAGTAGCATTGAGACTAGCTGTGACTCTGTCCATGGTTCTGAATTCATGTTGTAGCATTGAGACTAGCTGTGACTCTGTCCATGGTGCTGAAATAATGTTGTAGCATTGACACTAGCTGTGACTCTGTCCATGGTGCTGAATTCATGTTGTAGCATTGAGACTAGCTGTGACTCTGTCCATGGTGCTGAATTCATGTTGTAGCATTGAGACTAGCTGTGACTCTGTCCATGGTTCTGAATTCATGTTGTAGCATTGAGACTAGCTGTGACTCTGTCCATGGTGCTGAAATAATGTTGTAGCATTGACACTAGCTGTGACTCTGTCCATGGTGCTGAATTCATGTTGTAGCATTGAGACTAGCTGTGACTCTGTCCATGGTGCTGAATTCATGTTGTAGCATTGAGACTAGCTGTGACTCTGTCCATGGTGCTGAAATAATGTTGTAGCATTGACACTAGCTGTGACTCTGTCCATGGTGCTGAAATAATGTTGTAGCATTGAGACTAGCTGTGACTCTGTCCATGGTGCTGAATTCATGTTGTAGCATTGAGACTAGCTGTGACTCTGTCCATGGTTCTGAATTAATGTTGTATCATTGAGACTAGCTGTGACTCTGTCCATGTTTCTGAATTCATGTAGTAGCATTGAGACTAGCTGTGACTCTGTCCATGGTTCTGAATTAATGTTGTAGCATTGAGACTAGCTGTGACTCTGTCCATGGTGCTGAAATAATGTTGTAGCATTGACACTAGCTGTGACTCTGTCCATGGTGCTGAATTAATGTTGTAGCATTGAGACTAGCTGTGACTCTGTCCATGGTGCTGAATTCATGTTGTAGCATTGAGACTAGCTGTGACTCTGTCCATGGTTCTGAATTAATGTTGTATCATTGAGACTAGCTGTGACTCTGTCCATGGTGCTGAATACATGTTGTTTACATTGAGACTAGCTGTGACTCTGTCCATGGTTCTGAATTCATGTTGTAGCATTGAGACTAGCTGTGACTCTGTCCATGGTGCTGAATTCATGTTGTAGCATTGAGACTAGCTGTGACTCTGTCCATGGTGCTGAATTAATGTTGTAGCATTGACACTAGCTGTGACTCTGTCCATGGTGCTGAATGCATGTTGTAGCATTGAGACTAGCTGTGACTCTGTCCATGGTGCTGAATTCATGTTGTAGCATTGAGACTAGCTGTGACTCTGTCCATGGTGCTGAATTCATGTTGTAGCATTGAGACTAGCTGTGACTCTGTCCATGGTTCTGAATTAATGTTGTATCATTGAGACTAGCTGTGACTCTGTCCATGTTTCTGAATTCATGTAGTAGCATTGAGACTAGCTGTGACTCTGTCCATGGTTCTGAATTCATGTTGTAGCATTGAGACTAGCTGTGACTCTGTCCATGGTGCTGAAATAATGTTGTAGCATTGACACTAGCTGTGACTCTGTCCATGGTGCTGAATTCATGTTGTAGCATTGAGACTAGCTGTGACTCTGTCCATGGTGCTGAATTCATGTTGTAGCATTGAGACTAGCTGTGACTCTGTCCATGGTGCTGAAATAATGTTGTAGCATTGACACTAGCTGTGACTCTGTCCATGGTGCTGAATTCATGTTGTAGCATTGAGACTAGCTGTGACTCTGTCCATGGTGCTGAATTCATGTTGTAGCATTGAGACTAGCTGTGACTCTGTCCATGGTGCTGAATTCATGTTGTAGCATTGAGACTAGCTGTGACTCTGTCCATGGTTCTGAATTAATGTTGTAGCATTGAGACTAGCTGTGACTCTGTCCATGGTTCTGAATTAATGTTGTATCATTGAGACTAGCTGTGACTCTGTCCATGGTGCTGAATTCATGTTGTAGCATTGAGACTAGCTGTGACTCTGTCCTCGTTTCTGAATTCATGTTGTAGCATTGAGACTAGCTGTGACTCTGTCCATGGTTCTGAATTCATGTTGTAGCATTGAGACTAGCTGTGACTCTGTCCATGGTGCTGAATTAATGTTGTAGCATTGACACTAGCTGTGACTCTGTCCATAATGCTGAATTCATGTTGTAGCATTGAGACTAGCTGTGACTCTGTCCATGGTGCTGAATTCATGTTGTAGCATTGAGACTAGCTGTGACTCTGTCCATGGTGCTGAATTCATGTTGTAGCATTGAGACAAAGCTGTGACTCTGTCCATGGTGCTGAATTCATGTTGTAGCATTGAGACTAGCTGTGACTCTGTCCATGTTTCTGAATTCATGTTGTGGCATTGAGACTAGCTGTGACTCTGTCCATGGTGCTGAATTCATGTTGTAGCATTGAGACTAGCTGTGACTCTGTCCATGGTGCTGAATTAATGTTGTAACATTGAGACTAGCTGTAACTCTGTCCATGGTGCTGAATTCATGTTGTAGCATTGAGACTAGCTGTGACTCTGTCCATGGTTCTGAATTCATGTTGTAGCATTGAGACTAGCTGTGACTCTGTCCATGGTTCTGAATTCATGTTGTAGCATTGAGACTAGCTGTGACTCTGTCCATGGTTCTGAATTCATGTTGTAGCATTGAGACTAGCTGTGACTCTGTCCATGGTTCTGAATTCATGTTGTAGCATTGAGACTAGCTGTGACTCTGTCCATGGTTCTGAATTCATGTTGTAGCATTGAGACTAGCTGTGACTCTGTCCATGGTGCTGAATTCATTGTTGAATTCATAAAGCATTATAAGCACTTGTTTACAATAGGGCCCCCCATTTTCAATTCATCAAAAACTTGCTGAGAGCTTCATGGGGCAAAGATACAGTAATCGACTTCAGAATCTCAATATGGTTCAGAAAGACCTCACAGACACTCTAGTGTAAGTGTTAATTAACCCATTATAACATGAGATCATATTCTAAAAAGGTCTTCTACATCCTGACAGTTTTATGAAAAAGCTTTCTATGTCAGTCGTTCTTCGATTTTTCAAAAATAGCAGACCTACAAGCTCGTAGCGCGCCACTCGGTGGCGCGCTACGAGCTTGTAGATCTGCTATTTTCCAATAGCTAAAGCATAACGTAATGCCAGCACCAAAAGGGGTTACCGCCCAAAATGGGTTAATTCCCTACTTCATCGTAGGAGTGTGTCGACGAATACATGGGGCGAACAGTACGTGTTCCCTCCATGCTGGTCTGTCTTTCTCTTTTTATAAATCTCCATCCCACTTCATCTCCGGGTGCTCCGTTCGTGTCCCTCTCCATTTCCTCTCAAGTGTTCCTGCACCCTGTGTGTTCCCTCCTCTCCTCTCCTTTCCATTCATCCGCACGCACGCACACACACACACACACACACACACACACACACACACACACACACACACACACACACACACACACACGCACACACACACACACAGAGAGCATATGCATACATGCACATCCATCTCTTTTCATTTGGTTTTAATTGCCACTTTTCAGCCCTCTAATCAGATTATAGCTCGGAGAGAACGATAAGGCAAAGGCGGTGATTGAATTAGAACGTGTGTGTGTGTGTGTGTGTGTGTGTGTGTGTGTGTGTGTGTGTGTGTGTGTGTGTGTGTGTGTGTGTGTGTGTGTGTGTGTGTGTGTGTGTGTGTGTGTGTGTGTGTGTGCGTGCGTGCGTGCGTGCATGTGCGCAATCTCGACGGCATTGCAAATGAGGAAAAACCTCAGTGCTCTTGTCACTCGTGGTGGACTTTTTGTTAATCAAAATGCTTAATTCAACAGTAATATTAGTAACTGTATTCTACAATCGGAGTAATCTGTCTGTTTGTCATTTCCGTTCGTTAAAATATACATTTTAAAATATCTTTAGAGCTCATTTTTTGTATTTCCATTAATGATAAGAAGCAAGGTACTGTATATAGCAAATAACCCATTTATAGTATAAAATGTGGCTTTAGTTTCTGCTAGCTCGCTGGATTGATGTGTATATACACGCACGCACAGTCGTGCGCGCACACATACACACACACACACACACACACCACACACATGGAGGTTTTGGAATTACGATGACAAATTGCAATACGGTGGGGTCTACGCTGTACACAATTATCTGTTTATTTGTGTTTGTTACGCTCTGATAATCGATTAAGAAAAGCTGTCCTTCCATGACGGTTCTATATGTGTTCCTATTGGAGGAATGAATACATGTTTTCTTGTACCTGAGGCCATTTGACTCATGCTGGTGGGGTTCATGTATAGGACAAGACAGACATTTATGTTTATGAGTATTTTCACTTTTCAGAAGTTTTCAGAAGTTATATAGAAAAAATAGTACTCAATTCATATAATTTAATATAAGATTATTCTATTTATTATGCACGCAATTATACTTGACAATTCTTGTAGATTTTTCTTAACATATCTTGAAGATTTTACTGGGAAATGTTAAGTAGATTATTAAACGGATTACGTATTTTATACGTAATCATTAACTCAATTTGTTTCATTGTTTTTTTTTTTAAATGGGACTTTTATATCGGTGTATGCTTTAGACGATTTCTAATTATATTGGGATAAATTCACGCGACTGTGTGGACCAGGTAGGCTACTATATATATATATATATATATATATATATATATATATATATATATATATATATATATATATATATGTATGTATGTATGTATGCATTTTCTGTCCACACCCTATCCTATACTCATGTAACTGTTTAAGAAGCTAACCAGAATGTAGAAACCTGTCAGTTGGGGGTCTGAATAAGTTGAGTCTGAATAAACATCTGAGGAACATATCCCGTCAATCTGTCTGCCGTGTCTCACAACTTTCTCCGTGCTCTCCCATTTTGGTTAGGGACTAGCCCTGTAAAATAATAAACCACACGTACAAAAACAACACAAAACAAAACGTTAGATGGGAGGTTTGGACATATATTATACAGTACAAGGTTCCTCTACCCGCAACTCTTTACTTCTCTTCTTCAGTTTAGTGAATTCCCGGGAGACGGTAAAAGGGAGGGACGTGACATTTCCAGCGGTGATTGGAAGTCGTGTGTTTTACTCAACACACAACAAACACGACCGGGGTCGGCCTGATGGGGGTGCTATAATTAAAGGTCAAGGCTTTGTGCACTTTGGAAAGGTTGTCACTCCTACGCTGTGAGGGGGAGCGCGAGTGACGCCAAACTTTCTCTTTAACACTCTCACCCCAGTGAGCAAGAGTCGACTATTAGACTATCAGACCCCTGTCTTAAAGAAATGGTTTTAACTTGTCTAAAAAAATAAGTTTGTTAGCGGAGCTTAGACGTTGACTATAGCAGTTTTTCTTTTAAACGTTCAGAAAACTTAGTTCGGGATTTAGAAGATGTTTTTTTAGAATCAGCCTCAGGGTCTAAATCGGTTACAACAATTACAGAAGTCTAGCAGATCTACAAGCTCACATTGCTTGGCGCCGGGTTTGGAGCTTTGTGGATTTGCTTGATCAGGTTTCTGTCCAACAGCGATGACGATTGTTGTTATACCATAAATAAATCAGTGGTTTTTCAACCCATTTCATATCGACGTCTTTTATATATTTGGCATTTGAGCCACGGACCACCACCGTTTGATGATGTTTTATAGCCTCTCAGACACAGAACTATAAAGAATATGTTGTTTTTTTTATCCACAATGAACCCTTATACGGGTCCATTTGGTTTCATGTTACGCTTTCAAGAGTAAAGGATCTATATGAGGGTCCATTTGGACCCCTCATTTAGCACCGGGGGGGGGGGACCACCTGGGACCCTCCCTCAAGGACCACTGGTGGTCCCTCAAGGACCACTGGTGGTCCCTCAAGGACCACTGGTTGAAAACCACTGACGTAAATGAACGAGCGCCGCCTGTTTTAACGTTATCTTTAATGTATGAAAAGCTAATCTAATATGACACCCTGGAATGGAAACGGCCAGGGCAGCTGTGTGTGCGTGTGTGCGTGTGTGTGTGTCCGCGCGCACGCTTTGATAATTTGCAAGCGGCTCGCTCGCTCGATACTTTGCGAGCTCGTGAGTGTGTGATATTTGCTCTCCTAGCTGTGGCGTTTAATAAGCATGCATGGGTCGAGATATGAAATTTGCCATATTTTCCCCACAGCTCACAGTGCAAACCCACTCAGGTGAATTCATGAATACCATATGGGCGAACCGTACACTAATGTAATATGTCACACATGCACTCTGACTCACCTGCGCAGTCTGCTCGCGTGCACACGCATACACATACACCCTCTCACACTAGTTCATACACATGCAACCCAGGCACGTGAGGCAGCTGTATGCCTTGTACTGTACTGTACTGTACTGTACTGTACGCCCAGATCCGAAACGCAGCGCAGAAGCTGTGCTTTGGCTTTTAAGGAAATGGAGAAGAGGAAAAAAAACCTGTGTTTTTCCACTGTCATTATTTAGTCACACAAGATCTTGACAATGAGCTTTGCTGTTTTGGGGAATTCATTCCTTCATTCAAACCTTTATTCTATAAAGTAATTAACCCATTTTAGGCATTACGCTATGCTTTAACTCGGTGGCGCGCTATGAGCTTGTAGGTCTGCTATTTTTGAAAAATCGAAGAATGACTGACTTTTTCAGAAAACTGTCATTTTCAAACAAACTTTTTTAGAATCTGATCTCAGGTCAGAATGGGTTAAGGTTTCCCTCATTTTCAGTGTCATCCAGATACATCTCAAATCAGCGCAGGTGAATCCATATATAGGCCACATACTGTAGGCCATGGCAGTTGGTATAGAGGCAGCACAAACCAGGGCGCATACGTACGGTAGGATGCCGCTGAACTCCATATTCCTCCAATTTGTGTAACGTTGTGCAGAAAGCCTGTTTTGTGCTTGTGTAGCTCGGCCTCCTCCGGCAGCACACCCGGAACGCAACAAAGAACAAATCAGCCACTGCTAAAGAGGTTGAGTGGCTTTCAGGGTCGCTGGGTGCATGGATTGCATCTTCATTTTAACCCATTCTGACCTGAGATCAGATTCATACGAGGTTTCCACTATAGGACACACACTGGTCTGATGAACCCATTCTGACCTGAGATCAGATTCTGAAAAATGTCAGTCGTTCTTCGATTTTTCAAAAAATAGCAGACCTACAAGCTCGTAGCGCGCCGCTCGGTGGCGCGCTATGAGCTTGTAGATCTGCTATTTTTCAATAGCTAAAGCATAACATGATGCTAACACCACAATGGGTTCCCGTTCAGAATGGGTTAACATAATGCATTCACTGTACGTGTTGCTTTCATTTTATACGGTATACAGAGTTACATTATTGTTAATCATCTGCATTACTACATTTACACGAAGTCTAGACACGATGCGGCGACAGCCATTCAGATGCAATTGCTGTCTGAGGTAAAATGTAATCAAGTCTTCTTGCAAAGCACAGAAAGATAATAGCAATTCTACAGCGACAGGGGGCTGTCGAGTCCTCCAGATCATCACCGGGTCGTCCTCCAATATAAATTGGGGTCCCATGGATATAGAAATGCCATTAAATGGAGGTCCGCCGTACAGCCTGTTGCATAATCAAACTGGACCTTATTGAAGTTAAACTGTTTGAGAATCGCTGCTAAAGCGGTAGAAACCTTCTCTTATGGGGCTCATCATTCAACCGCTTATCCGTAGTCGGGTCGCTGGGGCAACAGCTCCACCAGAGAGCTCCAGACTTCTCCCTCCAGAGCAACATTAGTGACTTCCTCCTGGGGGATCCCGAGACGTTCCAAGGCCAGTGAATCGATGTGTTTCCTCCAACTGCGCCTTGGCCTGCCCCGGGGTCTCCTCCCAGTGGGACGAGCATCAAAGACCTCCCCAGGGAGACGCCCGACTGATCAGTGTCCATTCCTGGGGTCCTCCTAGCCCACACGGACCCCCGAGATGAAGGGCAGCCCCGTGGGCACCCTCCTCTTGTACTCGGCGTACTCCTCGCCGAAGAAGCGCCCGAGCGCCAGCTCCTCCTCCTCCACGCGCCGGCGGAAGTAGCGCCAGCCGGCCAGCGCGTAGCCCAGCGTGCACGCCGGGTTGCCCAGCAGCAGCTGCGTGCCCACGCTCCACTGCAGCCAGCCGGCGTAGGCCGGGTGGCGGGCGTAGGCGTAGACGCCGCGCGTCACCAGCACGTGGCCGCGCGCCCGCTCGCTCTGCACCACGTGGTTGAAGTTGGCGCCCGCCGTCAGCATGGCGGCCTTGCGCAAGGCGTCGCCGCCCAGCGCCATGGCCAGGCCCGCCGCGGCGCTCAGCCGGCCCAGCCACGGTCCTCCGCCGGCGAGCCGCCACGCGGCGAACTCCAGCCAGGAGAGCGCGGCCGCCAGGCCGTACGCGACGCTGTGGTTGAGCAGGAAGGAGTCCACGGAGAGGCTGCGCGGGTTGGCCGCCGCCGTGGCCAGGTACTCGGAGTAGTGGAAGAAGGACAGCGAGCAGACGTACCAGCCGGGGCGCGTCCACGAGGTGCCCGAGAGGCCCAGGACGAGGCCCACGCCGACGCCGAAGGCCGCGCCCAGGAAGCAGGCGCGCACGGCCACCTGGTACAGGAGGGGCGAGCGGCCGCGCGGCCCGCCGTACGCCAGCAGCAGCAGCGCGTTGACGGCCGCCGCGTGGACGCAGACGGCTACCGCGGCGTAGCGGGCGGACGGCGGCCATTGGAGACGTCCCAGCGAGGCTCCGGAGACGGCGGCGACGACCAGGAGCACGCTGAGGCCCAGCAGGAAGCCCTTGATGCTCACTCTGCCCTCCAGGACCAGACGTCCTTTCTTCTCCTCCTTCTCCTTCGTCTTCTTGCCGCCGTGATGGAAATCTATGCCCTCCATCGTTGTTGCTCTATAGGGTCACCGTTGAAATGTAAAAACGTTGGTGCGCTCGACGGTGCGCTCCGGGTGTCACGTTCGTGGGCCTTTGTTTGTTGCTTTTAATCTCTTTTTGTCACCGGGAGGTTAACGAGCTCCTCTGACGTTCCTCTGACTGCATCTATGACATATATCTATAATGCCTCCATATTTGGGCAAGCTTATACGGTCTCGATTGAGTAAAATGTTTCAAAAGACATACAGAACACATGTGAAATCAAGTCATGTGCCAGATGTGGAATGGTTCCTCATTTCTCACCAGGCACAACATCGGGTACGACAATGGGCTGAAACGTTTTACATTTTAGTAAAATGTTTCAAAAAACATACAGAAAACAAACACATTTGTGGGGTTAGCCGAAGACATTGTACGAGACATAGTGTTGATGGGACCAGTGGTTTGCAAGCATGGAATACGGATGTGTATATTACAGGAAAACTCTGGTAAACTCCCGAATTGTACCATCACACCTGTATATTAACTGTATATGCTGCTAAACTAGAGGTTTACGGGGAAATCTAGTGCCAATAATTGCCCATTAACTCCTCTTTTCACGCAGTGACTGACATAAAATATCATTGCTGTTCTCCATAGAAATCTCTTATCTCCATGTTTTTACATTTTGTGTTTTTTTACTACATGCAGCGTCTAACAAAAGCATAAAAAGTAGCAGATCCACAAGCTTCAAACGCGACTCAAAGCTACACATTTTGAGCCAGATGTAGGAATGGTTCCAGGTGTGAAATGGCCTCATTTTTCGCACCAGGCACAACATCGGGCTGAAACATACAGTTGACACATTGGAAAGTGAAGAGATTGTGAGACAGTGAAGAGCGTAAAAAAGAAAAAAAAAGTTATGTTGCACCATGGTTTATATAGACACATCCACAGAGGGGTGCCCTGGCTGGGCGCGGCGGCCATGTACAGCCATGAAACTGATTAGCTACACCTGGTCTACAGGGCACTAAATCCACGGAGCAGTGTCCTGTAGGCCACGTGTAGGTAATCATTCAAGTCAACCTTTCGAATAATTGTAAGGACCCTCGGTTTATAATTCCTAATCTATAGGACCCCCTGCACACTCGACAATCCTCTGTGTGCATTTAACTCCCACCCATAAGAGCCCATTTTGGTCCAAATGCACCAGTATCAGCCCCTTTCTTTATTATTCTTCAGAACGCTCGCTCGTTGTGCATCAACGTGACTTCTTAGTCCCCTTCAGAAATAATCGGATCAATGAAGCCAGCAGCTACAGTAGTTTGTCGAAGAAGTCAAATGGTTGACGGAGTCTCAGAGCTTCAATTTCCCGTTCGGGTGAAAAATGACACGCGGTCAGTCTGCTGACCTCCGCGGGCTTTGTGTCTGGGAGATGTGGATCCATGCGGATCCTTGTCTCTCTCCGCTGTCTCCCAGTGAAGCGTTTAGAGTGACATTGTAAGATTTTGTGATTTTGTGTTCAAAGCCTGCGACGGTCTTGCACCTCTCTATATATTATAGTAACTTTATTTAGGTCCTCCAGACCACTCAGTTCTGACAGTCAGTTGTACATGAAGACTCCTTCACGGTCTGACACAGTAAAGGACGGGCCGGCTGTGTTGGCACCGAAGTTACAGAACAAACTCCATTCGAGGACCGAACATGCGCTTCACTGTGTAGGACTCCTAGGCCTCACTCACACCTATAAGACACACTTGTGTCCTGTCTCTTCTGTGTGTCACGTCACATGGTTTCATGACACAACCTGTTGCATGACTGTCTTCTGCCCCCTCTTCCCCCCCCCCCTCCCACATGCATGTCTTGCAACCATGTGACTCCCATTGGAAATGCATTGAGGCGGCCATGACACACAGAAGAGACACGACACAAGTGTGTCTTCTTGCGTGTGTCTTATGGTGTGAGTGAGGCCCTATAGTTTCACTGGCTGTTTTCTGTTGTGTCGCATGTGTGTGTGTGTTCACCCTCCTGCTGTGATTGACTGACAGTGTGACTGAGTTGATGATGTCCAGTCTTAGTGTAGTCCAGTCTTTTCCAACGTGTCTTTTTTCTTCTCTTTCATCTTTCTTCAGATGGTGTCCCGGTGCCAAAGGGAAGTTTGGGACTCTCTCTACTAGAACTTCAGCCTCAGTGTCCTGACTCCGGGTAAGTCCTTACGCAAAGCTCTTGCCTCCCTGGTATGCTGAATGGAGGCCGACTAGTCCAGTATTCCAGTCTTTGGAGAGGTTGGACTTGTGCTCCGTAGTTTTCTCCTCACTGCAGTGGCCTATTGGAGCTACTGCCACATTTTTGAAGGCTGGAAGTCGAGCAGTGGGCTTGGTGGTAGATGTCTGCATGGATTGGTAGATGGGGGCGAGGGGGGAAAGTCTTTGGCCATTTGAAGCATCCTTGAGGAAATGCCACTTGCCGTATATGTGGAAGGTCTATGTTTGATAACACAGGAAGCCATGGGAGTGGTGTTGAGATAATAGTCCTCGTTACGATGCTCATAGGTGGTTCGGGCATCTGGTTAGGATGCCTCTCGGGCGTCTCCCTAGAGAGGTCCTCGAGGCACGTCCCACTGGGAGGAGACCCCGGGGCAGACCATGGATCACGTCCCACTGGGAGGAGACCCCGGGGCAGACCAAGGATCACGTCCCACTGGGAGGAGACCCTGGGGCAGACCAAGGCGCAGTTGGAGGAAACACATCGACTCACTGGCCTTGGAACGTCTCGGGATCCCCCAGGAGGATGTCACTAATGTTGCTCTGGAGAGGGAAGTCTGGAGCTCTCTGGTGGAGCTGTTGCCCCAGCGACCCGACTACGGATAAGCGGTTGAATGACGAATAGATAGACGATGCTCATGGATGGATGGATGTTGATCTTGAAGGTTATGGTTGAAATTTACTTTGATAAAGGGATTTTATTTCCTTGTTTTACTGAACTATCAGTGCTTTACTACTGGGATATATATTTTTAGTGAGCTATTATTACTATTATTATAAGTAAAATGTTTTTCATGGCATATTGATTACCGTTAATTACGTGCAGTGAGAATCTTGATCATTTCAAAATGACATTTCTAGAAGAACACAGTTTTTTTTTAAGACAGAGGAACGTTGACCTCGGTACGCCAGGCTTTTATTTTCGCTCGAGAGAACCACAGTGCAGAGAGAGGGCCGTCGCTCCAAATATGGTGACGTCTGTTCTCCCCGCTGTCTTCTACCAGGGAGGGGAGCAGAGGTCCGGAGTGGGGCCAGGGGCCAGGGGCCCTCAGAACAAACCCAGTATTATACAGCGCTTTCTCCATACGCGCCCTCTATACCAGAAAGCATGCTGGCTGGGCCTATAGACATATAAAGGTAGACGGCCCCTTTCGGCTCTGGAGCGTGTGTGCTCAAGGGAGGGCAAAACATTCCCGAGATTCCTTGCCCTGTGGAAGCATGAGTGTGCGTCACAGAGCGGCATGTTCGGGTCTGATAAGTCCCGGAAAAGATGCGCTGTGATTGGCCAGTAGTCACTCATGAGTGGTAGCCTCGGAAACCCAGACGTTTTTATTTCCAGGGAGAAAAAAAAGTCTGGGTCTGAGTCCACTTCAATTCGGCATAGAGTAGCACAAGTGCTCACTCTCTGCTGATTTCTGATCGTCTGCACCTTTGTAAAATTGACATACACACGCACACATGTACACACACGCGCTCCTCTCTCTCTCTCTCTGTCGCTCTTTTGTAATGAGTCTCATGTCGCGCAGCTGCTTATATATTCTCCCGGCAGATCCTGCCGGGAACTGCCTATGCCATAAAAAGCAAAAAGTCTGGGTCTGAGTCCACTTCAATTCGGCATAGAGTAGCACAAGTGCTCACTCTCTGCTGATTTCTGATCGTCTGCACCTTTGTAAAATTGACATACACACGCACACATGTACACACACGCGCTCCTCTCTCTCTCTCTCTGTCGCTCTTTTGTAATGAGTCTCATGTCGCGCAGCTGCTTATATATTCTCCCGGCAGATCCTGCCGGGAACTGCCTATGCCATAAAAAGCATAGGTGAGTTCCAGGCTACTTGAGTGGCAGCGTGACGTAGAGTGCCGTTCACTCTTCCGGCGTACCGGTGTAAATTACTCCGCCCTCCTGTCAACACACATGACTCCAACGAACTGCAGCAGCCTATGAATGAGGTATCTATTTTTTTTTATATATATGCCTGGGCCAGGCTAGGGGAACGTGAAACAGACAGGCTAGAGGAACGTCAACAGACAGGCTAGAGGAACGTCAACAGACAGGCTATAGAGGAACGTCAACAGACAGGCTATAGAGGAACGTCAACAGACAGGCTATAGAGGAACGTCAACAGACAGGCTAGAGGAACGTCAACAGACAGGCTATAGAGGAACGTCAACAGACAGGCTAGAGGGGAACGTCAACAGACAGGCTATAGGGGAACGTCAACAAACAAACGCCGCGATTTTAAGTCTAATAGTTGAAGGTCTGTCCTTCGTGCGGCTGCGTGAGCTTCACGTTGTCCTTGGTGGTCATCAGCCGCCGCAGCTCCTGGAGGAGGACCTTGATGCTGGAGGACGTCGTCCAGCGGCTGAGCGCCGGCACGCCGCCGGAGTCCACGGCCCCGGTGGCCTTGTTGACGGCGCTCATGTTGATCTTGGTGACGAAGCGCACGGTGGGCGGGCGCTGCGGGTACTGCGGGCCGCACTCCATGCGCAGGCTGTAGATGCGGTTCTCGAAGGCGGTGCGCGGCGGGCCCACGATCATGCCCGTCCAGCGCGTCAGTGTCATGTCGTCGTCGTCCTCCAGGCCCCAGCTCACCGTGCCGTCGCCCCCGCCCTTCTGCCCGTCCTCCAGCTCCTCCAGCAGGCGGAAGTTGCGCGGCACGGTCACCGTCGCTCCGGAGGAGGTGGCCATCTTGTTTGCCGTTCTTCGTATTCTTCTTTATTCTTCAGGGAGATCCGGGGTCGCCTGACACTAACGTACGCTGTGAAGTCTTGTTGTTATTATTGCACATGGCTTTCGTGTCCTCCGATCGAGCGAACTGTCGGAGGTTTGGGGTCCCGGGGGGGGCGCTGTTATAGTCGAAGAGCCTCTGACCTCAATACTACATGGATGATGTCACGGTCGCAGAGATGTCATGAAACATCTCCATGTTTGGACCAGGCAGGGGAGCTACAGTTATAATCCAACTATCAATTTAAGTGATGATAGATTTAGGAGGAAAGTTTGCTGATTTACAAGCTCACAACGCGTGGCTTCGTAACGCGTTGTGAGCTTGTATATCTGCTATTTCCGTACACTATAGCCTACATCATGCATTACTATATAGGCTAGTCCATGTTGATTTGTTGACATCCTGGATTATTAGATTTTTTTTGTGGGCTAAATAAAAAAGACCTTGCTCTGCCCATCTACAGTATATTCGTTTTTTTGTTTTAATAAAATAATTCAGATGACATCTTCTCCACCACCGAACATCAAGCACAGGAAACACCGTTTTTTAATTATAAAATTGCATTTGGATGCCTGAAAACCAAAGAACAAAAACTATATGCTTGCAATTACAGTGCACACACTTTACTGGAGAATTTCCAACTTTTACTTCCACTATACATACTCTTACTCAAGTACATTATGAATTCCTGACTTGTTTTTTAGTTGTTGTTTTTTTTTGCCTTTTTTGATATATGTACAGTATACAGTATAGTAGGTAGACAGGAAACGGGGAGAGTGATGGGGGGGAGACACACAGTAAAGTTTGGACCACTAAAGGCCTATTCATAGTCTGTATTTTCGGTGGTGAGGTGACCACCGCTCCGGTGGTGAGCTGACCACCGGAGCTGAAATAACATTGAGCGGTGGTGAGTAAAAACAGAGAGAAGGGCTGGAGCGGTGGCGGTGGTTTGATCTTCACCGCGGCTCGTGACGTCATGTTGTAGTTCGGTGGTCACCTCACCACCGTAAATCCAGAATATGTATGAGCCTTTAACCATAGCAGAGGGTTTCTACATGGCAGTATTGATATACTTACAGTAAAAAGTAAAAATGTGAGTGCATTCTCCACCAACTGTCCGGAGTATACGCAGCAGTGGCATAACAATGTCTGCGGGATCATTGAATTCACAGCTTTCTACCAATAAGCCATCTGCCGTTCTCACTTTCACAAGAGGCGCTACAGTATAGACGCATGCCCAGCTGCTTGAGTCATGTTAAATTAATGACTGTGAATGCGGCTCAACTGTTGTGTCGTGTTGTGTTGTGGCGTTATACAGTTGGTTCGTCAACATAAGACAATTAGGAACAGATGCTCGCGCCCAGAGATGACATCTCCATTTGATTTCCATCTCACTTTGTCTCTTCTCATAATTTGCATCGTCCCTAGTCTAAATATTTGTTTTCATCTTCCTGACTGTATACACAAACCCGCGTTTGGGCATATAAAGATTGTTAATGACTCTATACAGTATACAGCTTGTATAAGTTATTGTATCAACATTTTAATACCATATAACTTATACAATTGGGGGTGGTTGTATTTGGTCTCGTCTATTGAGACATCTATTGATACATGAGACATGTCAGAGGTCATGTAACACAGGATACGACATGGATCCTTTATATAAATAACGTTGGATTTGATGATTATTTTTTGGGAGCGGGTCGCAGCCTGTAAAGGTCTGCCCTCCATGACCCAAATTGTAGGCTGTAACAGTTGAGAAAGATTTACATATTTATATGAATTGCATTTTTATAGCGCTTTCCCATGTTTTATAGCGCTTTACAATGGTTCATTCATTCATACATTGGGAGGTGAAGCGGCGAACAGTCGACGCCAGCGTGCTCACCTTCCCACATTCACACACCGACGGTGGAGAGCTCACACCGACCGACTCACTGGAGAATGGAAGAAAGGACATAATTTAGCCCCATGTTCGAATGGTAAAATCGCTAAAATGAAAGAAAGCAGCAAATTAAACGTAATACCTGAACCTTGGTTGGAAAAAAACTAAAGTTGTCATTTAAGAAACACTAAGATTTGATCGCACGCCGAGCTCTGAGGCGCAGGAAGAGATGTAAAAAAGATTAATAAGTTGGGAGAATATTGGGTGGGAGACAAAAAGTGATTTGAGAATCACTCAAATGTCTGGAGAACTGTCCACTTATCACTGATCACCTGCTGATCGCTGGTGCTTGTAATTAGACTGGCTGTGTTATTCAGATGAGTCCGTTTGGCAGCATTAGTGCTGGATGGATGCCTTGGATTAGTCCATTTAGACCTGAGAAAAGATCCTACGAATGTCCTTCTAAATCCTGACAGTTTTATGAAAAACCCATGTTTCTATACAGTATGTCAGTGGTGCTCAACCTATTTCATGTCAAGGAACCCCTAGAATTATATGTATTTGGCCGCCGACCCCCATCTCAAAATGTGTTGTTCCAGGGACCCCCCCCCCAGAAGCAAAGATTTGAGTTAAAAACGTAAAAAATATATATTCAACGATTTGCACCACATTTTCACGATTTCTAAGAATAGCAGACCTACAAGCTTGTGAGCTTGTATATCTGCTATTTTTCAACAGCTAAAGCATAACATAATAAATTAAAACACCAAAAGGGGTTCCCGTTCAGAATGGATTAAGTTTGACAGAGGTTGTAGCACACATTATCCCTCTGTTAGCTACAGGTCCGCTCAAATGACAAGGGGAGCGCAGTGAGTGGTACCCAGCCCTGGTACTGTGTGACTGTGTGTCTGTGTCCCCAGCCCTGGTACTGTGTGACTGTGTGTCTGTGTCCCCAGCCCTGGTACTGTGTGACTGTGTGTCTGTGTCCCCAGCCCTGGTACTGTGTGACTGTGTGTCTGTGTCCCCAGCCCTGGTACTGTGTGACTGTGTGTCTGTGTCCCCAGCCCTGGTACTGTGTGACTGTGTGTCTGTGTCCCCAGCCCTGGTACTGTGTGACTGTGTGTCTGTGTCCCCAGCCCTGGTACTGTGTGACTGTGTGTCTGTGTCCCCAGCCCTGGTACTGTGTGACTGTGTGTCTGTGTCCCCAGCCCTGGTACTGTGTGACTGTGTGTCTGTGTCCCCAGCCCTGGTACTGTGTGACTGTGTGTCTGTGTCCCCAGCCCTGGTACTGTGTGACTGTGTGTCTGTGTCCTGTAATGACAAGGGGAGCGCAGTGAGTGGCACCCAGCCCTGGTACTGTGTGACTGTGTGTCTGTGTGTCTGGGGGTTATTACATGGCCGCCTGTTGCCTGCCAGTTTTACTTCACTGGATAATTCGAGCGATTTGCCGGCTCAGTGGCCTTGTGGTTATAGGAGTGACCAGTCTCTGAGGCTCAGTGGCTTTGTGGTTATAGGAGTGACCAGTCTCTGAGGCTCAGTGGCTTTGTGGTTATATAGGAGTGACCCAGTCTCTGAGGCTCAGTGGCCTTGTGGTTATAGGAGTGACCATGCAGTCTCTAAAGGCTCAGTGTCTTTGTGGTTATAGGAGTGACCAGTCTCTGAGGCTCAGTGTCTTTGTGGTTATAGGAGTGACCAGTCTCTGAGGCTCAGTGGCTTTGTGGTTATATAGGAGTGACCAGTCTCTGAGGCTCAGTGGCCTTGTGGTTATAGGAGTGACCAGTCTCTAAGGCTCAGTGGCTTTGTGGTTATATAGGAGTGACCATGCAGTCTCTAAAGGCTCAGTGTCTTTGTGGTTATAGGAGTGACCAGTCTCTGAGGCTCAGTGGCTTTGTGGTTATATAGGAGTGACCAGTCTCTGAGGCTCAGTGGCCTTGTGGTTATAGGAGTGACCAGTCTCTAAGGCTCAGTGGCTTTGTGGTTATATAGGAGTGACCATGCAGTCTCTAAAGGCTCAGTGTCTTTGTGGTTATAGGAGTGACCAGTCTCTGAGGCTCAGTGGCTTTGTGGTTATATAGGAGTGACCAGTCTCTGAGGCTCAGTGGCCTTGTGGTTATAGGAGTGACCAGTCTCTAAGGCTCAGTGGCTTTGTGGTTATATAGGAGTGACCATGCAGTCTCTAAAGGCTCAGTGTCTTTGTGGTTATAGGAGTGACCAGTCTCTGAGGCTCAGTGGCTTTGTGGTTATAGGAGTGACCAGTCTCTGAGGCTCAGTGGCTTTGTGGTTATATAGGAGTGACCAGTCTCTGAGGCTCAGTGGCTTTGTGGTTATAGGAGTGACCAGTCTCTGAGGCTCAGTGGCTTTGTGGTTATATAGGAGTGACCAGTCTCTGAGGCTCGGTGGCTTTGTGGTTATATAGGAGTGACCAGTCTCTGTGGCTCAGTGGCCTTGTGGTTATAGGAGTGACCAGTCTCTATGAGGCTCAGTGGCCTTGTGGTTATATGAGTGTCCAGTCTCTGAGGCTCAGTGGCTTTGTGTTTATAGGAGTGACCAGTCTCTAAAGGCTCAGTGGCTTTGTGGGTATAGGAGTGACCAGTCTCTGAGGCTCAGTGGCTTTGTGGTTATAGGAGTGACCAGTCTCTGAGATGGGGAGGTCGAAAGGTGTTGCAGTGTTGACGTACATCGATGGCGAGCTCACACCGACCGACTCATCGGAGGCGACGTAGGGTTCAGTGTCTTGCACAAGGACACTTCGACATGTAGGAGGAGGAGCTGGGATTCGAACCGCCGACCCAGGGATCATTGGACGACCTGCTCTTACCTCCTGAGCCACAGCCGCTTTCAGGCTGTAGTAGGGCATTCATTTACAGAAAAATAAATTACTGTGGTCGAATAATCTGTCCAGCACTGGATTATCCGTGGTCAGTCAGCTGTCACATACGCGTGTATCAATCTGTACCACTCTTCAACTTAACTTCAAAGTCTTTGTCTCTTTTGTTATTTCTCTTCCTTTCTATGTCTTTTTAAATATGGGCTTCTGTGGCCAATTAGATTTTAATCGACTTTTGAAATTCACACAGAATCCATGTATAGATATAGCTCTATAATATGGGCGTCCGTCCCCTCTTGACAGTCGGAATGAATAATCAGCTGTAATGAGTGGCTGGAGTGGAGTGCGTAAAAGGGATATGGAAAGGCCTGCTCATATATAATTTAGCTTTTATGCTAATTACATTAATTTTAGACTATGAGGGACCTCTGCCCTGGCTTGTTCCACTCATGATGTGCTTCTTCTCCACGCACGCACGCACGCACACACACACACACACACACACACACACACACACACACACACACACACACACACACACACACACACACACACACACACACTCATGTGAGCGAATGACGTCTCTAAATTATGCTCATCATTTGATCTCAATTTTTCCTCGTCTCTCTGGCTATCTCTCTTTGTTTTTTGACGTATCTCTCTCTCTCTCTCTCTCTCTCTCTCTCCCCCTCTCTCTCTCTCTCTCTCTCTCTCTCTCCCTCTCCACGGCATGGGATGGGAGGCTCGCCCCATCTCGCCCGTGCGTCTGTGCAGGGTTCTGGGGTTAAGTAAATTAATTGTTCTCCGTAGTATTACAGTCTCTTTGTGTCTGTGAGTCACTGCATCGCCCGCTCCGAAGGGACTTCTGTTCACACAGGAACCATTTATATTTCCCTCATCATCCCCCCCCCCGCTCTCTGTCTATCTCTCTCTCTCTCTCTCTCTCTCTCTCTCTCTCTCTCTCTCTCTGTCTCTCGCTCACACACATGAATATATAATTATGAGAGATGGAAGGCACACTTTGTTCTGCCAGTGAGATATGGGGAATATGAGATATGGGAATCACTTTTGTAGACAATTAATTGTTGTACCGTATTGTACAGTCTGTGATTGATGGTCTGGATTTACTGCTGTAGCAAACTGTCTTATGAAGAAGTGCTCATAACAAACTCTCCTCTCTCTCTCTCTCTCTCACACACGCACTTGCATGCACGCACGCGTAACACACACACACACACACACACACACACACACACACACACACACACACACACACACACACACACACACACACACAAGGAAACCCAAGTTAATCAAAGTACTTGATTGCAAATGTTAATTCGTAATGACTAATGTGTACACGAATCTAATGTAAGTATTAAAGTCGAAGCATGACTGTGCACGCACGCACGGACTCACGCACGTACTCACAACTTTAATACTTACAATAGTGTAATACTTACTTTAATACTTACATTAGCACACACGCAGTGACTGAACTATATTTTCCACTTCTTGGCTATGTTTAAGTCATCAAACTGTGTACAACGACAGTGTCAGACATATTAGATGCCACTATGTCAAGTTTTTGAATAAAATTATGTTTGGTCAGTATGGGTTCACTCCCCAGCCTGTGTCCTCCGTGTGGAGGAAGCCCAACAAACCTCTGTGAGGCCTTTAGGAGGGACATTATAATCCACCACTCCTGAATGAAGTGTCTGGTGCTGGGAGTCTGATGCAACGCATCAGACTCGCATCAGAATGTGGTCCTGGGTCTGGTGAGAGCAGGAGTGGACCTGGAGTCATTACGAATTAAAATTTGCAATCAAGTACTTTGATTTACTTGGGTTTCCTTGTGTGTGTGTGTCGTGCGTGCTTGCGCGTGCGTGCGTGTGCGTGCGTGTGCGTGCGTGTGCGTACGTGCGTGTGTGTGGTGTGCGTGTGTGCGTGTGTGCGTGCGTGCGTGTGGTGTGTGTGTGTGTGTGCAGCGCTGTGATTAACTCATGGCTCCACCAACATGGAGCCTGTCCCTCTCGTCTCTGTGTTTGAAGGAGACTCTTATTGTCTGAGTGAGACGGGAGAGGCGTTTAATAGGGTTTGAACAGCAGCTCTACTTAGTTAACACATTCTGGGTGGGAACCCATTTATGTTGTGCTTTTGAGCTGTTGAGAAATGGCAGATCTACAAGCTGATATAGCTCAGCTATGAGCTTGTATAGGTCTGCTATTTTTGAAAAATAGCGCGCAAATCTTTGCGTCTTGAGGGTCCCTGGAACTACATATTTTCAGATGGGGGTCGGCAGCCAATTACGTATCATTCTGGACAGGGCCGAAGCTGACCATTTGGTTGCCTTATTTGCGCAGCGCTCTCGTGTGCCGCTGCTATTCCTCATGCAGATCGGCTATTTTCACTGTTTGTGAGGACACAATTACGCGGCGGAGACGCAGAGAAAATGGTTATTTTTAGGGTCGGCTTGGCACTTTTTGGCATATTTTCCTGCCCTCCTCGGCGTGTTGCCCTACCTACAGCGTGTACAGGTAGCGACGGCACTGATTCTGGGGGTCCTTGACATGAAATAGTTTGAGAACAGTACTGACATTATAGAAACACTATAGGGTTCTTCAGAAAACCGTCAGGATGTATAGAAGACATTTGTATAAAATCGTCCTCAGGTCTAAATGGGTTAAGAAGGACAACTCACAGACACAACGGCCGGGCTCACGTCCAAGAACATTTAATTCATCCAGTGACTGAACTATTATCACTACTAGCAGCAGTACTACTATTTTCCTCTTCTTAATTGGCTAAGTTTAATATCAAACTGTGTACAACAACAACAGTGTAAGACATCTTAACACTGGGCATGCTATGGCAGCAACACCATGTCAAGTTTTTTATTTTAATTGTATTATTATTTTTACCCAGGATAGTAGCTGAGCACAAACTGTGCTCATGTTCAGCAACGCCCTGTACACATAGAGACAGACACACACATTAAAACCAGTAAACAACCTCAGTCTGATACTGTTGTACTGACCGGTTCAACCTCAGCCTTATACTGTTGTCCACTAAAGCTCAACTGGAGCAGTTGGGGGTTCAGCAGTGCCTTTCTCAAGGGCACTTCAGCGGTGTTTGGTGAGTGCTGACCAATCACGTCCCCACCCAAATTTTTCCTGCCACGTCCGGGGAATCGAACCGGCAACCTTTTCGGCAACAAGGGCGCTCCTCTAACCATTAGGCCACCCCTGCCCCATGATTAATAAGTCCTTAAAGTCATTAAACTGTGTACAACAGCACTGTAAGACATCTTAGATGGGCATGCTACTGTATGGCAGCAACACTACTGTATGTCAAGATGTTGAATACAATTATGTTTTGTCTCCCTGCTCTGCTATCGAGCCATTCAGAGATGGTGTCAAAGGTCATGACTCGCCTATAGACAGCGGAGCCGACACACATTCTGACCTGATCAGGTCAAGGTTCAGTTTATCCCCTGAGCAAGCATCCATCCAGGCTCTTTTAGCTCAATGGTAAGAATGTGTGGCACTTGGTGCAGGAAACCACCGTTCAAAAGGAAAGTTTATACAGACAGTATAGGGCAACTTTAAATTAGATCGCATAGAGAGAGAATTGACCCATTCATCACAGAATATAAAGTTGCGTGCGTGTGTGTGTGTGTGTGTCTGTGTGTGTGTGTGTGTGCGCGCGCAGTCATGCTTCAACTTTAATACTTAATGAATTAGATTTATGTACACATTAGTCATTACGAATTAACATTTGCAATCAAGTACTTTGCTTTACTTGGGTTTGCTTGTGTGCGTGCGCGTGCGTGCGTGTGTGTGGTGCGTGCGTGTGTGTGTTGTGTGCGTTCGTGCGTGCGTGTGTGCGTGTGTGGTGTGCGTGCGTGTGTGCGTGCAGCGCTGTGATTAACTCATGGCTCCACCAACATGGAGCCTGTCCCTCTCGTCTCTGTGTTTGAAGGAGAGTCTTATTGTCTGAGTGAGACGGCAGAGGAGAGGCGTTTAATAGGGTTTGAACAGCAGCTCTACTTAACACATTCTGGGCGGGAACCCATTTATGTTGTGCTTTTAGCTGTTGAGATATAGCAGATCTACAAGCTGATAGGTCTGTTAGGAGCTGTTAGGAGTCTGTTAGGAGCTTGTAGGTCTGTTGTTTTTGAAAAATCGCGAAAATGTAGTTGCAAATCTTTGAATATATATTCTTTCAGAGCAAACGTTTTTAACTCAAATCTTTGCGTCTGGAGGGTCCTGGAACAACATATTTTCAGATGGGGGTCGGCGGCCAATTACATGTAATCTTAGGGGTCCTTGACATGAAATAGTTTGAGAACGACTGACATAGAAACAGAAACACAGGGTTTTTCAGAAAACTGTCAGGATGTATAGAAGACATTTGTAGAATCGTCCTCGGGTCTAAATGGGTTAAGAAGGAAAACTCACAGACACAACGACCGGGCACACGTCCAAGAACAATTAATTAATCCATGGGTGGCCACAGATAGAAGCCCGCCAGCGAGGGGACACAGAGTGGCCACAGAACAGAACGGAACAATAAGCCTTTGAGTGTTTATTTGAGTTCGACAGCGCAGACAGACGGACGGACGAGCAGGAGACACAACGCATCTCAAGTTGGCCAAGTTTTAATAGCCGCCAAAAACACTTGTTTTATTGTCGAGGTGACTGTCGGAAGGAAAGTGGACGTGTGTTTCAAGCACAGCGACAAGCTGTCGGACTGAAACACCTCGTATTTCCACATTCTAACTTTTTTTAATTATTTGTATTATCTATTTATTATTGTATCCCTCAATTTTGTAACCCATTCTTTCCATGTGACAGTTATCTATAATGTACTATGGGCTCTACACTCCCTCCGCCAATTAACCTGGGGAGATGTGTGGGTATATATAAATATATATATATATATATATATGCAACTGGCTTCGCATTATAATAACAAAACAACACCTATAGTTCAGACTATAGTTCAAGCTTTCCCCCGAAGAACTTTTTAAAAGTCTCCTAAAGTTTGCCGATATATACAAAGAAAGGAGAATATAATATATTCTCTTTTTGTTAAGGATTCCAGGCACACTTCAACTCCCCTCGCTCTCTATTCACTTTTCTTCCCGTTCAATTTCACTCCTGGAAGGGCAGAGCATAATTGTTGCCTCCTATAGCATATGGCTACTGACAGCGGCCAGAACAGATGCTGCCATATACGTACGTTAGCCCATTGAGACCTGGAACACATCGGTGTCAGCTTATACAGCTTTTTACCCACTTTAACCATTATTTTTAAACTTTATATAGCTTTTGGAAGAAAAAAAAACAGATCTATAAGCACCGAGTGCCGGGTTATGAGCTTGTAGATAGATCTTCTATTTTTGAAAGATTGTTAAAATGTGATGTACATGATTCCTTCCGAACAACATATTTTGCGATGCGGGTTTGGCGCGACCAAATACATATAAATCTGGGGGCATAAATCTGTGCAGAAGTTTGAACATAACATTATTTCACAGTGAACGTTTTAACCAAACACATACAGTATAATCCTGGGGATCCTTGATATGAAATAGTTTGAGTAAACCAAACTTAGGTTTTTCAGAAAGTATATACAATATGGTCCTCAGGTCTCAATATGTTAGAAGGAATTGCGGTAATAACAAGACTAATGGTCCAGAACTGTGGTTCCTCTCAGCTCATGATGACGCCTATAAATATAAAAGGCGCATTAACCTCTCACTGGTAACCTAATTTAACATTGGATTGTGCCTTCAAAGCCAGCACTATTCATATGTTTAAATTCGTCATTTTAATGCCGAAAGAAAAACCTGTGAATGAATGGAGATTATTTTAGTTTTGGCGCCTTCCTGAATCAATACTTTGAGAGCACAGAGAGACCTCCCTCTGAACAGGTGGTGAGATGGCACACGATATAAGCGCTCCGTCCGTTGTGTCAATGCCCCTAGTGGGCAAACAATGTATCGCTGGCGCTATTAGCCGGCGATTAGCACCCAGAGCTATAACACTCCCACTCCTTGGCACCGTGATAACATCCCATAGCCTTGCGGGGGAGCGTAGTGTTGTCGATTTAAATAATCATCCAAAGATGAAGGATGAAGTATTGAGACTTTATTCAGAAGATTCAGCAGAGTAACAACATACAGAGAGTGAGAGTCTCTTGAAACGTTTTTTATTTAGTTTTAGTCACATTTTAGTCACCTGGAATGTTTTAGTGTTAGTCAGGTTTTAGTTGACTAAATGTCATAAGATTTTAGTCGACTAAATCTACAGTTGATTTAGTCGACTAAAATGTATTTTGGTGGGCCTTGATGCCATCGAAATGACTGATTTTACACTTACACTGATTTTACGTGATCTACAAGCTCACAATGCGTCGCAGCGCAAGGCTATTTTCAGCATGAAACCAAGTGTAAAATGACTTATACTGGATCTCTTGTCCACTAGTCCCTTCCTAACATTTTAGTCTAGTTTTTATTTGTTGATGACATTGTCAGTATATTTAGTTAGTTAGTTTAGTTTTAGTCATCATAGCTTAGTTTTCATTTCGTTTCCATTTAGTTTTCGTCAGTGAAAAAAGGTAGTCGACGAACATTTTTCGTCTTAGTTTTAGTCGACGAAAACAACACTGCTACCTTGCCTGTTCCAGCAGCCCCTCCGGACGCAAGCCTCCCCAACCCCATCCTCAGACAGTCCTTATAGTCTTGTTTTAACAGAGATGCCACACTGAATGTCCATATACGGATCTGCGCTAAACATAAGGGGCGACACACAAATAAGTATACCTTTTGCTGACAGCGTGGAGGAGGAGTCAAGTCAGCTGTTAGATTGACAGCTGCATGAATTAGACTGAGCACATTGGTGAGCAAAGATACTTAATGGAAAGGAAGATCTTAGATAAATATACACAATAATGCATATACTGTATCTGGCACTGTAGTTGGCATTCTAAAATTCCCATTACAGTAACCCGGGGCAACGGACCCCCCGGGGGGCCGTGCATGTAGCAATTCTGTAGACTTAGATAGCATTTGATACAGACTTATAGCATGTTATGTAGACAGCATAAGTGCATTGTATGTAGTCATAGCACGTCATAGTACATATGTGTAGCATAGTAGTATAGATGTATAGCTTATATGTATAGTTTCATTATAGATATTCCACTGTTACTTTCTTAGCTTACGCATGTTTCATGATAAATGTCTTTATGTGATGTATTCCCATGCTTTTTTTTTTTTTTTTTTTGTTCTTGCTTAAATGTAAGTCGCTCTGGATTAAGAGCGTCTGCTAAATGCCTAAATTGTAAATTGTAAATTGTAAATTGCATGTATGCATGTGCACGTGGCCACGCATGCGTATGTACAGTAATGGCGAAAACTGCGGTCTGGAAATGAAATGGTTTCCAAGGAACGCTATAGTGGAGTGGCTTGAATTGTATGAGTCACTGAGGAGGATTGTTTTTTTGGTTTGCAGCAGTGTGTAAATAAACATGTGTGTGTGCACGCATGCACGCATGCACACACACACACACACACACACACACACGCACACACGCACACACGCACACACACAGCACACACACACACACACACACTCAGAGCAGGCTATTAGGTGCCTCTATACCTGCTCCAACCTTCAGGAATGATTGATTGAGCTTTCACTGCAAAACACTGGCTGTTTAGTCATCCTGTGTGTGTGTGTGCGTGTGCGTGTGTGTGTGTGTGTGTGTGTGTGTGTGTGTGTGTGTGTGTGTGTGTGTGTGTGCGTGTGTGTGTGTGCGTGTGTGCGCGCGTTCCATAGTGCAAGCTAAAATTGGCCCGGCTTTCTTGATCTGCTGCTTTGTGTTGTTGAGAGAGGCTGCCCCTCCTGTATTCTATATAACTATTAGTGTATAGATTTCCGTCCTTCACAAACTACTATTACATTCCCATTGACAATGAATGGGGGATTTTAACCTCATATAGTGTCTGAGCCAATGTAGGTATAGTGTCTATTTTATGTCATGATGATAAGAGCGCCGCTCACTTCACACGGGTGAGACTCATTTTTTATTTATTTAATTTCATGCTGTAGTACCAGTGGGTAGTCTGACTCGGAATGTCACTGTCCCCCAGATTTGGACGGTAACGGGTACGGTACAGTTGCCCCTAAATCATCACACCCCTCGGTTTTTTCCGCCGACCTAACGCCGACGGTTCTTTTCTTTTTATTTTTATTTTACTGAGAATAATGTTAGAAATACGTTTAGGTCCCAAGAGAGTTGAGCTCTTCGGGCCAGTTGAGAAGTGCGATTGCTTTCGCCTCACGGCCCGAAGGCTCATATTATTAAAGAACTGGAAGGCAGATAAACCGCCATCTGTGGCTCAATGGATCCAAGAAGTCCTGTCTATGCTAAAGCTGGAAAGAATCAGGGTATAATGTCCAAGGCTCACGAGAGAAGTTTGACAGAACCTGGTCTACGTTTATCTCATATGCCGAAAACTTCACATTCCCTTAGGGGACAGATGAATACACCGGTAACCAGACCCCATGGTTCTAACCCCCTAGTGGGGGACTGGGATCGATGTGGCCGGGAATATATACCTCCGTTCCCGGATTACGATTGCTGGTGGCGGTTACTTATACTTTTTACTTTTTATCTATATTTTTTACTATTACAGTCTTTGTACCTTTATTGTCTTTGTTTTTGTTTTCTGTTTTTTTGTTTTCTGTGTATGTGTGTGCTATCCTATTTCTCTATACACATTTTGTGCATATATTATATACTGGGGTACAGGGGAAGGGGATAAAATGAACTGTTTTGACTGATCGCCTGTCTGCCTGTATTGACCTGTTAAAAGGAATAAAAACAAAGTAAACACAAGAAATCATTTAGGGTTAGGCATAGTTTTCTCTGGCATAAAGTATAGGGTTAGGTTTAGGCATAGTTTTACTGAGGTTAGGAATAAGGTTAGGTTTAACCGTTGAAGCAACATTTACTTTATGAATACCAGGCCGCGCAGTTCCGCCGGCTGTACGCCCGGGGCGAGTTGGTAAAGGGGAGAGTTGTTTGGTATTCATTTGGACATATGAGGTTTTCACCCGATAAGACGGAAATTAACTACGAACAAATGAAGAGCAGTGTTTTATCAACGATTGGCGGGGGCTGTAATTAGACGCACACTTCCCATTAAATCAGGGCCAGTCTGCTTTATCTGAAACCACTGCATGTTTTCTCAGACACTTAATTCGTTGTCCTTCCTTGTCTTTTTTCCCTGTCGATTTGTTCTAATCAGTTGTTTAGTATAGGCCCGGTTTAGGATTCGAGTGTCTAACGATGCAACCTCCGCCGGGTTTGTCGACGTCCTAATCTGATCGAGTCTGATTGATCGGATCGATTGTGTCTTGTCTGTGCAGAAAGAGAGGCTTAGAATCTGCTTTCTACAGCCGGGGGACTCACAATAAAACAATGTAAGAACTCTTATAGTAACATATTAAGTAGCCTAACGCTTATGTTGGGTTTTCTTGGATGCTAAAACTATGTCAAATCGATCCGGGGGTTAATCGGGACTGGTGATGTGATGCATTTTGCTAAGCGATACGTACCAATTAATCCATTCTGGGCGGGAACCCCTTTTGGTGTTTTAAGCATTATGTGTAGTTTAGCTGTTGGAAAATAGCAGAACTATAAGCTCGTATAGCGCGGCTCCGAGTGCTGTGCTACGAGCTTGTAGATCTGCTATTTTAGAAAAGTCGAGAAAATGTGGAATATATTATGCTTTCAGAGCCAACGTTTTGAACTCAAATCTTTGCTTCTGGGGGGGTCCCTGGAACAACATATTATTTTCAGATGGGGGTCGGCGGCCAAATAGATATAATTTTTGGGGGTCCTTGACATGAAATAGTTGGAGCACATCACTGCCATAGAAACAAGAGGTTTTTCAGAAAACAAAACACATTTTGTAGAATCAAAATCAGGTCTAAATGGGTTAAAGGACCTTATAGCAGAGAAATAGACAACGCAGGAGAAAGCCTTCCATGAAACTAGATAAGATAATTTTACCTCTTCCCACTTCTCCTCACCTTCCCTGATCTCTATACACACACACACACACACACACACACACACACACACACACACACACACACACACACACACACACACACACACACACACACACACACACACACATATATATACATATGAATGAAAATTGGTTCTATAGGAGTGGTTGCACCTGCACTCAAAAACGTGTGGAACAGTTCCAAAGCTATAGTCTCACATCTCTCTCAACTGTCGACAAATCGATGAGACAATCAGCTGCAGAAGTGGACATTCCAAAGTTTCAGAGAGCCTGTCATTCTCGTGAAAATTCGACAACAAAGTCAAATCATTAACATAAGTGCAATAATGCAACACATAATATATATTTTTAAAAGGACCGCGAAGTATTATAATGTCTTATTTTCTTACACATTCGGAACGGAGTATAGGAGAATTAAAGTATAAAACGTATATAACCCTATACCACTTTATTGCTTGTCTTTGAGCGTCATCTCTTAAGTTAACGTCACACTGCGCAAAAAGCATGGAATAGGGATGTGTTTATTACAGGAAACTCCCGTTAAACTTTACAACAAACTCCGGTAAACTCCAGAATTGTACCATCACACCTGTATATTACCGTATATTAACTGTATATGCTGCTACACTTGAGGTTTACGGACAGATCTAGTGCCCATAATTGCCCGTTAGCTCTTTTCACACAGTGTCACATACATACCAACATGGTATAAACTTTAAATAAAACCATTCACCACAGAAGTTAAGCAGATAATTAATGGGGGACTAGGTTGGTGGAGGGTGTGTAGAGCCCAGGATCACATTAGATGATTGACACAGGGGTGAAAAATGGGTTACAAAATCGTGGGATAAAAAATATATATTAAAAAAAAAGCAGATAATTAAATCATGTAATAGTGTAATTCATGTACACTTACACTTATGTACAAGTATTTATATACTCCCGACACTCCCGACCTGTACCTATTAGGCTTTGAGGATAATTCACAGATGTTCCACTTAAGTGCTTATTTTTTTCCCCATTCCCGCGGCCATGTTTCCATCAGAGTTTGGAAGCACTTGTTTTCTGTAAAGCAACGTCCTGCTGCCTCCTGCATTATGTGCTAATTCAAAACAGGTGGCAGTGAGTTGAGTGATATCTAACGAGCACTTCCAAACTCCAGCACTTAGAAAAGGACACAAAGTAGCTCATAACAACACGTCTGCAGTGGATTTTAATGAAACAAACTTTTTGAGGATTTAGAAAGAGAATAATTCAAGCTTTTCGTACAGTTGCAATGTTGGTGAGTTTGATTGTAATACAATCAGACAGGACGTTTCTGTTTGGGTGAATGGGCTGCCAATGGAAGTTGCACCTACGTAGGTAGCACCTTGCCTTTAACGAATATGGTAAGTCTGCATATTATGGAGAATGACAGGCTCTCTGAAACTTTGGAATGTCACTTCTGCAGCTGATTGTCTCATCGATTTTGTTGACAGTTGAGAGAGATGTGAGACTATAGCTTGGAACTGTTCCATTGGAAGTTGCACCTTGTTAGCACCTTGCCATTAACTTATAATATGGTGAGATGGCCTACGGTCTGCATAATATGGAGAATGGCAGGCTCTCTGAAACTTTGGAATGTCACTTCTGCAGCTGATTGTCTCATCGATTTTGTTGACAGTTGAGAGAGATGTGAGACTATAGCTTGGAACTTTTCCACACGTTTTTGAGTGCAGGTGCAACCACTCCTAGAACCAGCAATGTCCGTATGTCCATATGTCCGTCCCTATGTCTGTATGTTTAGGGTTACCAACAGGGGGCGCTGTTATACAAAATTAACATGGATCACTTAAACTATATTTTTTGTCATTGAAAATAGACGATCTACAAGCTCACAATGTGTTGCATCGCAACACATTGTGAGCTTGTAGATCTGCTATTTTCTAAATATTATTCATACAGTAAGTAGCCTACATTTGAACAATTTGAGACATTCTGCATAATGAGTTTTTGAGTGGTGCAACCATTATGGGATGCAGCCACTCCAATGACCAGCTTTGTCCATCCCTGGCTGTGTCCCTGTGTCCCTGTGTATGTCCAAGGGTACCCAACAGAGGGCGCTGTTGCACCACTCACTTCAGACAGGTCTGTCTGTTTTTGTCTGTTTTTGTCTGTTGGCTTGATTGGTATGTTGTCTCTCCAACTGACGTTGCAGCTTTGACAGCTTCATATTCATTTGACAGCATCCACATGTCATAATAATAAAAATCACACCCGTGTGAAGTGAGGGGCGCTAATATATTAAAGTCTAACTCATCATGTTGATTATAGGTGATGCAATGGTGATGTAAAACAAACGGTGCCAACACAGACATTAAACGCCATTGACAATAAAGGGACAATATGACGTAAACAACACATTATGACGTAAATCGTCCCTTCATTGTCAATGGTGTTTACTAAACAGACTTTGAACTAAAGACAAACATTAAACCTGTGTAAAAATGATGTGTTTATGCAATATCTTTACTAATACACAGAAAAACAGTGGGGGGGGTTTGTCACGCTATAGAGTACCGGTAGGTTACATGTCTGTACATACTGTAAGTCCGGTCGCAAACTGCAGACAGAAGCACTTTCATGACCGTTTTGAGTGTGACATCACAATGGCTGCAGTGGTTTAGGACAATTCTGACACCAGTGTTCTGATCTCTTGTTGTGTTTATATAGCTATAAACCTCATGTTGCGTTTATAGCAGACTCCTCACTCAAATGTGCACTTGCAGTTTGGGAAACTCCAAAGCAAACTCCACATGCCCCCACATTTTCATTACCTGCCATAGGGCTGTATTTTGCGTGTCTTAAGTATACCACGTCTTATTCCCTAACTTGAGTAAACTAAAGACCTGGAGGCGTGATCAATGCTCTTTGGCCACTCTGAATAGCCAAATGGCATTGACCACGCCTCCAGGTCTTCAGTTTACTCAAGTTAGGTAATAAGACCTGGTACTTAAGACACACAAAATACAGCCCATAGTGTCAACACCCTTACCCCTGTGTCGGATCGGCATGGTTACCGATATCGATATGACCCGCTATGACAAATATGGGCATAGCAAATCGGCATAGTGTCTATGTTACGTCATCATGACCTACGATGATAAGAGCGCCCCTCACTTCACTCAGGTGTGATTTTTTTTCTTCCTATATACAGATGTTTAATGTTTGTCTTTAGCTCAATGTTTGTTTTGTAAACTGCCGTTGACAATGGATGGACAATGTACGTCACAATGTGTCGTTTACGTCATATTGTCTCTGTATTGTTTATGGCGTTTAATGTTTGCGTTTGCACCGTTTGTTTTACATCACCATTACATCACCTATAATCAACATGAGTCAGACTGTAATATATTAGCGCCCCTCACTTCACACGCTTTATTGACATTTATGTTCAATAAACTATGCGATCAATCGATCCGACTCTCTGTCAAGGACGTCAGTGCAAGAGACACCGAAGACCCATGTGTGTAACCTCAGTCTAGGCTGAAAGACACAGCCCCCCCCCCACCCAGATGAGAAGAATTTCAGAGGTGTGTGTGTGTGTGTGTGTGTGTGTGTGTGTGTGTGTGTGTGTGTGTGTGTGTGTGTGTGTGTGTGTGTGTGTGTGTGTGTGTGTGTGTGTGTGTGTGTGTGTGTGTGTGTGTGTGTGTGTGTGTGTGTGTGTGTGTCTGTGTGCGCAGAGAGGGGGCTTCTGAATTATTCACAAACACCCCTGGCCCTATAATGAAGACGTCACTGCTGTCACATAATGGACACACACACACAGACACACACACACACACACACACACACACTACTAAGTAGTAAGTACGCTACTCACTACACTAAGTACGCTACTCACTACACTAAGTACGCTACTCACTACACTAAGTACGCTACTCACTACACTAAGTACGCTACTCACTACACTAAGTACGCTACTCACTACACTAAGTACGCTACTCACTACACTAAGTACGCTACTCACTACACTAAGTACGCTACTCACTACACTAAGTACGCTACTCGCTACACAATATAGCAGTCTATAACAGGAACGTGCAGAGAGTGTTGTAGAGGCAGGGGCTGACGTAAGAGGGCATACACTTTTAGACAAAAATAGCAGGTCTACAAGCTCAGTAGTGCCACCCAGCACTCTTTAGCTATAGTGGAGATGCGGTTGTAACAACATGGATTGCCAAACAAATTTGTTTGGCAGATAATGGACCTTACAAGTATGTAAGCGCCACTGCACACACACACACACACACACGTGCGCGAGCACACACACACACACGCACGCACGCACAGACACACACACGCACACACAGACACACACACACACACACACACACACGCACGCACGCACACGCACACACACACACACACGCACACGCACACGCACACGCACACACAGACACACACGCCCACAACAGACCGAGTAATGGGGAGTTTATGGTTTCAAAGAGTGGAGCTGTCAGCCCGGGCAGCTGTGAAGGCTTAAATGTTGCTGCTTCAGCGGCCATGCAGTCACAGTATAACAAACAGCTCACTGCTCACTTTAGAACTCTGTAACACTGAGCACGTCCGCCTGGCCACCATCATCATCATCATCATCATCATCATCATCACTACTCACTTTAACCCATTTTGCGCGGGAACCCCCTTTTGGTGTTATAGCATTAAGCTATGGTGCTTTAGCTATTGAAAAATAGCAGATCTACAAGCTCATAGCGCGCCACCGAGTGGCGCGCTACGAGCTTGTAGGTCTGCTATCTTTTGAAAAAATCGAAGAACGACTGACATAGAAACATAGCTTTTTTCAGAAAACTGTCAGGATGTAGATTAGAAGACAGTTTT
This sequence comes from Protomyctophum bolini, assembly GCF_963924005.1. NCBI lineage: Eukaryota > Metazoa > Chordata > Actinopteri > Myctophiformes > Myctophidae > Protomyctophum > Protomyctophum bolini. The sequence goes on from NC_137871.1 coordinate 43,265,840, forward strand.
AGAAATCTGATCTCAGGTCAGATTGGGTTAAATCTCTATAACACTAAGCACGTCCGCTGGCCGCCATCATCATCATCATCATCATTTGGACAAAACCGACCTAGTGGAAAACTAAACTGAATGAAAACAATATATTTCTAAAGCGACTTAAAACCCATTCAGGAAGGGAACCCCCTTTTGTCACTGGAACAACATATTTTCAGATGGGGGTCGGGCGGCCAAATACAGTATATCATTTTTGGTGTCCTTGACATGAAAGAGTTTGAGACATCGACACACGCGTTCCACCCCCCCCTGGGCGCGCAGTGCCCGGTGTTGAGTCGGTGGGACCCCCTCCAACACGTGGCTTTGTTCCCCCCCGTGACATCATGTGGCAGCCAAGTCTATGGACTTTTTACTATGACGTAATGTGCCTCCCCCTTCACATGTGTGTGCTGAGACTGTGTGGTGTCTTTATCTGTGACTCTGTCCATGGTGCTGAATCCATGTTGTAGCATTGAGACTAGCTGTGACTCTGTCCATGGTGCTGAATTCATGTTGTAACATTGAGACTAGCTGTGACTCTGTCCATGGTGCTGAATTCATGTTGTAGTATTGAGACTAGCTGTGACTTTGTCCATGGTGCTGAATTCATGTTGTAGTATTGAGACTAGCTGTGACTCTGTCCATGGTGCTGAATTCATGTTGTAAGCATTGAGACTAGCTGTGACTCTGTCCATGGTGCTGAATTCATGTTGTAGCATTGAGACTAGCTGTGACTCTGTCCATGGTGCTGAATTCATGTTGTCGCATTGAGACTAGCTGTGACTCTGTCCATGGTGCTAAATTCATGTTGTAAGCATTGAGACTAGCTGTGACTCTGTCCATGGTGCTGAATTCATGTTGTAAGCATTGAGACTAGCTGTGACTCTGTCCATGGTGCTAAATTCATGTTGTAGCATTGAGACTAGCTGTGACTCTGTCCATGGTGCTGAATTCATGTTGTAACATTGAGACTAGCTGTGACTCTGTCCATGGTGCTGAATTCATGTTGTAGCATTGAGACTAGCTGTGACTCTGTCCATGGTGCTGAATTCATGTTGTCGCATTGAGACTAGCTGTGACTCTGTCCATGGTGCTGAATTCATGTTGTAGCATTGAGACTAGCTGTGACTCTGTCCATGGTTCTGAATTCATGTTGTAGCATTGAGACTAGCTGTGACTCTGTCCATGGTGCTGAATCCATGTTGTAGCATTGAGACTAGCTGTGACTCTGTCCATGGTGCTGAATCCATGTTGTAGCATTGAGACTAGCTGTGACTCCGTCTCCGTCTTAAAATGTAATGTGTTAAACCCACTATTCTTACTAAAAACTGACCTGATTTAAAACCAGTGAAGTAAAGTAGGCTATATATACATTTACTCAAGTACTACTAGTACTTAAGTATGATCTTGAGGTACTTTTACTTTTGCTACAGTATTTCCAATTTCTTGTCCTTTTATACTTGTCCCACTGCATCTCAGATGCAATAATAATATTGTTACTTTACTCCACTACGTTTATTTGAAAGCTTTAGTTTACTAGATTTGGATTATTATGGCAAAACATACATTATAACCACCCTATATACATTTCAGCCATTTGAAAATAGCAGGTCTACAAGCTCACAATGCATCGCGATGCCATGCATTGTGGGCTTGTAGATCTGCTATTTTCAAATGATTTCAGTTTGATGTTATACTTAAAACTTGGGAGATTCTGCATAATGAGTCATTTCTACTTTTTGTACTACGTATACGTGTTGATTCTAATTCCTTTGTTCTTTTACTCAAGTAAATGTATTAATTCCTGACTTTTACTTGTAACAGAGCATTTCTATATTCCAATATTGATACTTTGTACACATTTGATGATTTCCAACACTGGTATAGTCATCGACTGTAAAGATACTTATATTCAAGTCAACTCACAATGCGTCACAACGCAGATCTGCTATTTTCAATAGATGTTGTACACATTTTCTACTTGTGAAATGGCACATTAATCTGCACAATGAGTAATTTTACTTTCAGTACTTTAAGTACATTTTACACGTGCACAACAGACTGACTGTATGCTTGTTGTATGAGATGTATAGCTGATGCAAGCTCACAATGCATTTCCAATGAGAGTCACATGGTTTGACACAACATGTGTGTTGTATAATGAGGGGAAGGGGAAACACAGCCGAAAGCCGTGCAACACAAATGTTGTGTCAAACCATGTGACTTCCATTGGAAATGCATTGGGGGCAAGATGTATCACACCCTTTGTATATACATCGAGCATGCATCAATATTGTATGCTATAGATCGAAAGGTGTGAGCCGGGCCTTTAGACTGTCTGAGTTGCAACAGTGCCTTCCTTCCTCGACCATCCTTCCTCGGCCTATACCAGAACCACAGGCTTGAGGCGCGCTGGTGGAACTCCCTTTTTGCTTAACCCATTCTGACCTGAGATCAGATTCATACGAGGTTTCCACTGGACACACACACACTGGTCTGATTAACCCATTCTGACCTGAGATCAGATTCTAAAAAATGTCAGTCGTTCTTCGATTTTTCAAAAATTAGCAGACCTACAAGCTCGTAGCGCGCCACTCGGTGGCGCGCTATGAGCTTGTGGATCTGCTATTTTTCAATAGCTAAAGCACGACATGATGCTAACGCCAAAATGGGTTAAATAGTAACTGACATGTTCATACAATTGGACAATACAGCAAAGATTAAACGTGCAATGTCTTCCTCTGAGATGTAGTGGAGTATAAAGGCTATAGAAGCAAACGTATATACTACTGAACATTGGAAATACTGCAGTAAAGTAAAAGTACCCCATAAATGTACTTAAATACAGTACTCTTGAGTAAATGCACTTAGTTACTTTCCACCATACCGCGATAGATAATGGATATACGAGGTTGTGTAGCCGACGACAGCGCCACAATACATCACTAAGTGAATAAATAAGAATCACCTCTCTCTCTTCTCTCTCTCTCTCTCTCTCTCTCTCTCTCTCGCCCAGAGTCTCCTTTGAGGGACTGAATCAATTTTCTGATTACATGCTTCAAGGTAGCCGCGGCCATAGAGCCACTAAGCTTATTAACCCATTTTGGGCGGGAACCCCTTTTGGTGTTAGCATTATGCTATGCTTTAGCTATTGAAAAATAGCAGATCTACAAGCTCATAGCGCGCCACCGAGTGGCGCGCTATGAGCTTGTAGGACTTGTAGGACGACTGACATAGAAACATAGCTTTTTCAGGAAACTGTTGCAGAAGACATTTTTAGAATCTGATCTCAGGTCAGAATGGGTTAACTCTGCTGCTGCTGCTGCCTTCGTCTGCAGCGCCTGAGGTCTGGGCCAGCAGTGCACCGTTTACCACCATGTGCACGTCCGTGCGTGCGTGCATTGCGTGCATAGCGTGTGTGCGTGCGTGCGTTGTGTGCGTGCGTGTGTTGTGTGCGTGCGTGCGTTGCGTGCATGCGTTGTGTTGTGTGTGTGTGTGTGCGTGCGTTGTGTGCGTGCGTGCGAGCCCTCGTCTGTCCAGAAAACCCAATCAATACGGTGACATGCTATAAATCATAAATGTAATCGTGTAACAAAACTGAAAAATATAAAAAAAAATACAAAAATTGCTGAAAGCAGAATTAAACGGTAATGTCATCGAAATATCTGTCTTTGTCGAGTGGAAACTGTAACAATAGGCTATACTTTTCAGAATTCATAATTAACCACATTCATATTACCTCGTAGCCAGATCTACAAGCTACGAGCTTGCAGATCTGCTATTTTTGGAAAATCGTGAAAATGTGTCGCTAATTTGGAATATATATTGTTTCAGAGCGAACATTTTTAACTCAAATATTTGCTTCTTGGAATAACATATTTTGAGACGGGGGTCCGTGGCCCAATACAGATAATTCTGGGGGTCCTTGACATGAAAAAGGTTGAGCACAACTGACAGAAACATGGGTTTTTTAGAAAACTATTGGGATTTAGAAGCCATTGAGACTAGCTGTGACTCTGTCAATGGTTCTGAATTCATGTTGTAGTATTGAGACTAGCTTTGACTCTGTCCATGGTTCTGAATTCATGTTGTAGTATTGAGACTAGCTTTGACTCTGTCCATGGTTCTGAATTCATGTTGTAGTATTGAGACTAGCTTTGACTCTGTCCATGGTTCTGAATTCATGTTGTAGTATTGAGACTAGCTTTGACTCTGTCCATGGTGCTGAATTGATGTTGTAGTTTTTGAGACTAGCTGTGACTCTGTCCATGGTGCTGAATTGATGTAACATTGAGATTAGCTTTGACTCTGTCCATGGTGCTGAATCCATGTGTAACATTGAGACTAGCTGTGACTCTGTCCATGGTGCTGAATCCATGTGTAACATTGATACTAGCTGTGACTCTGTCCATGGTGCTGAATCCATGTTTAAGCATTGAGACTAGCTGTGACTCTGTCCATGGTGCTGAATTCATGTTGTAGCATTGAGACTAGCTGTGACTCTGTCCATGGTGCTGAATTCATGTTGTAGCATTGAGACTAGCTGTGACTCTGTCCATGGTGCTGAATTAATGTTGTAGCATTGAGACTAGCTGTGACTCTGTCCATGGTTCTGTATTCATGTAATAGCATTGAGAGACTAGCTGTGACTCTGTCCATGGTGCTGAATTCATGTAATAGCATTGAGAGACTAGCTGTGACTCTATCCATGGTGCTGACCAAAACAGTCCTTGTGGTCTTGTTTCCATTGGGATCCTATGTGTTCAATTCATAAACAAAACATAAAAAAAGAATAACTCAATTCAATACCGTGACCAAAATATGAAACACTTTGTACAGAACCTGCTGTCCAGGGGAGGGAGAAGTGAGTATTTAACGTCCCTCTGTGGGCCTGTCTTAACCCATTCTGACCTGAGATCAGATTCTAAAAGGTTGATGTTCAGGCCTGTCTTAATCCATTCTGACCTGAGATCAGATTCTAAAAATGTCTTTTTGAAAATGACAGTTTTCTGAAAAAGCTATGTTTCAGTCGTTCTTCGATTTATCAAAAATAGCAGACCTACAAGCTCGTAGCGCGCCACTCGGTGGCGCGCTATGAGCTTGTAGATCTGCTATTTTTCAATAGCTAAAGCATAACATAATGCTAACACAAAAAAGGGGTCCCCGCCCAAAACCTGTTAAAGGGAGTAAATCAGAATGCAACGCACATGGTGCAGCTTTAAGGATCCATGGAAGTGAAACCACTTTTCTTACACATTCTCACAGAGAGAGAAGCTATGAGTCACCAGAGCAGAGAAAATGTTTGACAACGACTGACATACAGTACAGAAAACTGTCAGGATTTAGAAGAGATTTTGTAGAATCGTCCTCGGGTCTAAATGGGATCATAAGGTGGACCAGCTCAGTAAGGAGAAGGACAGGACAGTGATGGTTATGTTGAGAGGACAGGAGGACACTAGGACAGGAGGACAGTACAGTGATGATATGCTGAGAGGACAGGAGGACAGGAGGACAGTACAGTGATGATATGTTGAGAGGACAGGAGGACAGTACAGTGATGATATGCTGAGAGGACAGGAGGACAGTACAGTGATGATATGTTGAGAGGACAGGAGGACAGTACAGTGATGATATGCTGAGAGGACAGCCTGTAATCATGATGAAAACCATCTGCTCACGCTAAAGACTCCTCGTACAGTATGCCTCTAACCCACTGAGACTTGAGACCAGATTCTACAGTAATGAGAAACGTGTCAGTGATTCTCAAACTGTTTCATGTCAAAGACCCCCAGAACCCCCCCCCCCCCCCCATCTCAAAATATGTTGATCCACAGACCCACCAAGAAGCAAAGATTTGAGTTAAAAACGTTCTCTGCAGGGAAAGAATATGTATTCAAAGATGTGCACACATTGTCATGATTTAAAAAAAAAAGAAATAGCAGACCTCATAGCGTGACACCGAGTCCCACGCTATACAAAGCTTGTAGATCTGCTATTTGTCAACCGCTAAAGTATATAAAATAATGGTTAAAGTGGTTAAATAAAAGCCATAAGGCGACATAGACGCGTCCTCAGGTATGAATGGGCTAATCTGGGAGGCATGTGTAGCCCTCTGGTTTATGTCCACGGAGCACAATGACTCGTCACGCGTGATAAACGACTTATGGCGCACGTGGTCCATATAGCGTGTGTGGTGCGCCCAATCAGAGCAGACCTACAAGCTCACACCGAGATGCTGACCCCACGCGTCGTGAGCTTGTAGTGTGTGTGTGTGTGTGTGTGTGTGTGTGTGACTGTGTGTGACTGTGTGTGACTGTGTGTGTGTGTGACTGTGTGTGACTGTGTGTGTGTGTGTGTGTGTGTGTGTGTGTGTGACTGTGTGTGTGTGTGTGTGTGTGTGTGTGTGTGTGTGTGTGTGTGTGTGTGTGTGTGTGTGTGTGTGAGACTGTGTGTGTGTGTGTGTGTGTGTGTGTGTGTGTGTGTGTGTGTGTGTGTGTGTGTGTGTGTGTGAGACTGTGTGTGTGTGTGTGTGTGTGTGTGTGTGTGTGTGTGTGGCCGCGGCCGCTAATATAAATCAGCAATAAAGAGGGCGAGCGGCTTTAGGGTGTCATCAATAAACGCACGGAACAGACGGTGCCATAACCGCCGTGGCGTTTTACGATCCTCCATGATTAGAAAATAAATAAATACGCGAATAAAAAATATCCTCCTCTCTACCCACCACCCCCCTCCCCCCCACCCCCACTCCCCCCAGATTGCTACTCTGCTGGTTGCATGATGTCGTCAATAAAGCACCGTGATGGCCGCCTCACGTTTATTTGAGTTTTTTAACCCATTCTGACCTGAGATCAGATTCATACGAGGTTTCCACTGGACACACACTTGGTCTGATTTAACCCATTCTGACCTGAGATCAGATTCTAAAAATGTCAGTGGTTCTTCGATTTTTCAAAAATAGCAGACCTACAAGCTCGTATAGCGATTGTCCCATGACTGTTCTTTTTTTTATATATATATTTTTTTTATCCCATGATTTTGTAACCCATTTTTCACCCCTGTGTCAATCATCTAATGTGATCCTAGGCTCTACACACCCTCCACCAACCTAGTCCCCATATATGGGGGACAAGGGGAGACCAACCTAGTCCCCATATATGGGGGACAAGGGGAGAGCAACGGACTTGAACTCATGCTTCCTTCATGCCTGAGTGTCCAAGTTGCTCCTTTACACCTGACAGGGGGGAGTTTCCCTGGTTGGACGTAGCGCGTGGAAGGAACACGTTATTCCAACCAGTTCCTTTCCCCTCCATCAGGCGCCCCGGCTGGCCAGGGGGAGGCAGTTTGCCTGTGACTGTTCTTTCCAACTTCTCCACAGTTGAGATTGGTACCTCATAAACTGCGAGGGGTAGGAGTCCAAACTGCAAAAGCACCAGACCAGGCCTTTAGCTTTCCAGGCAGTTGGGTGTTGTCAATGGACTGTAGGCCACTGCTGATGTCCTTACGCAATTGTTGCACCTGGTCTTCAGGCTTGCATCATACCACCTGCCAAGGCTTTTTACAGGCTGCTCAGACACTGTTAGTCTAGACTATGGAGTTAGGAGGTTTCTGGATATCATGGTATATAACTAGTTAGTTAGACTATGGAGTTAGGAGGTTTCTGGATATCATGGTACATAACTCAGGCTTTCCAACATTCATTACAGGGTTATGGTCACACCCTAATAAATGTTTGAATAATTTTTAGCCCGTGTGTCTGACTTTGTGGCCGATACTTAATCCCAGCCAGTTTACGAGCGCCATGATTAGGCACGCGTGATTTATTTAGCTGTACAAAGTTTTATCCTCCTGTGGGTTTTATTTCTTTAATTGTAAAACGTCCACTCGGAGATATTATTCTGGTTATTCTCTCTCTCTCTCTCTCTCTCTCTCTCTCTCTCTCTCTCTCTGACAAATTATTTTGGATGCCGTCCATCCCATTATTGTGGAGGAACACACTAACAGACATGCACGCACGCGCACACACACACACACACACACACACACACACACACACACACACACACACACACACACACACACACACACACACACACACACACACACACACAGGTTTCTATCACTATACTTGTGAGGGCATTGACATTTTTAGGACAGTGATTTCATCATTTATGTTTTGTTTGTTCAATTATAAAACAACCATTTATCTTGTGAGTCCTCGCATAACAGTCCTCGCAACGTCTATTTCTCATATTTTATTGTACTACATATTTACGATTGACAATTCACAATTTAGGCCTTTATCAAAATCCAGAGGGACTTACAGTAAGCGAGAACAACACACAGGGCAATGCGACCATAATGCATGGAAATATAGTCACCAAAAAGAATCATATTAAGCAACCTAATATCTGTCTAACAGTAGAACATTCTGTACAATTAAACTATGAGTGAACTGTGACTACATGGAATGCTTTCTAAAGCCTTTGCATTTACCTAAGGTTGTCAAGACTCGGGCTATGGGCTAAGATGGAGTCTGAAGAGGTGGGGTTTCAGACTACTGCGGAAGATTGGGTGTGAGTCTGCAGTTCTGACTGCAATGGGAAGTTCATTCATATAGTTTTGGAGCCAGAGAGGGGAGAGCAGTTTCGGTCTGTGTTGAGCGTTTGTCCCGGCTGTTTTAGTGAAGGTTCTGCCAGCATGGCTGTGTTCCCAGGATGACATTAATCTAAAACACTATATAGGCCACCAGGCAGTGGCGTAGTGCTTAGAGTGTCCGCCCTGAAACTATATGGGAGGTCGGGGGTTCGATCCCCGGCCGGGACCCAATGCCTCCCTGCTTGGCACTCAGCATCAATGGGTTGGATTGTAGGTCAAATCACACAAACGCTGCGGCTCACCGCTCCAAGAGATGGGTCAAATGCGGAGAACAAATGTCACTGCGGTAACGTGTGTGACTAATCGTAGGACTTTGACTTCGGGTGATCTGAGGGAGCGGGGGGTGTTGTATAGGGTTGGATCGGACTCAACGTCAGTGTTTTGCGACTGGGAGCAAAATGGAGGGAGCGGAGAATGGGGGGATAATTTTGGACCGTTGAAGACCAAGCGAGCTGCGGCATTCTGGATCAATGGGAGAGACTTAAGTGCTAACACTTGTGGGAACATTTGGTTCTCTCTCTCTCTCTCTCTCTCTCTCTCTCTCTCTCTCTCTCTCACACACACACACACGCGTACACACACACATAGAGAGCGCAGAGAAGCTAAAACGCCAGCCTATCTCGCGCGGTGGCTCGCTGCTCGCTGCGTGTGAGTTCAGTCTTGGCTCGTACCACACGTCGTGTCCGTGATGATGAATGGAACGTTAAGCGCATTCATCTGTTGTGAACACGCCTGTGATCTTTCCACCGTTTGACTGTAATTCCTTCCGCGGCGAACGAACCGACGAACGAGGGAACGGGCGCTCTGACGGGCGGCGCAACGCCTTGTGCTTCTTTGAGATTAAAAAAGCGCCTCCTCCTCCTGAATCGGTGGCATGCCTTTAATAGCGAGACGGAGATAACCGGAGGATGACATTAATCTAACACTGTTCTGTTCTTTTGCTCTTAAGCACTCTCCCTGGCAGAGAGCAGCTCTCTGCTGCAGTTCTGAAACACACTCTGGGGTGGCAGATGAAGAATATAAATATATAAATCTAATAATTTATTTTTTTGACATTATGGTTTCTGGCAGGAGATTTAATATATATTTTTCCACCCTCTTTAGCAATACTACAGTACGTCTTCCAGAAGTGGGGGATGTGGGGACCCCTGTAAGAGGCCCTCAGAATTACTACACAGGGGCTGCAAAAAGCGTCATTCGGGGTGAATTTGGGGATCTTACAAAATAAAAGACCCCGGCCGTGCATCCTGTTGCCAAGGAAGCCACAGTGCCTTCGGAGTTCAATATTGGCAGTCAAAGAGTTTTAACTCACAGACCGCTAAATACCTCTTTGACGTCTTATTGATGACACCCCCCCCCCCCCCCACGACGTCAAAGACGTTTTTAACGTGGCATTTAGAGTTCTATTTAATGATAAACATGTAATGTTGGCTTATACCGCAGATTAAAGGTCTCGTTCCATCGGCAGCTCTGTGTTCAATAGAGCACCGAAGTCTGACGTCAATATCGGTATAGAGGACGCAAATCCACAGGTTCATGTACTTCTTATTTGCATTGTAATCCCCATAGGGGGGATTTTAGACCGCCTCATATAAGAACTGTGTTTGAAAAATAAACATGTCACTTCGGCCGCTTCACTCATATGGATATGAAGAATCAACTGACTGAGAGAAAACGATATTGTTACTGCTACTGAATTAGTTATACATTTACGCAAACGATACAGAGACACCTCCCTGACAATAACGCAGAGACAGCTTATTTATTTTTGGACCACAACGCTTACATGAAACAATTTCAAGATGGCCCCATGTTATTCTCCATAGAGAAATTACTTCCGTGAACCAGGCAGGGATGAGCGGGTGACGTCAGTGACTTTAGAACCAGGGGATGAGCGAGTGACGTCAGGACTTTAGAACCAGGGGATGAGAGAGTGACGTCAGGACTTTAGAACCAGGGGATGAGAGAGTGACGTCAGAGACTTTAGAACCAGGGGATGAGAGAGTGACGTCAGGACTTTAGAACCAGGGGATGAGAGGGTGACGTCAGTGACTTTAGAACCAAGGGATGAGAGAGTGACGTCAGGACTTTAGAACCAGGGGATGAGAGAGTGACGTCAGGACTTTAGAACCAGGGGATGAGAGAGTGACGTCAGAGACTTTAGAACCAGGGGATGAGTGAGTGACGTCTTATTATTTTAGTTAGGGTTAGGGTTAAAACACCAAAAAGGGTTCCCGTACTGAATGGGTTTTAAACACTTTTAACAGACCTGCTCTGTCTCCTCCTGTATTAGCCTACATGCTCACCGCCTCGCCTGACTCTAACCGTGACCGTGATTGTCCTGCAGACAATCACACAACGCCAGTCGCCCCGAACGTAAATCACTGTGGTTTTGTTTTATTATAGCAGAGTTCAACACAGGCAGACGTTTAGAAACAGAGCAAATAATAAGAGCTCCAATTCTAAGAACAGACCAAACGGTTCCCAGAAGGTCCAATGAGTGCACTAGAAGAAATGAAAAGACCAGCGAGCTGATTGATGTGTGTTTTTACTGTCCTGTAACCAGCGTTGCCAAGTCTGCTCACTGTGGGCGACTTTGGGCAAGAAACCTCTTATCTCCATGCATATTCTAATTTATTTTTCGGATTTTCAGACCGTGGCCCGTGGCCAAATTCACATCAATCTGGGGGTAGTAGTAGTAGTAGTAGTAGCAGTAGTACAGAGATTAAAATAGGGTGCATTTTTCAGCCCAAAACGCAGTTTATAGATAAGGGACGCAATAAAACAACGACCTCTGCATACAGGATGCACTACTGTATGCACTACTGCACTAAACTAGAATTACAGTAGTACTACTGTAATTCTAGTTTACTTTGCTAGCTTTAGTTATAATAGTCATTTCTTCTTCTGTTTTCTACTGAAATAGAGTTTAATGCTGCAACTTGTAAAAATGTTGTGCAAGATTCAATGTTATTTTCCGGGGGGACGTCATTGAAAATGTCTCAAAAAACAACCTGCGGCGGAGGCTCAGGGGCAGAGTGGCCGGATATGGTTACTGCAAGGTTAGTGTCCTTTGAGCAAGACACTGAACCCCTAATTGCTCCCGATGTGCTGCAGGTGCCTTTCATCGTTTCCACTGTCATCGGTGTATGAATGTGTGTGTGTGTGTGTGTGTGTGTGTGTGTGTGTGTGTGTGTGTGTGTGTGTGTGTGTGTGAATGTATAATCTGACTTCCCAGAAGTTTTATTTTTCGCCACTAGGCGGGCGAGAAAAAAGGAACTTCTGGGGAAAAAAGGAACGTATCCCTGTGAGTGAAGTACGTTGCGCTCAGAATCTGAGCGGACACTCCCCTTTCCGGTCTGAAGCACTGTGCATACCATGAAAATAGTCCGAAGGGAATCCAATTCCAAATTGAATTGTAGTAGGCCACCACCGCTCAAGGAGCAATTGTTTCCCTTCCGTCTTATTTAGATGTAGCGCCCACTCCATGTGGAACCCGCCCCTGTCTTTTGATTCGCATTTCATTTGAAACGCAACGCACTGGGCCACGCCCCTGCTGCACAGGATCTGAGGCCAATTTTCCTAGACTAGTGAATGTAATGCACAATCTATGTAAAGCGCCTTGGATAAAGGCGCTATATAAATGCACCATTTACCATTTACACCTTTGAGGAAGCAGCATGTCATAAAGGCTTTAAAATGTTTGAGAAACAGCAGCGTGTCATTGTGACACCTTTATGGAGACGATCATCGTTTACAACGGCATGGTAAACGACCTGTAAGTCAAACACAGCACGCTATAGCCGCGTTTAGCCGCCATGTTGTCCCATGTGTGTGTCATTAAGTTAATTAACAGAACGTACAAAGCCTGGCTCTTACTAAAGGGATCATCAAACTCATCCTGGGCCTTATAGATAGACGCGGGTATTAACCCATTCTGAACGGGAACCCATTTTGGCGTCAGCATCATGTTATGCTTTAGCTATTGAAAAATATCAGATCTACAAGCTCATAGCGTGCCACCGAGTGGCGCGCTACGAGCTTGTAGGTCTGCTATTTTTGAAAAATCGAAGAACGACTGACATTTTTTAGAATCTGATCTCAGGTCAGAATGGGTTAATCAGACCAGTGTGTGTCCAGTGGAAACCTCGTATGAATCTGATCTCAGGTCAGAATGGGTTAAAAGGCCCAAGCACAGCCCATGTTGTATGGCATCCTGTCTCCGCCACAGGCAGACACAGACACATTAGACAGAGACTTTATGGGTCGGGGGACCCAGAAGGACCCAGAAGGGATTAGCTGGTCTTTTTTTTCTCCGTGCATGCCACATGACAAGCGTGGTAAGATGTTTTTAATAAGCCCGGGCTCCCCATGGGTACCACTAGGAGAATTAATTCACCAGACCCTTACTCGCTCTCTCTCTCAGGCACGCACGCACGCACGCACGCACGCACGCACGCACGCACGCACGCACGCACGTGACGCACGCACGCACGCACGCACGCACGCACAGACACACCAGTTCGATATGATTCTCAACCCCTCTGGTATTCCATGAATCTTTCCCGTGAGTGTGAGCGAGTTAAGTAATATTGATTCGGTGGGCAGAAAAGAGATACTGCTGAAAAAATAAATAAATTAAAATTTACTGCGAAGGGAAATAAAAGACGAGCTTAGCAAAGCTCTTGTTCGCGGAGATTTATTGAGCTCTTTTAATATATCCTTAAATGAAGTGATTAATTAATGCCCCTGACGGATAGTGTTTGTGGAGGGATGAGTGGAGAGGTGTATACTTAAACCTTGTGTAACTGCTTGCTGTCCGGCAGAAATCTCTTATTTTCATTATTTTATTTGTATTACATTTTTTTCGTAATTGAATGCCCTAAGTAAGTATAGCCTTGCAGAGCCATGAGGCCCTCAGGGCAGGAGCCTATCTCCTGTTTCTGTAGCGTGAGGCAGCTTGATGTACAAGTACACCCCCTGGAAATTATGCTATTGTGTAAGGAAAGGAAAGTTACTATGTTTACCCTGCAGGGTAACTGGACTAAGCTCAAGAACTTGTTTACAGCCAGGCCCTGCTCATAGAACATTTCATGGTAGAGGTTCAATGCCTTGCTCAAGGGCACTTCAGCGGTGGTAATTTTAACGTGCCGGTCCGGGGATACGAACTAGCGACCTTCCGATATCAAGACCGCTCCGCAAACCGTTCGGCCACTGCTGCCTGAATGCCAGCAGGGAGGCACTGCGTCCCATTTTTAAAACAAACTCAAAACGCGTACGCTGTATTGTGAGGTTTCCCTCCGACAGAGGTTATTGTAGATCGGGCCCTCAGCTTTGCTGACTCAAGGATAAACGTGTGTTTCTTTAATTAAGGTGTGTTTCACGCATCGCAAAACCCTTATTATAATTATAATGGATACCAAGGTTTGAGTAAATGCTGCCAAGGTTTGATTGGGTAAAGCGAGTCAATAATGTTTAGGGTGCATGCCGGATGTCCAGTGAGCCAAGCCCGTCTTTAAAGTAGGACTGAGGTCCAGTGAGCCAAAGCCCGTCTTTAAAGTAGGACTGATGTCCAGTGAGCCAAGCCCCTCTTTAAAGTAGGACTGATGTCCAGTGAGCCAAGCCCGTCTTTAAGATAGGTGGTGAAGAAAAGACAATAGCATACTTCAGCAGTGTGAAAACTATTCAAGTAGTTTTAAGTTAACAACTCATTGCATGGTTGTCATTAAGGCAGGAGACTAATTACAGGCCTTCATGAGCTTGTAGTTCTCTATCTCTCTCTGTCTCTCTCTGTCTCTCTCTCTCTCTCTCTCTCTCTCTCTCTCTCTCTCTCTCTCTCTCTCTCTCTCTCTCTCTCTCTCTCTCTCCCTCCTCTCCCCCCTTTCTTCTTTGCTGTACTGGAATAAGAAGTCGGTTTCCCAAACGTACCACACATATAAGAACTTAACTGTTTTCTTCTCCTCAGACATCATTTTAACTATAAAACATGGTTAACAGTGAACACCTTATTCTTTTCTAAGAACCATCTGGGTTTCTCTAGATTTTACTTAGAGTATAGAGCGTCGCAGTTTTTTTCTACTTTCTAATTCTTTGTTTGGCCCGAAAATGTGTGTTTGTTGTCATGATTTGTCACCACAAGAGTTGGCCTTTTCCGCGGCGTAAACGTCTTTAAACAAATACTTTCTGAAGTGTCAATGAGGAAAATGCATTGAGATTCATTTCCTGGGCGACTCGTTGTCCTGAAAGGGGGAGGGACTGTGACGCTCTATAGCCACTTGTTTTTTTGGGGGGTTTTTTCTCCCCCCCTTTTCTCCCAAACTGAGTCATTAACCAGTAGCTCATTCATTCCCTCTCGTTCAATTATGGACATGTCTTTTATTTCCAATTTGGGGATGATTCCTCATGTCAAAGGAAGGGAGTAAGACTCGGTGCCCTAAGTGATGAGGACGCCTAACGTCGAGTTGGATATATCGTGTTATAAATGTTCACAATCAATCATTGATGGGGTGGGGGGGGGGGGGGGTTATATTAAAGTAATTGCTGTTAAATTAGACTTGAGTGCTATAAGTCTAGACGATTCATCAAACGACGTTGACTTCTCCTTATCTCTATAGAAGCACTTAACCCATTCTGGACGGGAACCCATTCTGGTGTTAGCACTATGTCGTGCTTTAGCTATTGAAAAATAGCAGACCTACAAGCTCATAGCGCGCCACCGAGTGGCGCGCTACGAGCTTGTAGGTCTGCTATTTTTGGAAAAATCGAAGAACCACTGACGTAGAAAGATAGCTTTTTCAGAAAACTGTCAGGATGTAGAAGACATGTTTAGAATCTGATCTCAGGTCAGAATGAAAACTGTCAGGATGTAGAAGACGTGTTTAGAATCTGATCTCAGGTCAGAATGAGTTAAACCCCTGACCCTCTCTCTCTACTTCGTGGAACGGACATGAGAGTTCATGCCTCCGTAATAATGGTTCCTTCTACAGTAAATGCATGAAATATGAAATGGACCTGTCAGTCACATTGCGATGTGTGGAATGCTATAAAGCTATAGGTCCAGGTGAAGGGTTCGTTCCAGGTAATCCACAATGATAAATACAATGGAGAGTTGGTAACCAAACCAAACGGACCATCATGGACCCTTGGGTTCATTCTTGTACTGTACGCTCTCAAGACTTAAATTATTGGCTTATTGGCCATAGCCAAAATGTGCTCAATGAGCCCAAATGTGCTCAAATGTGCTGACCTGATCACATTTTGTGATGAAGGCTATAGCTGTTTTTAGTCCAAGAGTCCAAGAGTGTTTTTCTTTGTGCAAAACGAATGCTTGGAATGGATTCAGAATCACCGAAAACCCCTAGTTTGACACGTCACATCTTACCTCCACTCCCTTAATTACAGAACCAATCTGCTATTTATGTTCAATTTGTCCATTTCATCTGGTATTAAGCCTGGAAAACGGATAACGGTTGTTATAACGTGTTCCTCCTTCCAACCAGGGAAACTCCCCCCTGTCAGGTGTAAAAGGAGCAACTTGGACACTCAGGCATGAAGGAAGCATGAGTTCAAGTCCGTTGCTCTCCCCATGTTGGCGGAGGGTGTGTATAGAGCCCAGGATCACATTAGATAATTGACACAGGGGTGAAAAATGGGTTACAAAAAAAATATATAATATATAATACATAAATAAATAAGTGGATCATGGACGTGCCAGGGGGATTTGAGTGGACAACGGGGCCACAGGGGGATTTGAGTGGACAACGGGGCCACAGGGGGATTGGAGTGGACAACGGGGCCACAGGGGGGTTTGAGTGGACAACGGGGCCAGGGGTATTTGAGTGGACAACGGGGCCAGGGGGGATTGGAGTGGACAACGGGGCCACAGGGGGATTGGAGTGCATTGGCTCCTATATGGAGGGGATGATTGGCAGCGAAGGGACAGCTGACAAAAACCTGATGGAATTACCGGGTGAAGAGCTTTGTTAAAATGATTGCCTTTCATGCTGCTGTCCACTCCTTCTGAATAATGCACTATGGGTGGACAGTCGAGATGTTTCCGTAATGATTTGTATGAATCGTGTTACTGTACGTGTGGAACCAAGCCACCTGCAGGTTCCTGGTTGAATAGTAGTGAAACAGGCTGGCTGTCATGGTGGCGGCGCGTTTCACTCGCGAGGCATCCCTTCAATGCATTCAAATTAGTGATTATATGGCTTTCTACAGGTTCTTCCCCTCAGTCATTATTCTCCTGAACTCTTTAAGCAAACGATAGTCTGTCCCCCCCCCCAGGTCAACATATGAACTCCTGACTGTACATAAACTGTATTTTTTTCCTACTGTTTTTACTCTTGCCAATACTAACAACTATTGCAGTACTATATGACTATTTATTTGTATTGCATTTGGACTGGACTGTGTCTGTCTGTACTAGGGGTGTGCTGAAATATCGTGATATTATCGTTATCGAGGGCCTAATATCACGATATATATACATATCGTATCGTGAGGTTTACCCATATCGTCCCACCCCTACAGTCTGTACTGTAGCATCCTCACCTCTGCAGAGACTGGACTGTGTCTGTGTGGCTTCATCCAAACTTATATTCATGTGGTCACACAGGACAGGACAGCAGGACACAACTCACTGCACTGTAGCCGCCACCGTCACAGATGAAATGATGGCTGCTATCTTATCAGTCCTTATGTTGCCTGTGAAAGGAGTGCATTCGTGAAGAGCCTGCACACATATCTCTCTCTCTCTCCCTCGCAAGCAGGCAGGCAGGCAGGCCGGCAGGCCCTCCTCTCTCTCTCTCTCTCTCTCTCTACTCTCTCTCTCTCTACTCTCTCTCTCTCTCTCTCTCTGTGCGTGCGTGCGTGCGTGCGTGCGTGCGTGCGTGCGTGCGTGCGCGCGGTGTCCAGAGGCAATACAGAATCACAACTTTCCAAACAGATTATACAGTCATTGTTTTGGGGGATGGCTCGTGGGAGACTGAGTTATAGAATATGACTTTGAATTGAATTCCTCTGAATACTGTATGTTTATAACAACCGTGCATGCACATATTGCAGCGATAAGGCATTAAACACAGGTGTCCTCACAAGATAAAGATACGTTTAAAATTAGCTGCATCTCACCTTCCTTTTAGATACCTTTTAGATACCTTTTAGATTCCTTTTAGATTCCTTTTAGATTCCTTTTAGATACCTTTTAGCCAGAGCCCGACTGACTGACCATTAAGTTAATGATACTGATACCCGATTGTCCTATACCAGTGATTACTGACGTTTCACTGATACTTTGACCAACATTGCACAAATTAGGCCATTTTGGAATTTATTTGAATAAATAACCGATAAGTGTAGTAGTGATGTCCAAGGGAGCGGGGAATGAACCCCAGTCTACCCCTCTCCCAGACCGACACACACAGCCTGTCGTATAGCCAATAGAGCTGAGCCATCCAGTCTCTGGAGCGCATCCGTCCTCACGCTTCACACTTCACGCTCACGACGTCCCTCATGTCCTTCATGTCCCTCGTGTCCCTCACGCATGGATCTCCGGCACTCCGAGGCCTGCCGACTACGCCAGATTGTAGCGATGCGCATGGGGGAGGGAGAGGGGATGAACCCCATAGTCTCCCTCTCGCCAGACCGACACGCAACCTGTCGTCTCAGCGGGGCTGAGCCCGCTCGGCAGGGCTTCTGTGGGCCGGGTCTTGGCTGGCCGGCTTTGCTACATAAGCAAACTAGAATAAATAAATAAAACACTCACAATGCTTAACATCTGCTTTTTAGCTGCAGGTGCAACCTGGCTATATACTGTTCGATGTTGAGACTAGTGAGGACCAAGTGGACACTTTCTAATGATTGGCTGCCTCTAGCGCCTCTTAGCCAATGAGAGCTGAAACCCATAGTCTGAACGCTGCAACGTGAAGCACATGTGTCCTCTAAGCCAATGGGAGGTAAAACCCATAGTGAACGTGCTGCACCTGGCAGTTATGCCGTGAGTCATTCTTGTTTTTTTTTTATATACCTTTGGCGTGGCTTCATAATTCCCAATATAGATGCGGTCTATATTAATTATTGTTTGGATATATCGGTCCAGATCCGATACATGGGTCTTGCTCCAGTTTTTTTGCAGCTTATTGCTAAAACATGACATGACACTGAGGAGCATTGTGGCACTGTGGGACGCAGCAGGGACTCTCTGTGTCTCCATCTGAAACCACAGAGCATGAGGACACTGCAGTGTGACTGAACAGCTATTCATCTCAGGCTGCTTGTTAAACAGACATCAAAGCCTGTATAGGTTGATTTGTAGTGCTTGGTGTTCTGGTTCAGCTTAATGTATGTATTGCGCAGTATTGGCTGCAGCTGTGTGTGCCTTTACTGGCCTTTCAAACTGCAGAGTTTCATGCCTCTTTAAAAGATGAGGATGTGTAATAATGACATAGTGCCATTTGAGAACTTCACATGTCCTAAGGGGGGGGGGGCAGGCTAGACTAGTTGCTTACTAGTCGCGACCAGGACCTACCTAAATCAGACAGAATGAATGGCATATAACTGTATAGCTTCTGGTTGCGACTAGTTGCGCTTCTGGTCGCGACTAATACGCAACTAGTCACAATCCCTATGCTTTAAACTCTGAAATATCTATATTTTGCATTATTAGTGCGGCCGACCTGCCAGCGGCTGCAGGTGACGAAACTAATCCCTCAGCTTGTCCCGGTTGTAACATTTCTTCCTCCTTCTCATCTCTTCCTAATACGAGAGGATAAATTACATCCTCTCCTCTTTTAACCCATTCTGGGCGGGAACCCCTTTTGGTGTTTTAAGCATTATTAGCTTTTTTTTTTTTTATCGTGAAAATGTGGCGCAAATCTTTCAATATATATTCTTTCAAAGCGGACGTTTTTTAACTCAAAGCCTTACTTCTGTGGGGGGTCCCTAGAACAACATATTTTCCCATGGGGGTCGGCGGCCCCAATTACAGATATAATCTTGGGGTGATCCTTGACATGAAAATAGTTTGAGAACCACTGACACATAGAAACATAGGGTTTTTTCTGAAAACTGCCAGGATTTAGAAAACATTTAGTAGAATCGTCCTCAGGTCTAAATGGGTTAACCTATTCCTCTGGACTGTGATTGTCTTTGCTATCGTTATTCACATCAGGCGCTCCTCAGATCGGCTGTGTTTTCTGCTCTCTCTCTCTGTTCTATTCTATAGTCTCTTGGCCTCAGATCGGTGCTGTTTTATTCTGTTCTTTTCCAGCCTCTTGGGTTCAGAGCAGGTGCGGTTTTTCCTCCTCTCTCTCTCTGTTCTATTCTATAGTCTCTTGGCCTCAGATCGGTGCTGTTTCATACTCCCTCTCTCTGTTCTCTCTTGCACCTGCTCTGAGCCTCTTGGTCTCAGAGCAGGTGTGGTTTTCCTCTCCCCTCTCTCTGTCTCTGTTGTGTTTTAGCCTTTTTAGCCTCTGGTGTTGATCCTGGACGCTGTGTGTCAGGATCTACTTAACCCATTCTGACCTGAGATCAGATTCTATACGAGGTTTCCACTGGACACACACTGGTCTCATTATAACCCATTCTGACCTGAGATCAGATTCTTAAAAAATGTCAGTCGTTATTGAAAAATCGAAAAATAGCAGACCTACAAGCTCGTAGCGCGCCACTCGGTGGCGCGCTATGAGCTTGTAGATCTGCTATTTTTCAATAGCTAAAGCGTAACATAATACTTGAAACACCAAAAGGGGTTCCCGGTCAGAATGGGTTAAGGCAACGGCCCAAGACAAGGAGCTGCAGCGCACGCACTATACGTCTGTCCTCCGCATCAACACCATTAGCCTCTGGTCACTTTGCATCATAGAGCCCTGATTAGAATATAGTGTAATGGGTGGGACGGATTATACTGAGGACGGAGAATACTGAGAGGCTATCCAAGGCCTCGGCACTCTGAGAGAGGTACGGCGAGAAAGGGGAATAATGAGAGAGAGAGAGAGAGAGAGAGACTGAAGCCCATGCCGTGTTGATTTCGTCGACTAAAACTAAGACGAAAAATGCTCGTCGACTATACATTTGTCCACTGACGAAAACGAAATGAAAACTAAGCTACGATGATATAGAACTAAAGACTAAAAATACTGACAATTTCGTCAACAAATAAAAACTAGACTAAAATGTTAGGAAGGGACTATAGTGGACACGAGATCCAGTATAAGTCATTTTACACTTGGTTGCATGCTGACATTAGCAGATCTACAAGCTTTTGCAAGTGCAAGTGTAAAATCCGCCATTACGACGGCATCAAGGCCCGCCAAAATACATTTTATAGTCATCGAAATCAAATTTTGTCGACTAAAACTAGATTAACACTAAAACATTCCAAGTGACTAAAATGTGATTAAAACTAAATTAAAACTATTCAAGAGATGTAAAAATCAGCAGATCTACTAAGCAGATCAGTGAGGTAACAAAATAAGAACACGATGCATTGTTAAATAAAATTGAACTGTATTCATGAGCGCGTTTACACTTTACTGAAGTGCTGTTTAGGCTGGAAACAAAGACAAATACATCAACAAGAAAGTGCAACATCACAAACATGGATTTAAGTGCGATTAAAACTGGAAAGCCAATGAATAAAAGTGTGTTTTAAGAAGGGATTTAAAGGTCTCAGTATAGAATTATAGCATTTCCAAAATAGAAGGGCCGTCTATTCCAAATCCTATGGGATCAGCAGTTACCGTCAAATTAAGTGAAATCTTTGCAAACCCTAACCCGTAAGAGGGTGTGTGTGAGCTTGTAGATCTGCTATTTTTCAATAGCTTAAGCGTAACATAATGCTAACACCAAAAGGTGTTCCCGCCCCCAAAATGGGTTAAGAAACAGTCATTCTTCTCTTATTTTGCAGAATATAAAACAGGAGTCCATAATTTTTTTATACTCATGTCCGTTGGCAAGACTGTCAGCCTAATAGCTCAAAGAAAAGAGATCCAGGCGAACCATCTTTGAAATCTCCTGATGTTGATTCAAATTGGTGTTGAACACGCTCTGGGCTGATGACTATCGCATTGAGACCTGAGACTGGATTCTACTAAATGTCTCCTTAAATCACGACAGTTTTCTGAAAAACATAGATATTTCTGTATCAGTGCAAGGTTCTC
>NC_137871.1:43295181-43310181 GCF_963924005.1 Protomyctophum bolini
GACCAACCTGGCAAGGCAGCGACATAAACACTGCCGGGTTGCCGCGGGAACCCAGCCAACAATGTGTTCACTCCCCGTTGGAGGTATTGTGTACCGAGTACTGAGTACATCCACCGATGTACTGAGTACTGAGTATTGTGTACCGAGTACTGAGTACATCCACCGATGTACTGAGTACTGAGTATTGTGTACCGAGTACTGAGTACATCCACCGATGTACTGAGTACTGAGTATTGTGTACCGAGTACTGAGTACATCCACCGATGTACTGAGTACTGAGTATTGTGTACCGAGTACTGAGTACATCCACCGATGTACTGAGTACTGAGTATTGTGTACCGAGTACTGAGTGCATCCACCGATGTACTGAGTACTGAGTATTGTGTACCGAGTACTGAGTACATCCACCGATGTACTGAGTACTGAGTATTGTGTACCGAGTACTGAGTACATCCACCGATGTACTGAGTATTGTGTACCGAGTACTGAGTACATCCACCGATGTACTGAGTATTGTGTACCGAGTACTAGGTACATCCACCGATGTACTGAGTATTGTGTACCGAGTACTGAGTACATCCACCGATGTACTGAGTATTGTGTACCGAGTACTAGGTACATCCACCGATGTACTGAGTAGTGTGTACCGAGTACTGAGTACATCCACCGATGTACTGAGTATTGTGTACTGAGTACTGAGTACATCCACCGATGTACTCAGTATTGTGTACTGAGTACATCCACCGATGTACTGAGTATTTTGTACCTAGTACGGAGTACATCCACCGATGTACTGAGCTTGCACTTGAACAAGAACTTAGTGCTTAAGTAGGCCCTACTATCGTTGCTGTCGGGCAGAAACCTCTTATCTCCAGGTCCATATATACTCCCCCCTCCCATTTTTTCAGTAAATAATCAATAGTCATACTACAGCGTCGCACAGAAGCAGCAAAATAGTGCTTTTACTTTTGCTATGTTTCTGTTGCAGTATTGATACTTTTACTTACGTGAAAACGTCATGTCGTTTATCCACGACTTATTAGCTTGCATTTCCTCCCGATAGTGTTTTAAGGGTCCGATTTCAACGAGTTTGGAACCCACTGTGAGACGATAAGCAGGATGCATTTCTTTTGTCTCGGGGGGGATGCTGCTGTAGAGCCCCTTCTGGCTCACACACAGCGCTGGATACTTCAACATACCATGTTTAATGCATGAGAGGCTGGATATCGGGGAGGAGAGGAGAGGAGAGGAGAGGAGAGGAGAGGAGAGGAGAGGAGAGGAGAGGAGAGGAGAGGAGAGGAGAGGAGAGGAGAGGAGAGGAGAGGAGAGGAGAGGAGAGGAGTTCACCCCAAAAATGACAATCTTATTTTCTTATCATTCCCTCGCCCCATGAAGCCTTGAATTGATGGAGTTTATTTTATTTAAAACATTTTTGCATTCTATGAGTCAATAATTCAATTCTCTCTCCCTGGAAATAAAAACGTCTGGGTTTCCGAGGTTAATGATTTCATGACCAGACTAGTGGCCTTGTGGTTATTGTGCCAATTTTGGCGCTCAGAATCAATGGCTTTGGATTTGGGGATTAAATCTACTAATCAAATGATTCCTGAGCGCGGCACGGCTGCGGCTCACCGCTCCAAGAGATGTATACGACGTTGACCGGGTCATCGTTAACCCATTCTGACCTGAGATCAGATTCATACGAGGTTTCCACTGGACACACACTGGGTCTGATTAACCCATTCTGACCTGAGATCAGATTCATACGAGGTTTCCACTGGACACACACACTGGGTCTGATTAACCCATTCTGACCTGAGATCAGATTCTAAAAATGTCAGTCGTTCTTCGATTTTTCTAAAAAATAGCAGACCTGCGCTATGAGCTTGTAGATCTGCTGTTTTTCAATAGCTAAAGCATAACATGATGCTGAACACCAAAATGGGTTCCCGTTCAGAATGGGTTAACAGGAGACTCTTCTTAGGAATGCTAAAATAAACGAAACAAAAACATAATATATAATGGCCATGAATTCAAGGCTTCATGGTGTGTGTGTGTACTTGATAGAGAATCAGTTATCGTTTGGAGGTTCAGTATAAAGCAACCTTTCATCTGGTACTGCAGGCACTATTTATTTTTTTATTATTAAGCAGATACAGGCTATGGGAAAGATACATTCAAAGAGCCTTATATCAATGATCTGCAGCTACTCAGTCAGGCGTACAGTATGTACAGTATGTGTGAACTGAATCTTGGATGAATGACAGTCCTTGAGCTCTGTGGGATTACAGTCACACACTGAGGAGGTGTTTGTTCAGCCTCTTCTAGAAGGATTACAGTCACACACTGAGGAGGTGTTTGTTCAGCCTCTTCTGGAAGGATTACAGTCACACACTGAGGAGGTGTTTGTTCAGCCTCTTCTAGAAGGATTACAGTCACACACTGAGGAGGTGTTTGTTCAGCCTCTTCTAGAAGGATTACAGTCACACACTGAGGAGGTGTTTGTTCAGCCTCTTCTAGAAGGATTACAGTCACACACTGAGGAGGTGTTTGTTCAGCCTCTTCTAGAAGGATTACAGTCACACACTGAGGAGGTGTTTGTTCAGCCTCTTCTGGAAGGATTACAGTCACACACTGAGGAGGTGTTTGTTCAGCCTCTTCTAGAAGGATTACAGTCACACACTGAGGAGGTGTTTGTTCAGCCTCTTCTAGAAGGATTACAGTCACACACTGAGGAGGTGTTTGTTCAGCCTCTTCTAGAAGGATTACAGTCACACACTGAGGAGGTGTTTGTTCAGCCTCTTCTAGAAGGTGTGAACACTAGCTAGATGTAATGTCTCCAACAACCACAGGGGGGAAGGAAGGCTGTTCCATGTCCTTTGTGGAGAACGCTCCTATGAAGGCATTTGGTGTTTGACTTGGGGGTTCTTTTGAATTCAAGGCTTCATCATGGTGTGTGTGTGTACTTGATAGAGAATACGTTATTGTTCAGGGTTCAACCTTTCATCTGGTACTGCAGGCACCGTATGCTTTGTCAAGGATCTCGCTTGCATGGAACGTCGATGCACTTTCTCTCAATTTTCAGACCATATTAAAATCCAATCCAAGCCAAACAAGTGTGGCTTTACAATGGAAGGCATTGTCGGGTAAAATAAAATGCTGTAGACACAACAACCACCCCCCCAAGCACTTTACTTTAGGAGTGCCAAGCACAGAGTATACTGCTTCAAAGTGTTGGAGGTTACCCGTCTAGACCTGAGGACGATTCGACAAAATAATGCCTTCTAAATCCTGAGTTTTATGAAAAATAACCTCTGTTTCTATATATAGGTCAGTGGTTGTCAAGGACCCTCCCAAAAAAAATATGTAATTGGCCGCCGACCTTCCTCCGTCTGGAAAAATATGTCGTTCCATCTTCTGGTTCAGCAGAAGCAAAGATTTGAGTTAAAAACATTCACTCTGAAAGAATAATATGACATTTGCGTCACGATTTAAAAAAAAACAGTGGTGCTCTGGGACACTTTTTGACACATAATATTCCTGGGGGTCCAACCCGGTGACCTCCTGATTACGAGTGGTTCCTCTCATGGTGCCCAATAAGCAGTATGGGCCTGCCAGGGGAACAGGCAGCATGCTTTGTATGCCCTTTGAATCTCTGCTTTGCAGTTTCTTTTTCATTTTGAAAGGCTTTAGCTTTTAATGTATAGCTCTGAGAAGGACAGCAGACAGACGGTGGGCGGACAGACAAAGTGCTCCTTCAACCAACCAACCCCTCAGTGGTGCCTGCGTAGATAATCCTTCTAATGGAGGCCCTTCACAGCAGGGCGTCTCAGAGTGGGCGGTGTGGCACCGCAGGGTGCCTCAGTCAGGACACTTCTGTCTGGAACTGATCAACATACATTGCTTCAGTTTATCACTTCTTAGACCCTCTAGACTTAAGTAATCCTAGACTGGAGTGATTTGCAGTTCCTCTGTGCGTTCTTCAATCTACTATACGCGTCACAACAACACGTTGTGGTGCGTTGTTGTGAGCTTGTAGATCGGCTGTTTTTAGTGAATGTCCACTCTCTCTCTCTCTCTCTCTGGTCACATACCATACGAGACAGACAGGCAGTGGTATATATATATATATATATATATATATATATATATATATATATATATATATATATATATTACTCTCGGTACATGACTAATAGATGGTGCTTTTATACCTTCCCCTCCCGGGCCCTGCAGTTCAATTCAAAAGACAGCCTTCATAAAAGAAGTGTGATTAGGACGATGATTGCTACATATTTCACTCTCGTGGTGGATTGGACAGGTCCCATTCATTGTTCTACTTAAGCATAATGTGCTACATTATATTCTATATATCTATATATATATATATATATATATATATATATACAGCATCTAGTTAACGGTTCATTTGGTATGCTATATATTATTTTGATAGATGTATTATTCATGCGAGTGAGAGAATCATTACTCATTATGAGAAAGCGATTAAGAAGCTCTTCAAAGTGAAGATGCAGTTGTACTAAAAATGTTTAACAAGTTGAAGATAGTTTTTATTGTTTATTCGCCCGATTAAAAAACGGTACAAAAAATGGTAGCATTATTAAAAGACAGAAAGGAAACCCATAAAGGGGTTTATGCAAGATTATAACCTATTAAGTAGTATAAGTGAAACATTGTAATAAAACATACAGTACGCAGGGACCGTGCACACATAGACATCAAAGGGGGCTTAATTCAGCCCCTGCCCTTTTACCCGTCTGTAAAACAACTGCCCCTTCTAGACCAAGCATGAAGCATTTACTACATGGTGAAAGAAATGCAAATGCCCCTCCTCTCCTTTCCATGCCATGCCAGAAGCAGAATTCAGGAGAAATGCATGTCGTTACACCTGCATCTCCACTATAGCTAAAGAGTGCTGGGTTGCGCCCCGAAAAATAGCTGATCTACAAGCTCTCGAGGCGAGTGCCTGTTGCAGAATGCCTATTCAAAGTCAAAGTCATACGATTTGTGTCACACACTGTTACCGCAGTGAAATGTGTTCTTCACATTTGACCCATCTCTCTCTTGGAGTGGTGAGCTGCAGCCGTGCCGCGCTCGGGAATCATTTGATTAGTAGATTTGACCCCCCCCCAATCCAACCCTTTGATGCTGAGTGTCAAGCAGGGAGGCATTGGCTCCCATTTGTACAGTCTTTGGTATATGACCCGGCCGGGGATCGAACCCCGACCCCTGTGTTTATAGAAGGGGCTAGCGCCACACCGGTGTGAAGTGTCTATCTTTTCTGCTTTGTACACAAGACGTTTGTGTTGAGGACATATTATTATTATTGAGTTATACGTTTTTGACGGACGCTATAGCCCCCCCTATATTCAGCTATTAGTGTAGATTTTTGCCTTACACAAACATTCAATTCCCATTGACAATTAATGGAGAATCTACGTCATAATTATGTGAACGAGCAAATCGTCATTTTTTGTCCTACAAAGATCACGTGTGTCTGAGCAAATCGGTATTTTGTCCCATTAAATTCCCATTAACAACGAATGGACAATTTTACGTCATAGTGTCAGAGCAAATCAACACTTTTACGTCAGGATCATTGCGAATTCAGTGAGCACTTAGTATGAGACCTAGCAGATCATGTCTGTCTGTGTGTCTGTCTGTCTGTCTGTCTGTGTGTGTGTCTGTCCCGCTATACGTCCAAATATGGAGTGTGTTGCATCAGCAATCACTCAGCTCCATATATGGGCACAAAAGGGGCCAGGTCCACTCAGCTCCATATATGGGCACAAAAGGGGCCAGGTCCACATATACAGTAACAGCGGGACAGACACACAGACAGACAGACAGACATGATCTGCAGGGTCTCAGCTGCGTTCGCGCGTCTTACTGGTGTATGATGATAAGAGCACTCCTCACTTCACACAAGTGTGATTTTATTGGTATGCTATGTTGATAAATTGACTAATTATAATGCATTCAATCAAAAAAAGAATGTAGCTGTGGATTCTGTGGGACTTCAGGCTCATACATAGTCTGGATTTACCGTGGTGGGGTGACCACCGAACTACAACATGACGTCACTGAGGTGACCACCGAACTACAACATGACGTCACTGAGGTGACCACCGAACTGCAACATGACGTCACAAGCCGCGGTGAAGAGCAAACTGCCGCCACCGCTCCAGCCCTTCTCTCTGTTTTTACTCACCACCGTTCAACGTTATTTCAGCTCCGGTGGTCAGCTCACCACCGGAGCGGTGGTCACCTCACCACCGGAGCGGTGGTCAGCTCACCACCGGAGCGGTGGTCAGCTCACCACTCGAGCGGTGGTCACCTCACCACCGAAAATCCAGACTATGAATAGGCCATTAAGGGTGTTCCAGGGGGATACTTATATAAACCAAATAGACCCTTATGCGTGTGTAAATCTGAGTTAAATTAACATTGATTTTACAATATAAATCGGAGGTCCCAGAGATAGAAATGCCATCAAATGGGGGTCCGTAGAACTAATGCACGTCAAACTTGGGTGTGCTTGAAATTAAACGGGTTGAGAATCTCTGCTAGAGCCGTACAAATCTTCTCTTTTGGGGGGGGGGTCCCTGGCATATGTCTTCAAATGGGGGTCCGCCGGGGCTATAATTAGTGTCCTTACATGAAAAAGTCTGGTAACCACAGTTGTATAATTATATGACACCGCTTCGATAAACAGGCCCTGCTAAAAAGGATTCACTCTTCCATTGAACTCTTTTTGAGTGGTGCAACCACTCCTACAACCAGCAATGTCCGTGTACCTGTGTACCTACCTGTGTAAATGAGCATGAGTATGTGACTTATATATACCAGTAGGGGGTGCCAGAAACAGAGAGGGGTAGTGCTGTGTCTCTAATGAGAGAGAGAGAGAGAGAGAGAGAGAGAGAGACGGGGGGGGGGAATTGCACCACTCAGTTCACACGTGTGTGATTTTTCATGTCACTTCTTCACCAGCTGGATGACGTCCTCGTCGTCCAGCGTGTGCTCCTTGCCCACCTTCTGCGGGTTGTGCTTGACGGAGGAGCCCCAGACCAGCGCGTACTTCAGCTCCTTGGCCAGCGTCTTGTGGATCTTCAGGCAGAAGTCCTGCACGGCCGTGCGCTCGTCCTGCAGAACCACAGGCGCCGTGTAGTCGGGCAGCTGTCCCTTGGGCTTGGTGTAGACGCGCACCAGCCGCAGGGCGCTCCACATGCGCTCCAGCAGCTCGTCGAAGTTCCAGCGGTGGTGCGCCGAGACGGGCACGCAGTGCGCCACGCGGGTCACCACCTCCAGCTCCTCCACGGAGATCTGGTCCATCTTGTTGAGCACGTAGAGGCACGGCACGTACACGCGGTTGCCCTCGATGACGTCGATGAGGTCGTCGGCGGTGGCGCCGGCGTCGCGCAGCGTCACGTCGGCGTTGTGGATCCGGTACTCGGACAGGATGCTCTTGGCCGTGTCGGCGTCCAGCTCGGACGTCACCGCCCCCGCCGTGGCCGTGAAGTTGACGCCGCCCTTGTCCTTGCGGCGGAAGCCGATGTTGGGCGGCCGCTTGTTGAGGCGGATCCCGAAGCCTTCCAGCTCGTGCTCGATCAGCCTCTTGTGGGCGAGCGGCTTCAGGACGTCGAGGACGATGAGGATGAGGTTGCAGGTGCGCGCCACGGCGATCACCTGTCGCCCGCGGCCCTTGCCGTCCTTGGCGCCCTCGATGATGCCGGGGAGGTCCAGCAGCTGGATCTTGGCGCCCTTGTAGCGGATGACGCCGGGCACCGTGGTGAGCGTGGTGAACTCGTAGGCGGCCACCTCCGAGTACACGCCGGCCAGGTTGCTGAGCAGCGTGGACTTGCCCACCGACGGGAAGCCCACCAGGCCCACGCGGGCGTCGCCCGTCTTGGCCACGTCGAAGCCCTCCCCCGGCCCCCCGCCGGCGGCCCCGCCCTTGGGCGTGATCAGCTCCCGCTTCAGCTTGGCCAGGCGCGCCTTCAGCAGGCCCAGGTGGTGCGACGTGTTCTTGTTCTTCTGCGTCTTCGCCATCTCGCTCTCGATGTCCGCTATCTTGGCGAGCAGACTCATGTTGGCGGAGAGGTGTTGGGCTCGAGCGACTTCGCAACTATTATGGGAATGTTTCGGAAGTTAAGTTTGGCGGAAGTTAACCCAGGTTGTCCAGCAACGTATTCTTCGTCAGATCATATCGGCTTCTTTTAAAAAGTTCCTCCCAAAGTGAGTTCAAAGCTACTAAAGGGAAATGGGAGCCAAACACTTCCTATGTTTATACAATAGGTGACATCGTTAGTGATGTCACTGAGTGGGGTGGGGGTGGGGGGGGAGGGTTCGAATCCCGGCTCCTCCTCCTCCTGTCTACATGTCGAAGTGTCCTTGGGCAAAGACACTGAACCCCTAATTGCTCCCGATGTGCTAGTTGGTACCTTGCATGGTTTCCGCCGTAATCGGTGTATGAATGTGTGTGTGTGAATGGGTGAATGTAATGCACAATCTATGTAAAGCGCCTTGGATAAAGGCGCTATATAAATGCACCATTTACCATTTATCATATACAAGCTGATACTGTACATGTAATGTATTGCATTTTCCCGGCATTGCACGGATGAAATACTGTAGGAACAACATGATTGGAAGGCCAGGTTATGACGTCAGAGATCTGTGATGATGATTATGATGATGTCATTACTATAATGACTATAATTATAATTAATGATTTAATGCATAATATAGCAGTTCCATATAGCCTGCATAGCCGAGCTGAGTGGAAATGAACACGTATATGCCCAGTACTGAACTTTTAGCCTGACAGCCAGAATTGTCATTTTGTTTCACTTCATTACTTAAACTGAATTGGATTTTATTTCACATGAAAGCAGGGAATCATAGCTTCAAATTGAAATATTGGTTGTTCAGTTTGACCCACCAGTTTTGGAGATATGGCTTATTATAGAGTCATGTCTTGCAGAAAACAGGCTTGAAAAGGTTCACTTCTGTTGACTCACTAACATTACACCTATAGCTACAAGTTTAAGTATTTATCTCATATTTACATGTTGATTTCAGCTCTGACACTTCTTTTAGACATGCTCTAGTATGTGAAGAGTCTGCCTGTGCTATTAACTCATTTAAAAACGAGAACAAAATAATCTCCTATGGTGAAAAACTGGAATTTGCGCGATGGCAGTCTCTCAGTCAAATCTGCTCACAGTATTGTTTAGGCTGATGGCAGGGACGACAACTATACTCAAATCAAACGTTTGTTGCCATGCCAACAAGATAGCATGAAGTCTATTTTTTCCTCTTATCAAGGTCCATTATTCATTCGACATTTGAGCCATGGCATGGACCGCCATTTAATTAGATTGTTAGCCTCTCAGACTCCCACACTTTGAATATGTTGTTGATTGATTGATTGATTGAAATATTTATTAACAGTTTGTAGAATTACAGTACATTTCAAGCACAAACTCAATACAGAGACTGTTAACTGTGAGTGGACGACCCAATTAAGCATTAGACTTGTTTACAACAGGGTCCACATTGTTCAATTCATCAAAACATATAGAGACATACAAATAGACACTTCTATGTAGTCAAAGAACAGAACAGGAATTCATCATATAGGTTGCCATTGATGTTGGTAGACAAAACAGTAAAGGGCGCACACCAGTGTTGGTGAGGTGCTGGTCTAAGGCAGTAAATAAGTACAAATGAGAAAAAGGCCACACAGACATTTTTAGAATCTGATCTCAATCTCAGGTCAGAATGGGTTAACCAACTCTCAGGACCACCTGGAACCCCCTCCAGGACCACTGGTGGTCCCCGGACCACTGGTTGAAAACCCACTAACTCTAATCAAATAGGAAAAGACAAGAGGGGCACATTTCTTTGCACTGCACCCTGTGGGAGTGTATACACTTATTGCACGTTAGGTCCCAAAGACTATTAACCCATTCTGACCTGAGATCAGATTCTATACGAGGTTTCCACTGGACACACACTGGTCTGATTAACCCATTCTGACCTGAGATCAGATTCTAAAAATGTCAGTCGTTCTTCGATTTTTCAAAAATAGCAGACCTACAAGCTCGTAGCGCGCCACTCGGTGGCGCGCTATGAGCTTGTAGATCTGCTATTTTTCAATAACTAAAGCATAACATGATGCTATAACACTAAAATGGTTTCCCGTTCAGAATGGGTTAAGTCTTAGTGAAACATTTCAGCTGACATTTAGTTTTTAAATTGCTCCCATAAGTGTACCGAGGGGACGGGAGGGGCTGCGACAAAGAATCCCATCCAATTCTAAATATGAGAACAGGCTAATCAAATAAGAATAATTGCATTCATGACTTTTTGGACCTGCACCAAAAAAACACCCTCTCTGATGTTTTTTTATGCTATGATTTATATTATTGTTCTTCTTGGACTGTTTTACGACAGGCCTCGTGAGACTGACACTAAAAGCTGCACTATGTATCTTCACTCCTCTACCCCGCATTTGAACCCGGTTTCCTTTTCCTAAATCATAATAATTTAAAAACAAAAAACGATGGGACACGGTGGCACAGTTGGTAGTGCTGTCGCCTCACAGCTAGAAGGTCCTGGGTTCGATTCCCGCTCGGGACGCTGTGGGTGCTGGCGGCGTGTTTCCTCCTCCGCATCATCAGTGCCCATACCCGAAGGCGGGGTTGGCGAAAGGGCCTTTCTGTGTGGAGTTTGCATGTTCTCCCCGTGTCCCCTAGGGTAGGTACCCTCACAAAAACATGCAGTAAACCTGGTCTCTAAACTGCCTCCCCCTGGCCAGCCGGGGCGCCTGATGGAGGGGAAAGGAACTGGTTGGAATAACGTGTTCCTTCCACACGCTATATGTCCAACCAGGGAAACTCCCCCCTGTCAGGTGTAAAGGAGCAACTTGGACACTCAGGCATGAAGGAAGCATGAGTTCAAGTCCGTTGCTCTCCCCTTGCCCCCCATATATGGGGACTAGGTTGGTGGAGGGTGTGTAGAGCCCAGGATCACATTAGATGATTGACACAGGGGTGAAAAATGGGTTACAAAATCGTGGGATAAAAAATATATAAAACACCCTCAAGAGACAATGATCTATCTGGTTACACCAACTCATTTAGCTGCATCATGGGGACCACCTGGAACCCC
The DNA here is from genome assembly GCF_963924005.1 of Protomyctophum bolini. NCBI lineage: Eukaryota > Metazoa > Chordata > Actinopteri > Myctophiformes > Myctophidae > Protomyctophum > Protomyctophum bolini. The sequence goes on from NC_137871.1 coordinate 43,306,378, forward strand.
CTCAAGGACCACTGGTGGTCCCCGGACCACCTGGAACCCCCTCAAGGACCACCGGTGGTCCCCGGACCACTGGTTGAGAACCACTGCATTATTATGACACAACAAACCCTTTAACCCACTTTGGGCAGGAACGCCTTTTGGTGTTTGAAGCATCGTGTTATACTTTAGCTAATGAAACATTTTCGATGTCAGGTCTAAATGGGTTAAATCACTGTGACAGTACAAACCATGATGCCAGCACTGTAACGTCAGGTCTAAATGGGTTAAATCCCTGTGACAGTACCAACCATGATGCCAGCACTGTAGCAGATAATTCCCTCACAGGCGGGTGAGAGAGATAGCAGAAAACCTGCTATCTCCATATTGCAACTTTTCTAAATGAATGCCCTCCTTCAGCACAAGATAAGACCTTTATTAATCCCTTTGCCCTGTAGCTTCTGCTGCTATAGTTAGCCACATGGTTATGCTAAAATGTGTACTTATACCTGAAATGTTTATATATTTTTGAGTGGTGCAACCACTCCTACAACCAGCAATGTCTGTGCATATTTATGTATCAGTGGTCTGTCATGAGCACGAGTATATGACTTATTAGTACCAGTAGGGGGCGCCAGAAACAGAGGGATAGTGATGTGCCTGCTGCCTGCTAATATGAGAGAGAGAGAGAGGGGGGGGGGGGGGGGGGGGGGGGATTGCACCACTCAGTTCACACAGGTGTGATTTTTATTTTTTACCAGTTTCATTTTACGCTCTAGTGACAGTTAAATTATTGTTACACATCTGCTTTAATTAATTTACAGGGAGTCCAAACAATTAGATAATTGCTATTTTCATCAACATTTGCCTGTTATACAGCATAATGGTATTGGGGACAAAATCTTCTGACTACTCAATTACTCCATTACTCCATTACTTCTGACTACTCCATTACATCTCAAGGTGCAAATATTGTAAGTTTTACTCCACTTCAACGAGTTACTCTTTACTTTTTCAGATTTGGATTATTATTACAAAACATACATTAACCACTTTGAAATAATGAGCCATTCTGCATAAGGAGTATACTCTCTATACTTTTGTTTTGGTACATTAAGTATACAATCTTGAGTACTTTTCACTGTGTGGAAAGAGGAGTTAACAGGCAATCATGGCCACTGCATTTTGCCCGTTTACAGTTAATTTACGGTAATATGGTGTGATGTTACAATTGGGGAGTTTACCTGGAGTTTGTTGGAAAGTTTAACGGGAGTTTCCTGTAATCTACACATCCGTATTCCATGCTTTGTGCACATGTCCATGACATCATGGACACTTTGAAAAGTGTTTTTTGTCTCCAAAACATCATTCAAATAAGATCTGGTTGCAAAAGGGCGTTATTTTTTTTTAATTAAAATTTTTATCCCACGATTTTGTAACCCAGTTTTCTTTTCACCCAGTGCCAATTATCTAATGTAATCCTGGGCGCTACACTTCCTCTGCCAACCTGGGGGGGCAGCGGACTGACCTCATGCCTCCTTCTATGCAAGAGGAGTCCAAGCTGCTTCTTTTCACCTGACAGAGGGGAATTTCCCCGGCCGGACGTAGCGTGTGGAAGGGACACGTTATTTCTGACCAGTTCCTTTCCCCTCCATCAGGCGCCCCGGCTGGCCAGGATAGTTTTAGTTTTAGAGACCAGGATTACTGCATGTTTTTGTGAGGGTATCTACCCTAGGGGACACGGGGAGAACATGCAAACTCCGAAGAGTGGCCGTTTAAGGACATCACCGCGAGTATGATGGCCTCAACTCTTATTATCACTGTTTTAGGTGATAAGTTATCACCTAAAACGGTGATAACCTATCACCAAAAACTGGAGTATGTACAGTATGAGCCTGCGTCTGTGTCACCTAATATCTTTAAAGCACTTTAACCATTAATTATGTTTAAACGTTAGCTGTTGAAATATAGCATATCTACAATCTCGCAGCGCGGCACTTGTAGATCTGCAAAAATAAATAAATCTCAAAAACGTGTACAAATCTTTGAATATAATATTCTTTCACATGCAGCAAAACGTTTTTGTAACTCAAATCTTTGCTTTTTCTGGGGGGGGGGGGGGGGGGTGCTTGACATTAAATTGTTTGAGCAGAAAACTATGTCCAAGACATTTAGTATAGAATCCGGTCTGGGGTCTCAAGGGTTTACAGTGGGTTCATGTACGTGTCACAATGTAATGTATAATAATAATAATGCTATAAGTCTTTTCTTTGATATGCCTCTATAATTACTATTCAGAAAGGCGCAGGTTTACACATTACACTGTTGGAGGGATTTCATGCACTTAGAGCGTGACCAAGTGCTGAAATATTCCCACCCCGCCTACATGCACACGCACGCACGCACATGAGCGCACACACACACACACACGCACACACACACGCACACACACACACACACACACACGCACACACACACACACACACACACACACACACACACACACAGCGTTATACGCATGGTGTACAACACACTCAACCGTGCAGAATCCCACCGTCACCCTTGACCGCACGCAGTGCATGGAGTTCATGTTTTAATGCTAATGCTTCAGGAACAGAGAGAGTTCATGTTTGTGATTTTTCACCAGAGCCAGTCAGTCAATTAGGTTTGTGGGGATGGGGGCGGGGGGGGGGGGGGGGGGTCTAAGCTTCCATCAGAGGGGGCTTGCTTATAGATCTGCTATATTTTTCGTCTTTAGGCTAATACTCTAAAAACCTATAAAATGCAGGCATTCATAAAAGTGTCGTCCTAAAATGTCAGTATATCCTCACAGGTATAGTAATACAAACGCTGTGTGTGTGTGTGTGTGTGTGTGTGTGTGTGTGTGTGTGTGTGTGTGTGTGTGTGTGTGTGTGTGTGTGTGTGTGTGTGTGTGTGTGTGTGTGTGTGTGTGTGTGTGTGTGTGTGTGTGTGTGTGTGTGTGTGTGTGTGTGTGTGTACAGTATACAGTGCGTGTGCATTACGGGATGTTTGCCTGAATACATTTCTATCCACACTGAGCGCCGTAACAAATGTGATTGGTTCAAATCTGAAGGTCAAATCGCACAGCAAACAGCCCCTCTCTGCCTCATGCATCCTTAACCCATTCTGACCTGAGATCAGATTCATACGAGGTTTCCACTGGACACACACTGGTCTGATTAACCCCATTCTGACCTGAGATCAGATTCTAAAAATGTCAGTCGTTCTTCGATTTTTCAAAAATAGCAGACCTACAAGCTCGTAGCGCGCCACTCGGTGGCGCGCTACGAGCTTGTAGATCTGCTATTTTTCAATAGCTAAAGCACGACATGATGGGTTCCCGTTCAGAATGGGCTAACAAGCCACACATGGTCCAACAACATCCACTCACACATTGTTTTGGAACCATGCCCAACATTGCTGCCATGCATTCCTCAGCCCTCTCTCTAATCATAATCCTCTCAGAGCCCATACATAATGCAGCAAGGGGGTTATGGTACAGTAGAATACAGTATATATATATGTATAAAATTGTGGGATAAAAAAAAAATGATGCCGCACTACGAGCTTGTACTGTAGCTATTTTTTGAAAGAATCGTGAAAATGATGGGCGCACATTTTTGAATATAATATATTCTATCACAGCGAACGTTTTTTTTAACTTAAATCTTTGCTTCCGGGGGGGGGGGGGGGGGGGGGGGGGGGGTGTTTCACTGTCTGGAACAACATATTTTCAGATGGGGGGGTCGGTGGCCAATTACATAATTATGATTGAGGTCCTTGACATGAAATAGTTTGAGCACCACT
>NC_137871.1:43312681-43315181 GCF_963924005.1 Protomyctophum bolini
TTGTCAGTTCAGAAGTGTGTTGTCGTGGATGTCTTGTGTTTTGTCCTGCTCCTGTTCAGAACTGCTTTGTCTTTATCGACAACCTGATTCCTGCCTGCAACTCCTGTGTGAGATGTGACTATTCTTTATTAAATACTTTAAAAGCAGCTCTGTTTCCTGTGACTAGACTGCATTTTCGGTTCAACCACTGTCTGCGTCCATGACACACCAAAAATAGTTTTAAGGATTAGATTAAAAAAATCACTCTTGTGTGAAGTGAGGGGCGCCTCGTCTCTGTTTGTATAAAGTGCACTAAACTAACATTAAAATTCCATAGACTTATATAGAAAAGTCTATGGACTTTTAGTGTTTGTTTAGGGCACTACATGTGACGTCATGTGGCAGCCAAGTCTACAGAACATTTATTGTTTGTTAACAAATATAGAGTGGCAGCCAAATCTATAAGGGACATTACCAGGCCAGCTCGACTTCACACAAGTGTGATTTTCCACAGTCCATGGCCCCGCCCCTCTCGTCCTCTGTGGTGAATGCCCTTACCTTAGTTTTGTTGGCACTGATCTTAAGGCTCAATCTAAAACCATGTGTGTTGATGGCCAAGGCGCACACACACACACACACACACACACACACACACACACACACACACACACACACACACGCTAAAGCAGATATACAGTAGGAGCAAACACAGCTCACACATATTACGCTCATAGAGCACCGAGTCTGACGTCAATATCGGTAGAGGGTGCACGGGTTCATGTACTTTATATTTGCATTGTAATCCCCATAGGGGGATTTTAGACCGTCTCATATAAGAACTGTGTTTAATAAATAAACATGTCATCCCGTTTCACTCATATGGATATGAAGAATCAACTGACTGAGAGAAAACGCTATTGTTATACTACTATACTGAGTTACAATTTCGCTAGAAACAGACTGTATCAAATATGACTGACACTAACACTGAGACAGCTTCTTTATTTTTGGACCAGAACGCTTATATGAGACGATTTTAAGATCACCCCATGTTATTCTCCATAGAGAAATATTATTACTTACCGTGAACCAGGGAATCGAGGGGATGAGCGAGTGACCTCAGGACTTCGGCGCTCAATTGTGACTGTTCGACATTACAACTTGATTTTTTTACAAACGCTCACTTCATGCAGGTGTTGTTGTTGTTGTTGTTTTTTGCAGAATGGAGTGCCACCCCAACGGTATATGGAAAAAAGACCCAACGAGACCTGGAGAAGATCTGTGGCCAAAGAGACCACAGAGTTTGGGTGGACCCCCCCATGGGGTTTGGGTGGACCCACCCATGGGGTCACTGACAAGGGCAGCACTGACTGGGCCGACAGCGTTGGCGTTCGGTTGATGAAGACCTTTCCAGCACAAAGAGGATTAAGTTAAAGTACAAGATGTAAGTAGTTTGTACTTCTGTTGTATTCCAGGAGGACCTGACATGTTTCTAAGAGGAGTTTAATCACTTGCCCAGGGTGTCAGCTGCTTAGTTTTTTCATTATACCCCAGCCTTATTAAATGTCGTCTTAGAAAGAAAGAGAGAAAAAAAAAAACGCACGTTCTTTTATAGATGTCATATTTTTGGTGATATATTAGCCGGCTGCATGGTTGGAAAATTAGACCTTACACCCACAGATTACTGTACTAGGCCTCTTTACTGTACGCTACTGTAGACTGTGGTGGAAATCCTTCAGCTGAATGGAAATGTTAAGTGGATAATATTCAAGAGCTGTGTAGCAGAACTAGATTCACGCATTATTTTGACTCGGTTTTCAATATAAGCGAGCACACACATCATCAGTTAGTTTTTTTTTAATTAAGTTGTGTTTTTTCTTAATGTTTTATACTGTAAACCACTTTGGTACAACTAGGGTTGGGATTCGGAACCGGGTCCGTTTCAGACCCGGTTTCCGACATTGCGGATCCGGAGTAGAATATTATGTTGTCTTTGGATACAAGTGTGTCCACATTTCCATGCTGTGTTGACGTTGGTATCAATTTGGAGAGAGGGTAACTCTATTGAGAGCGTAACATTACTGAGAGCGTGACATTTTACGTAACATTTTACGTTCTCAAGAGTTAAAGATCTATAAGGGTCCATTTGGTTACCAAGTCTCTATCATTTAGCTGAAGACCACCTGGAACCTCCTCAAGGACCACTGGTTGAGAACCACTGATATAGACGCTCGACAAAGCAGCCAGATCTGAACCCGCAACCTCCATGTTGGTATAAGCAGGCTCTTTAGCGCTGCGCCACCCTCGAGGGCCTCACAATTGGGGCTGTAATGGCTGCATGTGCCATTAAACGTTTGTGCGTGTGGGCGTACGTATCCAGCAGTGTGCGGTGACAGTGACCGACCCAATGGGGTTTTCAGACCCTTAGTTTCATGTCGCTCGTGAGCCGTGAACGCATTAGCCATCCCTCGTTGTGGAATATGAAATATGAAATATGGAATAATATGAAACGTTTAGCTCG
>NC_137871.1:43320181-43370181 GCF_963924005.1 Protomyctophum bolini
AACATTTAATGAAAATAAATAAACTCCACTGATGCTTTTCTCAAGGCTGACGACCTTTTTATCCCCCGCACCATTTCACGTTGAATGGCAGCGAAAGAAAGGGGAGTGCGTGCGTGCGTGCGTGCGTGCGTGCGTGCGTGCGTGCGTGCGTGCGTGCGTGCGTGCGTGCGTGCGTGCGTGAGAACGACCAACACACAAACATGCAGGTCTTCTAAGAAAATAACGCTGGTTGTTTTTTTTCTCTCTCCAGAAGAACGGTCCAGGTTTATTATGTACAGTCTGAGGCTGTAGAGAGATGTAGATCATTGCTTTTCAATTTCGCCCCGTTTCATATCATATCGTATCATTTTATTCTGCATGTCGGAACTCCATTTGATGAGATTTATAGCCTCTCAGACCCCGACACAACACTAAAGAATATTCTGTTGCCAAACAATAATTTAACTCAAGAGTCAGAGAGGAAAGGAGGGCATAGGCAGCCTCGTTCGTCTGCACTGTAACCCATTCTGGGTGGGAACCCCTTTTGGTGTTAGCATTATGTTACCATTTAGCTATTGAAAAATAGCAGATCTACAAGCTCATAGCGCGCCACCGAGTGGCGCGCTACGAGCTTTGTAGGTCTGCTATTTTCGAAACATAGAAACTGACAGAAACATAGCTTTTTCAGAAAACTGTCAGGATGTGGAAGACATTTTTTTTAATCTGATCTCAGGTCAGAATGGAAAACTGTCAGGATGTAGAAGACATTTTTAGAATCTGATCTCAGGTCAGAATGGAAAACTGTCAGGATGTAGAAGACATTTTTAGAATCTGATCTCAGGTCAGAATGGAAAACTGTCAGGATGTAGAAGACATTTTTTAGAATCTGATCTCAGGTCAGAATGGAAAACTGTCAGGATGTAGAAGACATTTTTAGAATCTGATCTCAGGTCAGAATGGAAAACTGTCAGGATGTAGAAGACATTTTTAGAATCTGATCTCAGGTCAGAATGGAAAACTGTCAGGATGTAGAAGACATTTTTTTAGAGCTGATCTCGGGTCAGAATGGGTTATTATCGGTGTGTCTGGCGGCAGCGCAGCTGGCCTTGATGAGTCTAGGCTTTGAACTTGAGACAGTGTGTGGGCGGGGACGTAGCGGGCGTCTATCACCCGAGTGGCCGAGTGGTGGGCGTCGGCCTCTCGGCTCTGCTCTCTCATTGGCTCTCTCAGGACCTATGCTTACGCCTGTTGCCTAGCGACACCCCACAGTATTAACAGTTTGCAGAATTACAGTACAGTTCAAGCACAACTCAATACAAAGACTGTTAACTGTGAGAGGACGACCCAATTAAGCATTACACTTGTTTACAAGAGGGTCCACCTTGTTCAATTCATCAAAAACATTTAGAGACATACAAATAGACACTTCTATTATAGTTAAAGAACAGAACAGGAATTCATCATAAAGGAAGCAAAAAGGGAAAAGAAACATATACAGTGAGTGGAAAAAAAAGGGGGGGGATTCATATTTTACGGGAGCCAAGGGGGAGATAAGAGGTTTCTGATAACATACGATGGAGGCACCCTGACTTACTGTAGACCTGGCCTACTCTAGCACTGCTAATATCTCCTATGGGACAATGAAGGCCAAATGAGCTGTGTGAGCGCGTGTCTGAGCGTGTGTGTGCGCGAGTGTGAGCGTGTGTGTGAGTGTGTGTGTGAGCGCGCGTGCGAGCGTGTGCATGCGTGTGCGTGTGCATATTTATCCACCTCGTTCCACTACGTCTTCCATTAAGACAAATGACGCGGCGCTCGGGGAACGGGAACGTATTGAAATAAGTCCCATTTTGCTCATTAAATATAATATGATATCAAACATAATAATACAGTATATGGCGTGTGAAATGCTCCGGGTTGGAATTGAGCGTCCGTGAATAACGTTGCGGCGACTCGTAAGAACGGTCCAACGGTCCGCCGTCCGTCCGTCTGGAATACATCGTCTGTAAGTAATAGCCAGTGGTGGAAAAAGTACTCAATTGTCTTACTTAAGTAAAAGTTCCAAGTTCCAATTAAGTTCCAATTGAAAATGTACTTGAGTAAAAGTACAAAAGTATCGGCATCAAAATGTACTTAAAGTACTAAAGGTAAAATATACTCATTGTGAAGAATGTGCCATTTCATCACAAGTTCAAAATGTGTACAAATCTATTGAAAATAGCCGATCTACAAGCTAATGCGTCGCATTATGAGCTTCTATAGATCGGCTATTTTCAAAATGGCCAAAATGTATAGGGTTGAAGTGGTTAATGTGTTCTAATCAAAATTGTAAATCTCCAACGTAACTAGTAACTAAAGTTTTCAAATAATTGTAGTGGAGTAAAAGTTTACAAAGTTTGGCTCTGAGATGTAGTGGAGTAGAAGTAAAAGTACTGGAAACTGGGTAAAGTACAAATACCTCAAAAAAGTACAGTACTTCAGTAAAAGTACTTAGTTACTTTCCACCACTTGCTAAAGACCCCACAATGGGAGAGGCGTGTGTTCTAAACATAGACTGTAAAAAATATGGACAAAGCGTTCCCCGGGTCTAACATGAACGTGAAATGAAGCCTGTCAGTCCTTGCAATGGAAGTCGCCATCTTTCTATATCCGTTTGGGCCCAGCTGGCCCATTGGCTGGCCCAGACAACGAGGCGGGACTTCCCCCCTTCTTCTTCGTTGGTTTTTATTTTGACTCGAGTGGGTGGGGGATCCCATTCATAGACTGTAACGGTAGCCACGCCCCTCAGAACATGCGCGACTTTATGGTAATTTCTTTTTATAAATGGGACCATACTTTTCCAAAAAGAATATTATGACATTAGAAATAGATTTTAAACTAGTGACTGGAAGCAAAAAGTATTCATGACCATGTTTATTAAGGTAATACAGTCTAGGTGAAGTTGGGCCCAAATACATGGACTTCTATGGGGCTATGGGTTTTTCTGGGTCCAGTGACAGCGCCACAACAGGCCATTATATGAACTTTCAGGAAATCCTGATTTCCTTAGTAGCTTCACAAAATATCTGTCTGACTGCCCCCCCTGGTTTTAAATGTAAAATATAAGGTAGATTTCCAGGCCTACATAATAATACGACAATTTACGGAACTAGGATGTCCCCATGGACAACATGGTCAGATAAGTGCTAAATTCCCATTAAATATAATCACTAAGTAATGGCTTTATTCCAGAGTATATCTCATCCTTAATACATTTTGGCCGGGAACCCCTTTTGGTGTTAATTAAGCATTGTGTCATGCTTTAGCTTTTGAAAAAAAAAAAAAGCTGTTAAGCAGATCTACAAGCTCATAGCGCGGCACCGAGTGCCACGCTACGAGCTTGTAGATCTGCTATTTTTGAAAAATCTTGAAAATGTGGCGCAAATCTTTGAATGTGTATTATGTTTTTAACTCAAATATTTGCTTCTGAGGGGTTCCTGGAATAAATAACCTATTTTCAGATGGGGGTCGGTGGCCAATTACATATAATTTTTTAGGGTCGTTGACATGACATTTTGAGCACCACTGATACAGAAACATGAGGTATTTCAGAAAACTGTCAGGATATAGAAGACATTTATTTGTATTTTAATTTCGACGTCAGGCCTAAATGGGTTAAGGTCTCCGGTGAAGAGGGCCTATTACAACATTTAGAATGTGTAGCTCAGTGATCATATCCTGTGATAAATGGGGTTGGATATATAGGGGCACGCTGGCAGGATGACACATTAATGTAAGATAGAAAGCTAACGGTCCTGCTAATAGCTTCTCTGACACGCCAGAGTTCTTACTCTGAGGGACAGTCAATGAGTTGTGACTCCTTGCATTGGTGCAGGTTTGACCTTAAAAAACTGTATTGTCCCGACCCGACCCTGTGTGTGTGTGTGTGTGTGTGTGTGTGTGTGTGGTTTGGGTTTAACAGGGATATAAGCGGAACACTTCTAACCCGGTAAATGAGTATTATTACATCTCTACGATGCCAGCTCTGTTTACTCCTGCCATCTTTCTGCCATATCGTCCCACTTCCTCTAATGCCTCTGAACTTTCCCAAAGCTAACCCAGAGGCAGACGGATGCTTTTAACCCATTCTGACCTGAGATCAGATTCATACGAGGTTTCCACTGGACACACACACACTGGTCTGATTAACCCATTCTGACCTGAGATCAGATTCTAAAAAAATGTCAGGCGCTCTTCGATTTTTCAAAAATAGCAGACCTACAAGCTCGTAGCGCGCCACTCGGTGGCGCGCTATGAGCTTGTAGATCTGCTATTTTTCAATAGCACCAAAAAGGGGTTCCCGGCCAGAATGGGTTAAGAATGCTATTTTTCAATAACACCAAAAAGGGGTTCCCGGCCAGAATGGGTTAAGAATGTCCATAAAATAGAAACACACCTATTCACAGCACTTGTCTTCTTCTTCTCCTGCTCATTCTAAATTGCCCGTTGATTATACACCCCGGACGTTTCATCGGTATATATACAGACTGGCAGTGCACTTATACCCACCGGGACCGCACCACCTGCCAGCGTTATCGGTTTTATTTATTGTATTGTGGGGAGGTTGTGTCTAACCACCTAATATACGCCTAGAGAAACATCCATTCTCTGAAACTCTGCAGAGGTGGCTGAACGTTTGACTTTAGACTGGAGTGAATCACACATCACTTACTCCAGAAATAATTTGGCTCCTAGTACAAAGTCAAAACACACATTAAGTAAATTCTTACTCTTATGAATACTAGACTAGACCAGACAGACAGACAGACAGACAGACAGACAGACAGACAGACAGACAGACACACAGACACACAGACACACAGACAGACAGACAGACATATATTTGTGTTGTCAATAGTTTATGTGTAACTTTTCGGAGGCAAAACGATGAAGACATGTCTCATACAGTTTGTTTTGGTTAGGTTTGTGTTTCCGTTTCTCTGAACACAAACTTTTATTAAAAAAAAACTAACAACTAAAAAAAGACACATACATACACTGTTGTTTAATGTTTAGTATAAGCCATTATTTTAAAAAGTCCCAGTGTGTGTTCTGGATCCATTATCTCCGGAGCAGAGGTCCACATACTAAAAAAACCCTCCTCGTTTGCATATAGCGTCGTTGTTCCCGGGGCCGTTTGAAATGAGTATAAACCATTTTGACCTGGGAACGATTCTACTAATGTCTTCTAAATCCTCACAGTTTTCTGAAAAACCCCATGTTTCTATAATATGTCAGTGGTTCTCAAACATTGTCATGTCAAGGACCCCCCAAGATTATATGTAATTGGCCGCCGACCCCCCATCTGAAAATATGTTGTTCCAGGGACCCCCCCAACCCAGAGGCAAAGATTTTAGTTAAAAACGTTGGCTAATATTATATTCAAAGATTTGAGCTAAAAACGTTGGCTCTGAAAGAATATTAAATTCAAAGATTTGCGCCACATTTTCACGATTTAAAAAGAAAATAGCAGACCTACAAGCTCGTAGCGTGGCACTCGGTGCCGCGCTACGAGCTTTTAGATCTGCTATTTTTCAATGGCTAAAGTATAACAATGCTTAAAACAACCAGACGGGGTTCCTGCCCAGAATGGGATAAGCGCCCAGCGAAAGGCAGAGTCCCGTCTCTGTGAAATGTCAGTGCACCGCTTCAAGTTGTTGACAATAACATCTATTTTTTTGGAGAAAAAAAAACTAATCTCCTCCAGCCAGAATGTGTGCCCGCGTGAAGCCATTTTTTGTGCTCTTATGTCATTATTATTAAGCTCTAAGCTGTGGATATTTGCATTAATATTTCCTTCCCCCGAGGAATGTATGCCTCGTAATCGCCTGACAATCAACTTTCTAAAAATAAAATATAATTTACGAAAAGAAAAAAAAGTTTTTGTCTCCGGGCAGCCTGAGGCCCACGTCCGTGTATGTGCGTACGTGCGTGTGTGCGTGCGTGCGTGCGTGCGTGCGTGCCTGCGTGCGTGCGTGTGTGTGTGTGTGCGTGCGTGCGTGCGTGTCTACTGTTAACATGCACTAGTAGTCCACCATGTAGCGCAACCCTTACTTTTGCTTGTTTTGTGTCGGTACACTCATGGAGATATAAAATATTGTTCACTGAAAGTTAACTACTGTAAGTGCATTTAATCAAGTACACTGATTAAAGGCCAACTTTAGTTTTGTTTTTTTCAACCAAGGGTTCATGTTTTATAGGCTGGAAATTGAGAAAGTCAAAGATGAGGGTTAAACTGTTTTTCATTTGCTGCATTTGTTAGTTTTTTTGGGGCGATTTTAGCTATTTTTGACATGGGGACGGGGGCATCGAACATGGGGCTAAAAATACGTATGTTCTTTTACAAAATGTTACAGCAATTAAATGTTTTATTACTTACTATAGTCCTACTATACCGCATACAATTACATCTGGTCACAAAAGATCACGGGATCTACTGGATGTGAAGGACGAGACAGGGGTGGACTGGCCACAGGACGTCTTGGATCCCATGTTGTATTGTTTCAAAATAACAATTATTTTAATATTATCTAATGTAGACTTCTTGTAAATTAAGTAATGCAGATGTTTGACAATGATTTAACTCTTGAGTGTATAACATTGAAACCAAATACCACTTGGTTTCATTTTACGCTCTAAATAGTTATCTATAATGAAAGGGTCGATTTTGGAGATCTAATATTAAGGGTCCATTTGGTTACCGACTTGGGGACCAGCACCTGAAACCCCCTCAAGGACCACTGGTTGTGAACCACCGATGACTGAGCAGGGAGAGAATAGACTGTGCTGCTTACAGTACATGTGTTCACATGTGGACAGGTTGCCTTTGGCCTCGACTTGGTTAGACTGTGCAGCTGCTTGTTCTGTGTTCACACGACCCGCTCAGGACTGCAACAGGTTGCAGAGGACCGTTAAAACAGCAGCTAAAATCATCGGCAGCACAGAATTACCCAGTCTCCATAACATCTACACCACTCGTTGTATGGAAAAAGCCCACAACATCATGGAAGACACCAGCCATCCCGCAAATACCCTGTTCAAACCACTCCCTTCCAGAAAACGCTACCAGAGCATCAAATCTCGCACCACCACCCGTCTCAGTAACAGTTTCTACCCCCAGGCAGTCAGGCTGCTGAACAGCTGACCTTGAACTGTATTGCACTGTTTTGTCACTTCACTTGCACTTTCTTTCTGTTTTTTTTGTCTTTTTCTTGCACTATAGATGTTTGTTTATGTCCTGTGTATGTAAGACTGAGAGTGCTCTGAGCAAAATAATTTTCATAGCATTTATACTCTGTATCTATACACATGACAAATAAACCTGAACCTGAACATGTGGACAGGTTGCCTTTGGCCTCGAGTTGGTTAGAGTGCTCTGCTTGTTCTGTGTTCACATGTGGACAGGTTGCCTTTGGCCTCGAGTTGGTAAGAAAGAAAATCAGATAAGATGAGCATAAATCCGTATACAGTCAAACCATCCATAACCTGAGGCCGGATCTACAAGTTAATGACTTCTAACTATTCTGAGAAGAAGAGAAAAAAAAATCCTTTTTGGACACACAGACAATACAATTATAGTGCAATATGATATGCCAATATCTAATCTGGCTGACCACTTTTAAACGCATTTATCAGTGATTAATTTCGTTTCATTTCATTTGTAGCACTCTGGCTTCGTAGGGCAGAGTGGTTCTCAACATTTTCATGCGGGGACCCGGCCAACATTATATGTGTTTCGCAAAGTCTGTTGTTCCAGCTATAGGGACCTCACGAAAGCAACGTTTTGAGTTAATAAATGTTCACTTAAAACCCATTTTGGGCAAGAACCCCTTTTGGTGTTAGCATTGTGTTATGCTTTAGCTATTGAAAAATAGCAGATCTACAAGCTCGTAGCACGCCACCGAGTGGCGCGCTACGAGCTTGTAGGTCTGCTATTTTTAACGACTGACATAGAAACATAGCTTTTTTCAGAAAACTGTCGGGATGTAAGGAGACATTTTCAGAATCTGATCTCAGGTCAGAATAATTCTTTCAAGAAAATTTCAGATTTTTTTTTAAATGTTTTAATAGCCAACGTTTAAAATAATGGGTACAATGTGACGCGTGTATGCTTTCCCAGTGCTAAGGGGATAAGACACATAGGATAACAAGATGACAACGAGAGACAGGCCCTCCCGGGCATGGGAGCGATGGAGGCTCTCTTAGGTTATCCGCTGCATCTTGAACAGCGAGCGTGATGAGGAGGATTTATTATATCCCTGTCTGGGTTTTTCTTTTTTATTATTATTATTGCTTTTCCCCCCGAGGAGGAAAAGACGTGGAGGAAAAGATATACAGCTCCATCTCAATGAATTAGAATATTGTGTACATTTTCTCTCTTTCATTTTCTCTCCTTAACCCATTCTGAACGGGAAGCCATTTTGGTGTTAGCATCATGTCGTGCTTTAGCTACTGAAAAATAGCAGATCTACAAGCTCATAGCGCGCCACCGAGTGGCGCGCTATGAGCTTGTAGGTCTGCTATTTTTGAAAAATCGAAGAACGACTGACATTTTTAGAATCTGATCTCAGGTCAGGTCAGGTCAGATCAGACCAGTGTGTGTCTAGTGGAAACCTCGTATGAATCTGATCTCAGGTCAGAATGGGTTAATATAATTCAAAACGTTGAAACTTTCATATTATTCTCGATTCGTTGTGCCTAAAGTGAAGTATTTAAAACCTTTCGTTTTGTTTTAATCTTGATGATTAATGGTGTACGCCTCATGGAAAAATAAAATAAATCCTATATCAAGATATTATATTTTACGAGACCACTAAAAAAAGGAATTTTCTTTTGTTTTACGAGAAATGTCGACCATCTGAAAAGTATATTAATGTATGCAGTTTATACTTGGTCTGGGCTACTTTTGTGTGTGTGTGTGTGTGTGTGTGTGTGTGTGTGTGTGTGTGTGTGTGTGTGTGTGTGTGTGTGTGTGTGTGTGTGTGTGTGTGTGTGTGTGTGTGTGTGTGTGTGTGTGTGTGTGTGTGCGCGTCCCCCACCCCACTGGGAGCGCAGTGCCCGGTATTGAGTCGGTGGGACCCCCTTCAACACGTGGCTTTGTTCCCCCTGTGACATCATGTGGCAGCCAAGTCTATGGACTTATTACTATGACGTATTGTGCCCCCCCAAAAAATGGTTGCCCTCACTTCACATGTGTGTGCTGAGACTGTGTGGTGTCTTTATCTGTGACTCTGTCCATGGTGCTGAATTCATGTTGTAGCATTGAGACTAGCTGTGACTCTGTCCATGGTGCTGAATCCATGTTGTAGCACTGAGACTAGCTGTGACTCTGTCCATGGTGCTGAATTCATGTTGTAGCATTGAGACTAGCTGTGACTCTGTCCATGGTGCTGAAATCATGTTGTAGCATTGAGACTAGCTGGGACTCTGTCCATGGTGCTGAATTCATGTTGTAGCATTGAGACTAGCTGTGACTCTGTCCATGGTGCTGAAATCATGTTGTATCATTGAGACTAGCTGTGACTCTGTCCATGGTGCTGAATCCATGTTGTAGCACTGAGACTAGCTGTGACTCTGTCCATGGTGCTGAATTCATGTTGTAGCATTGAGACTAGCTGTGACTCTGTCCATGGTGCTGAATCCATGTTGTAGCATTGAGACTAGCTGTGACTCTGTCCATGGTGCTGAATTCATGTTGTAGCATTGAGACTAGCTGTGACTCTGTCCATGGTGCTGAATTCATGTTGTAGCATTGAGACTAGCTGTGACTCTGTCCATGGTGCTGAATTATTGTTGTAGCATTGAGACTAGCTGTGACTCTGTCCATGGTGCTGAATTCATGTTGTAACATTGAGACTAGCTGTGACTCTGTCCATGGTGCTGAATTCATGTTGTAACATTGAGACTAACTGTGACTCTGTCCATGGTGCTGAATCCATGTTGTAGCATTGATACTGGCTGTGACTCTGTCCATGGTGCTGAATTCATGTTGTAGCATTGAGACTAGCTGTGACTCTGTCTTATGGTGCTGAATCCATGTTGTAGCATTGAGACTGGCTGTGACTCTGTCCATAGTGCTGAATTCATGTTGTAGCATTGAGACTAGCTGTGACTCTGTCCATGGTGCTGAATTCATGTTGTAGCATTGAGACTAGCTGTGACTCTGTCCATGGTGCTGAATTCATGTTGTAGCATTGAGACTAGATGTGACTCTGTCCATGGTGCTGAATTCATGTTGTAGCATTGAGACTAGCTGTGACTCTGTCCATGGTGCTGAATTCATGTTTTAGCATTGAGACTAGCTGTGACTCTGTCCATGGTGTTGAATTCATGTTGTAGCATTGAGACTAGCTGTGACTCTGTCCATGGTGCTGAATTCATGTTGTAACATTGAGACTAGCTGTGACTCTGTCCATGGTGCTGAATTCATGTTGTAGCATTGAGACTAGCTGTGACTCTGTCCATGGTGCTGAATTCATGTTGTAACATTGAGACTAGCTGTGACTCTGTCCATGGTGCTGAATTCATGTTGTAGCATTGAGACTAGCTGTGACTCTGTCCATGGTGCTGAATTAATGTTGTAGCATTGATGCTGATATACAAGCTCACAAGCTTTCGCAAAATGTGAAGCCTTGTAAGCTGAGTAGATCGGCTGGTTTTGGTTTTGTCTATTTTTAGTTGTTTTTTTGGCGACGGCCAGATGATGGCAG
This sequence comes from Protomyctophum bolini, assembly GCF_963924005.1. Taxonomy (NCBI): domain Eukaryota; kingdom Metazoa; phylum Chordata; class Actinopteri; order Myctophiformes; family Myctophidae; genus Protomyctophum; species Protomyctophum bolini. Next base: position 43,330,906 of record NC_137871.1, read on the forward strand.
AACGATGATTCGCCGCGATGATGAATAGAAGCAATTAAAGGATGCAACCTGCTGGGGGCGCCGGTGCCAGTATGCACACACACACACACGCACGCACCATAAACAAAGGTTCAGTGGGTGCTGTGTGTGTGTGTGTGGCTGCCAGACTCTGTTGACTTAACAATGTGGACAGTCAGTCAGTCAGTCAGTCAGTTAGTCAGTCAGTTAGTCAGTCAGTTAGTCACCTGCAATATAACAGCGTTTTCCATGGATTTCACACACAGACGGCTTCATAATAGATTTGTTTGACGCGTGTTTATTTGTCACATCGCATTAGGAGTAAAGGCGGGTGACATTCTTTAGGGCAGAGTGAAGGGCAGATGGATGTAGAGGCTATGGAACTAATTATGCGCGCGGCATCATCACACTCTGACTTTCCGTGAACCCCATACTGAGTGGCAAAGAAATACACTTAATATACATCCAGGATATAATATATATATATGTATATATATATATATATATATATATATATTATTATTTTTTGAATGGGGCCTTGTTCTTTCCCCAATGCTTTAAATCCAAAATAATTATTAAACAAAAGTTACAAAGTCATTAAAAAACATGGGCAACTTACGTATTAGGTCGTATCAGTCGTACGTATCAGTCACCAGAAAAACAGTAGTTTTCCCTGAATCTAACATGGACACTCCGATTACCCCGGGGTTATTTAATCCATTCAATCGCGGTGGGCCGTCTGAAGGTGGCCTTACACTAGCCCGATAATTGTGCATTTTTGACACTCGGGGGGTGCCCGACTCAATCGATCTGCTTGGGGCCGGCCGCTCAAAGCGCGATCGGGATCGGCCCGATCAACATCAAGAATGTTTGATAGTTGCTCTGCCCCGCTCAGAGTATCCTGTAGTTTGTGGTGCTATCAGATTTCAAATCTGGTAGTGTAAGGCCACCTTTACACCTTCACACGGTATGATTTAGATCAAGAGTTATTAACATTTTAACAGGGGGGGGGGGGGGACATTTTCAATGACGTCCTGTTGCGCAACAACGAGTATTGCACAACAGGTGCTCCTAGGCTGCGGAGCGATGCGATCGGCTGTTATATCAATAATCTTTGATCTTTTGGATAAAACTTCGTCCTGGGGCGCTGGGTGTTACTATAATTGAAAGGACGGTGAACTTGGTCCTGGGTGATTAGGGCGTTAAGATGGGGTTTGAAGTTCTAAATGGGTTTGTATTAGGAAGGGGGCGGGACAGCTAAAATGAATATCAAATTATCTAAAAGTTATAATCGAGCAACTTAAAAACTGTCTGGGGAGTTCACAGAACCCTGAGTAGACATTTTTTTCCACCCTTTTTTTAAGTGAAATATCCTATTAAACTCACTAACATTTTCATAAAAAATAATCCACCGTAGACATGCTGTGGGTTACTTTCTGTCACGGAAACTCTGTGCAGGTGATTAAAAGTGCATACATAATGTATGACTAATCTGCATAATACTTTATAATGTAATGCCTCCTGTACGACTAAAGTGCATAATTAATAGGAGTTATGAATGTGCGTACAGTAGGAGTCCCTATTAACCCATTTAGACCTGAGATCGATTATACAACATGTTTTCTAAATCCTGACGGTTTTCTGAAAAAACCTCATGTTTCTATATCAGTGGTTCACAAACATTTTCATGTCAAGGACCCCCAGAATTATATGTATTTGGCCGCGGACCCCCATATGAAAATATGTTGTTCCAGGGACCCCCCCAGAAGCAAAGATTTGAGTTAAAAACGTTCGCTCTGAAAGAATATATTCAAACATTTGGGCCACATTTTCACAATAAAAAAAGAAATAGCAGACCTACAAAGCTCGTAGCGTGGCACTCGTAGCGTGGCACTCTGTGCTGCGCTATGAGCTTGTAGATCTGCTATTTTTCAATAGCTAAAGTACAACATAATGCTTAAAACACCAACATTTTACCGTTGTTTAGTATGTTTTAGCCCAAAATGGGTTAAAACACTAATTCCGTCCAGTGTGGCATAACACTTAGCTCTCATTCAGCCGTCTAAAGCTGTGCTTCCCAAAGTAGGGGTCCTTGAGGGAGTTCCAGGGGGTCCCCAGCCAAGTGATAGTTTGTAACAAAATGGACCCTTATGGGTCCGTAACTCTGAGAGTGTACAAATGGAACAAAATGGACCTTGACCTTGACCAAGAAGTGGTCCATTTGTACACTCTCAGAGTTAAATTAAAGGGACACTTCACCCTTTTTGCAAAAAAATATATGTTAATGACGTTTAGAAGCTTTAGAACACTTTCCTGGGGGTCTTTGTGTGTGTAATATGTGGTTTTAGATATTTTAGATTGTAGCAGTGAGCCTGCTGTCTCTGATGTCATGGACACTGGGCTCACTTCCTTCCTGGACTACATTTTGTCTCAGTAAAACAGCTCTCCCCCTATCCACAAGGAGGAGCAGTGCACCAAATAATTATGGGAATTGTAGTCCAGGAAGGTAGTGAGACCAGTGTCCATGACATCAGAGACACTGTGCTCACTGCTACAATCTAAAATATCTAAAACCACATATTACACACATAAAGACCCCCAGGAAAGTGTTCTAAAGCTTCTAAACGTCATTAACATATATTGTTTTGCAAAAAGGGTGAAGTGTCCCTTTAACATTGACGTTGCAATATAAATTGGTGCAGCAGAGATATAAATGCCATTACATGGGGGTCCCTATATAGCCTAATATGCATGTCAAACTGGGGGTCCTTGAAATTAAACTGGTTGAGGGTCACTGCTATGGGGCTCCTTGGCATATATTTTCTAATGTATGGGGGTCTGTGTGCAAATTAGTGTCAATCTGCGGGTCCTTGACATGAAAAAGTTTGGGAACCACTGCCTTGACTCAGGTCCAGCTAGGGGTGTCTCAGAATACTTTGTTTTTAATTAATGAATTAATGTCACTTGTGCTTTACTTGGTGTGTTCATTTTGTCTGTCTGCATGTCTGTCTTTGAAAACATGTTGTTGAGTCATTCCACGAAACCGGTATGATTTGGCCTTTTATTTTTTTCTCAGAAAATTGGAGCGAAAGGTTTTTACTTTGCTGAATACCCCCACAATATTAAGGACATCTTTTGTAGGCAGAAAAAAACATTTTATTGTGAATGAATGGTAGCCTGTGGCCTTGTATCCTCATATCGCTGGCTTCCCATTGAAAATGTATGAAAGCCTAAAGCTCTGTATCTTATTTTTATTTTATTTTTTTTCCATAATGACAGATCATTGCTTCCTTCATCCAGTGACCTTAAATAACGTTATCGAAGCTTCTCAAAAATGTGTCACATCTTGTTGATGGTATATAGGCCTGCTGTAGATCATTGCTTGTTTTTTTTAAATCAATGCTCTATACAGTACTTCATCATAGAAGAGTAGCTACAGTAGAGGTGAATTGCAAATAGCACATCTTCTACAAGCGGTCGGTTATTTTCACACAATTTCAAAACAATCTCGAATGAATTGTTTTGGACAAACAATAACCATTTCCACTCGAACACCGCATGGCGCTTTAAAACGTGGATTAGAATCAATTTGCAGCGTGATAAAAATACATCTCACAATGCTTCTGGTAATAACTACTGTATCTCCTTGACTACAGATAAAACAATGTTCCGTGGGTACTGTAAGTGGAGAGCTCTCGTCCTCTCCGGCCCCTTTTCCACCGGTTGGTTCCCAGTGGGAACCGGTTCAGTTCTTTTTGGTTCTTAGTCCATGAGCCAGAGCTCCAAAATTGAAAAGTTAATTATGAATTGAGTGTAGCAAAACCATACCTATATATTAGATTGTTATCACCATTAAACTTCCCCAATTGAGTACTTACACGAAGACAATGATTTATTGTATTACACATTTTATATTTTTAAATATGCAAATGAGGCATTATGTATGCAAAATAATAATAATTAAAAAAAGCTACTACTGTGGAAGGGTTATCATGTATTAATTTACTTGTATTGATCCTATAAACATTTTAATATAGGGTATAGTTTGCCCACCAATGTCCACCAAAAATAACTGAACCAGTTCCCATTGGGAACCAACCGGTGGAAAAGGGGTCTCCTTGTAACCTCTTAGACGACTGTCAACCGTTTAGACCTGCTGTGATCCAGGCCGACTTCTACAAGTGCAGATTATATACCGCATAATGCTGGCCTAGAAGCTATTTCCCATTATTTGGGTACACGCCCGGCACACACATTGCCCCCCTCAGCCTTTCTGACTGACCTAGCTGAGATTATTCTCTCTAACAACTTCTTCAAATACTCTGGTAACTTTTACCTACAATGTCAAGGGACTGCCATGGGCAGTGCATTTGCCCCTTCTTATGCCTGCTTGGTCATGGGCTTTTGGGAAGAACGGTTTATTTACAACCCTGTTAACAATGTTTTCCTCCCCAAAATTACACTCTGGCGCAGATACATTGACGATGTGGCTTTAATATGGAAAGGTACTACCGATGAGCTGCATTTGTTCCATCAATATATTAACTCCACTACCAAATACCTAGCGTTTACCATGGAGTTCGACAATGACAGAATTAACTTTTTAGACCTGACAATATTCAAGAGCGCAGATGGCTTATTTAACACTACCATCTACCGCAAACCGCTCAGCAGGAACACCCTACTCAGAGCAGATAGTAACCATTCCAAACAGCTCATCCGCAATATCCCCAAAGGCCAATACTTACGCCTTAGACGTAACTGTAGCTCCACCACGGACTATATATCAAAAGCTACTGACCTCACGAATCGATTTAGAGACAGAGGCTACAACCAAGAAAACTTGGATACAGCCTTTAACAGTGCGCTTCACACTGACAGAACATCCCTCCTCACCAAAAAGAAAAAGCAGACACCAACACGACTCTGTTTCTCCACACCATTCACACCAGCGGCAGGGGTAATCAAAAATACATTTCTCAAACACTGGCACATCCTGAAAAGTGATCCCAAACTTGTAAATATATGTACTGACCCACCTTTCTTTGCTTTCAGACGCTCCAGAAGCCTCAGAGACCGTCTAGTCCACTCGGACATGAATGCCCCCCCCCCCTCGACATGGCTCTCAAACCCCCCCCAAGGATTTTATAAATGCGGTAACTGCGCACAATGCTCCAATTCTTTTAACTCCAAATTTTTTACCCATCCACGCACAAGTAAAAAATTTAAAATATCATCTTTCATTAATTGCAACTCAACACATGTTATTTATATGCTTAAATGTCCTTGTGGACTAGCCTACATAGGCCAAACAAAAAGACAACTCAAATTAAGGATTGGAGAACATAAAACCGCCATTCGAACCCAAAATCTTGATTATGCCATGGCCAGACACTACAAAGAGGCCAACCATGGGTCACCAGCTTCCCTCAAATTCTGGGGAATAGAAAAAATCACAGCCCCTCCACGGGGAGGTGATATAATTAATAAATTGCTCCGCAGAGAAGCACAGTGGATACACGCATTAGACACTTTAGAACCCAATGGCCTAAATGAAGAACTGAGCCTTTCATGCTTTTTATAATCCCCCTTTTTAGACGGTCCCTGAAATCTTCTGTTTTTTTGCCCTGAGAGTGTTGTATTGTCCTTTGTACCTCTGTTTTATTTTTTCTATTTATTTGGCCACAAGGCCCTTAAATATGTATGTGCACTGTTGTTCCTTAATACTGTTTTTTAATTCTGATGGCTTTTTTATGGTTAAATCACTGTTTTACTTTATTTATTTTACTGTTTAGCAGCGTTTTTTCCATAGCCACCCTTACATTATCTAGACTGCTGGTAGTAACGGGCTATTACATGTCATATGGTTTCCTGTCATTGGCTCATTGATAGCCCATCCTGTATATAAGACATGCTCAAATGCTACCACCCATGACTCTGATGAAGACCGCAAGGTCGAAACGTTAGTCGTTTTGTATACTCAGCACCTTAATAAAAGGCTCCAAATGTCCGTGTTGCTCCAGTCTCCTCTCCTTTTGCAACTTTGATGTCCCTGCACCTGTGAAGCACCGGATCAGCCGTTTTAGGCTTGAGGCGCGTTGGTAGACTCCCTTTGTGCAGATTATATACATTATATATATTTCGTCGACTAAAACTAAGATGAAAAATGTTCGTCGACTATACCTTTTTTCACTGACTAAAACTAAATGGAAACTAAATTAAAACTAAGCTATGATGACTAAAACTAAGACTAAATGTATTGACAATTTCGTCAACAAATAAAAACTAGACTAAAAATGTTAGGAAGGGACTAGTGGACAAGAGATCCAGTATAAGTCATTTTACACATGGTTGCTGAAAATAGTGAAAGATCAGTCATTGCGACGGCATCAAGGCCCGCCAAAATACATTTTAGTCGAATACATAAACTGTGGATTTAGTCGACTAAAATCTTATGACTTAGGCTGCTCTCCCCTTGTCCCCCATATATGGGGACTAGGTTGCTCTCCCCTTGTCCCCCATATATGGGGACTAGGCTGCTCTCCCCTTGTCCCCCATATATGGGGACTAGGTTGGTCTCCCCTTGTCCCCCATATATGGGGACTAGGTTGCTCTCCCCTTGTCCCCCATATATGGGGACTAGGCTGCTCTCCCCTTGTCCCCCATATATGGGGACTAGGTTGCTCTCCCCTTGTCCCCCATATATGGGGACTAGGTTGCTCTCCCCTTGTCCCCCATATATGGGGACTAGGTTGCTCTCCCCTTGTCCCCCATATATGGGGACTAGGTTGCTCTCCCCTTGTCCCCCATATATGGGGACTAGGCTGCTCTCCCCTTGTCCCCCATATATAGGGACTAGGTTGCTCTCCCCTTGTCCCCCATATATGGGGACTAGGCTGCTCTCCCCTTGTCCCCCATATATAGGGATTAGGTTGGTCTCCCCTTGTCCCCCATATATGGGGACTAGGTTAGTCTCCCCTTGTCCCCCATATATGGGGACTAGGTTGGAGGAGGGTGTGTAGAGCCCAGGATCACATTAGATGATTGACACAGGGGTGAAAAATGGGTTACAAAATCGTGGGAAAAAATATATATATAAAAATAAAAATAAATGTTTTTCAAAATAGTAAAAAAAAAAGGCATAGAAGTTTAGGGATAAGGGGTTTAGCGATGACGGAAATGTCACCGCTAAACCCCATCAACACACACTCACAAGATCTGGCACCTGTACCTACTGTACTGTATAGCACTTTTCATCTCCGCTTTGGACTACGGGGACATTATCCCATTCTGACCTGAGATCAGATTCATATGAGGTTTCCCTGGACAACACACTGGTCTGATGAACCCATTCTGACCTGAGATCAGATTCTAAAAAATGTCAGTCGTTCTTCGATTTTTCAAAAATAGCAGACCTACAAGCTCGTAGCGCGCCACTCGGTGGCGCGCTATGAGCTTGTAGATCTGCTGTTTTTCAATAGCTAAAGCATAACATGATGCGAACACGAAAATGGGTTCCCGTTCAGAATGGGTTATATACAGAAACGTACATCAGCTACCACACTTAAAGTCTTGGACCCAGTTTATCATTCTGCCCTCAGATTTATAACAGGTACGACAGCTATAATAACACTCATCATTGCATATACTGTACAATAAGGTTGGTTGGCCCTCCCTTTCCGACAAGGAGAGACCAACACTGTTTTTTATTTATATATTATATAAAGCTCTAATTGGGAACTTACCTTCTTATTTAAATTATCTTTTAAAATGGAAAACCATTTCTTATCATCATACACACTCTCAAGAATATTTGATGCTTGAGACCATACAATACAATTCAATTCAAAGGGCTTTATTGGCATGAGAAACATATACGTTTACATTACCAAAGCAGAAAGAACAATACAACAATACAGCAATACAATCAAAACAAAAAATATGTACCAAAACTTCTATGTACCAAGATCACTCGATGCAGGTATAGTGCAGGAATATACGCAATGATTAGTCTTTAGGGTGGTTGTGTTCCATTTGATATCCTTCTCCTATATCACAGCAACTCACAAATCTTGCTGCTGTGTTTGCACATTGTTGTACTTCGCCCAGCAGATATGGGAGTTTTTTGTCATTGGTCATGTTTTCAAAATCTCCGTGTGTGGTTGTAATCTGTGGGAACCATATACATGCCTCCACTATATCTGGACAATATGCCTTCAAGTGCGCTGCCCCACACACTTTAGTTACAGACTTAACTAAAATACAGCTCACTTCCTTCTCCATATCGCTTTCAACTTGACATACTGTATCAACGCTGGTACATTGTTAATGTGTTGTAATCTCGGCACCACTGAAAAAGAGGGTCCCAGCCCTCAGTGTGTTCTCCGAGAACTAAATAAAGGTTGAAATGAAATGAAATGAAATGAAATGGAACACAGGAATACATTCATTTGGGGTTCCTCCTGGACATGGAAAACGTTTGAGAACCATTTACGGTATACCTTGTATTTGGCTAACCTATAATCTGAAAGGACGTTTCTTACCATTGAAACAATCCGGATATATATATATTTTCTTTTTCTTTCATTTTACTTTACTTTACTTATTTTTATTACCTGTGTGCAGTAAATCTATTTTGTTATTTCAATCAAATGATTCATCATTGTCTTGTCGCTTTATGGGAACGTATAGTTCTGAAAGTGGAACAGCAAGATTTTTTTGCCTAATGTGGGACAGTAGCACAAATTCCATTCCACCCTGAATTAGATTCAATAATTGGGGTGGCGGCATTTGTTTTAAAAATGGAAGAGGGGGCTGCGTGTGTGTGTGTGTGTGTGTGTGTGTGTGTGTGTGTGTGTGTGTGTGTGTGTGTGTGTGTGTGTGTGTGTGTGTGTGTGTGTGTGTGTGTGTGTGTGTGTGTGTGTGTGTGTGTGTGTGTGTGTGTGTGTGTGTGTGGCGTGTGTGTGTGTGTGTGTGTGTGTGTGCGTGAGTGCGTGTGCGCGTGCGCATGCAGTGCGTGCGTGTCTGTGTGTGCGCACGCGTCAGGGATAATGTGAGGGGTAAATGTCTGCAGTTAGCAGATAGGAATGAATTTCAAAAACACCAGACAGTCAAAATATTCACAGCAGTTTAACTCATTCTGAACGGGAACCCATTTCGGTGTCAGCGTCATGTTATGCTTTAGCTATTGAAAAATAGCAGATCTACAAGCTCATAGCGCGCCACCTAGTGGCGCGCTACGAGCTTGTAGGTCTGCTAATTTTGAAAAAAAATCAAAGAACGACTGACATTTTTAGAATCTGATCTCAGGTCAGAATGGGTTCATCAGACCAGTGTGTGTCCTGCAGTGGAAACCTCGTATGAATCTGATCTCAGGTCAGAATGGGTTAATAAAACCATGACGCCACTTAACTCCGCTGTCCCACATTATTCCAGGACGGAACAGCCGCTCATTATATGGAGATGCAGAACGCCGGGGGGAACAATTTGGCACTAAGAGCACTGATACGTCTGTGCCGTTTATTGTATGAGTCGGGTTGTCTGACCGCCGGAGAGACGGGGGTGACAGCCGGAATGTAGACGGCAGCCACACTATGCGTGAAAAGTTGAGTTAACGGGCAATTATTGTCACTAGATTTGCCCGTAAACCTCAAGTTTAGCAGCATATTATACAGTTAATATACGGTAATATACAGGTGTGATGGTGGTACGATTCGGGAGTTTACCGGAGTTTGTCGGAAAGTTTAACGGTAAAGTTTCCTGTAATGTACACATCCGTATTCCATGCACGAGCAGTATGGGTTGGCGCCCCAGACTGTGTCATGCGTGATATGAGGAGGAAGCCCAACAAACCCACGGTGAGGCCTTTAGGAGGGACATTCAAGCCGCATAGCGGAGCCTGCAGTACCACCGTTGTCCGGGAGGCTATAGGGCCGGACGCAAGTAGTGAGACAGTGAGTCAGTGAGACAGATAGTGTAGTTAGCAGCGTGGCTGAAGTTACGCACATTAAACAATAACAAACAACCACAGCGTGTGCACTATGTCGGCGAACAGCGACAACGAGAAGCAAATGAAGGATCCACCAGCAAGATTCCACAGCAAGGTCTGGACCCACTTTGGCTTTTATGAGGAGGACTTGTTATCCACCGGTGCATGGCTGGCTGGCGGCGTCTTGGAAGCAGGAGTGGGAGTCTGCTGGGCCCTCCCGTATGCACCACTACATCCTTGACCCGGGTGATGGCGTTGAAGGAGAGGACCATAATACCACGCCGGCAGTGGACCCTATACTGAACCGCCTGCACACTGGAGGAGTCGGCTGCTTCCATTCAGCAATGAAGAGCTGGGGCTTGGCGGAGAGTGCAGCATGCAGTGTGTGGCAATCTGCCGAGCACATAATCAACACCTGCCCCCTGTACAGACCTCCTTCACAACACATAATTAACACCTGTACAGACCTCCTTCACAACACATCGTTAACACCTGCCCCCTGTAGCCTCTTCCACGTGGCACCAGAGACGAAGGGCAACATGGCTACTCAATACTGAGTTGGACATTTTGAGAATGATACACGAAAGAATGCAATCTGCAAGTACAGTCTGTTACAAGGTGAAATACAGCACCGACACGTCTGAAATCTGCAAAGCCACCCCAGCCCGTAGTGGATTATGTGAAGTGACCCACGCGGCTTCCCTCCCTCCCCCCAAACACGATCGGCAATTATGTTCGCCCGACAAAGCTGAATGCACAGCGAAGGATTTGAACCCACCACCTCTAGCTATGCTGTAATATTCTTGTGTTGTGAAGGTGAAGCAACGGCCCGGCAGGCATGGACTCTGTCCATGGTGCTGAATTCATGTTGTAGCATTGAGACTAGCTGTGACTCTGTCCATGGTTCTGAATCCATGTTGTAGCATTGAGACTAGCTGTGACTCTGTCCATGGTGCTGAATTCATGTTGTAGCATTGAGACTAGCTGTGACTCTGTCCATGGTGCTGAATTCATGGTGTAGCGTTGAGACTAGCTGTGACTCTGTCCATGGTTCTGAATTAATGTTATAGCATTGAGACTAGCTGTGACTCTGTCCATGGTTCTGAATTCATGTTGTAGCATTGAGACTATCTGTGACTCTGTCCATGGTTCTGAATTCATGTTGTAGCATTGAGACTATCTGTGACTCTGTCCATGGTTCTGAATCCATGTTGTAGCATTGAGACTAGCTGTGACTCTGTCCATGGTGCTAAATTCATGTTGTAGCATTGAGACTAGCTGTGACTCTGTCCATGGTGCTAAATTCATGTTGTAGCATTGAGACTAGCTGTGACTTCATGTTGTAGTATTGAGAGTCGCTGTGACTCTGTCCTTGGTGCTGAATTCATGTTGTAGTATTGAGACTAGCTGTGACTCTGTCCATGGTGCTGAATTAATGTTGTAGCATTGAGACTAGCTGTGACTCTGTCCATGGTGCTGAATGCATGTTGTAGCATTGAGACTAGCTGTGACTCTGTCCATGGTGCTGAATTCATGTTGTAGCATTGAGACTAGCTGTGACTCTGTCCATGGTGCTGAAATCATGTTGTAGCATTGAGACTAGCTGTGACTCTGTCCATGGTGCTGAATTCATGTTATAGCATTGAGACTAGCTGTGACTCTGTCCATGGTGCTGAATTCATGTTGTATAGCCTATATATATATTGTTGTGACACGATCTGTCACGTCTACCAAATCCATGCATTTTATTCAATTTTATTGTTAAAATGTGTGGCCTTTTCACTCACTTTATTGAAGACGGTCCTCTGGAAATGAAACGCCGCCCAGCGCTGTGCCTTAACGTCTACTTACACGGTTGTTGTTGCTGCTGCCAGACTCTAGTCTTTTAAGCCTTTTAGGACGGAGGCAGAGTCTAAAAGAAATGTCTTCTAAATCCTAAAAGTTTTCTGAGAATGTTTCTGTGTGGTGGTGGTGGTGCTCATAATTCTGGGGGTCCTTGGCCGCCGACCCCCCCCCCCCCCCCCCCCGCATCTGAAAATACGTTGTTCCAGGGACCCTCCCCAAAAGAAGCAAAGATTTGAGTTAAAAACATTCACTTTGAAAGAATATATATATTCAAATATTTGCGCCACATTTTCACGATTTTTCAAAGATAGCGGATCTCTACAAGCTCGTATAGCGTGGCACCGAGTGAGCTTGTTGTAGATCTGCTATTTTTCCAATAGCTATAAAGTACAACATAATGCTTTTAACAGTTATAAAACGCCAAAAGGGGTTTCCCCGTACTGAATGGGTTATAAGAAGGGCTTTTCAAAAGCCCCTTCAAAGTCTCGCTGGTGAATTGTAGCGCTTGGATGAGACACATTCCTTTAACCCATTCTGGGCGGGAACCCCTTTTGGTGTTAGCATCATGTCATGCTTTAGCTGTTGGAAAAATAGCAGATCTCCAAGCTCGTAGCGCGCCACCGAGTGGCGCGCTACGAGTTTGTAGGTCTGCTATTTTTGAAAAATCGAAGAACGACTGAACATTTTTAGAATCTGATCTCAGGTCAGAATGGGTTATAATCAGACCAGTGTGTGTCCAGTGGAAACCTCGTATGAATCTGATCTCAGGTCAGAATGGGTTAACTAAGTGTAACATTTGCTCTTGTGGGCTCTTCTCCCAAAAGGATAATCAAGCGTGCAAACGGAAACGCTGCACTTTCACAGACACTGATAGATATTTAACCCTTTCTCCACGGGAACCCCTTTTGGTGTTCAAAGCATTATGTTGTTATGCTTTATAGCTATTGAAAAATAGCAGATCTACAAGCTCATAGCGCGGCACCGAGTGTCGCGCTATGAGCTTGTAGATCTGCTATTTCTGGAAAAATCGTATTTTTTTTTTATCCCACGATTTTGTTAACCATTTTTTCACCCAGTGTCAATTATCTAATGTAATCCTGAGCGCTACATTTCCTCTGCCAACCTGGGGGGGGGCAGCAGACTGACCTCATGCTTCCATCAATGCATGAGGAGTCCAAGCTGCTTCTTTTCACCTGACAGTTGAACACACTCAAATCTTTGCTTCTGGGGTGGTCCTTGGAACAACATATATATTTTCAGATGGGGGTTGGCGGCCAAATACACATAATTCTGGGGGTCGTTGACATGAAATATTGATCACCACTGATACAGAAACATGAGGTATTTCAGAAAACTGTCAGGACTTATAAAAGACATTTTTTCAGGCCTAAACGGGTTAAGGCGAGCGCAGCCGTCCAGGGTATCGTCACAAAGCACTCCCACACGCGCTGAGAGCCTCTGATGGCGTCCGACGCCAACACGGAGAGAGAGAGAGAGAGAGGCTCGTAGTCAGCGTCTCTTTTCATCCACTGACAGTTTTATTGCCATCCCTTTTAACCCATTCTGGACGGCAACCCCCTGTTGTTGGTGTTTCAAGCATTATTGTAGGGTCTGCTATTTGTAGCTTGTAGGGTCTGCTATTTTTGAAAAAAAAAAACGTGAAAATGTGTCGCAAATCTTTGAATATATTCTTTCAGAGCGAATGTTTTTTAACTCAAATCTTAGCTTCTACCATATTTTTCAGACGGGGGTCGGTGGCCAAATACAGATCTTTTTGAGGGGTCCTTGACATGAATATGTTTGAGAACGACTGAAATATAGAAACATACATTTTTCAGAAAACTGTCAAGATTTTGAACGCATATGTATATCGTCCTCAGGCCTAAATGGATTATCAGCGACCCCCGGATCCCGCAGTGGCCAAATTAATTTCCTTTCCTCTCTTTATGTGTGGGCGAGAGAGACGCAGCCAATCCCCCAAACTGTAGCGGTGACATGGCAGGACAGGACAGGCTGTTGAGTTGAGTTGGGCTGCCAGCCGGATAAACTAGACTCTCATCAAAAGGTCTTTGAACACTTTAAACCCGGAGTCGGTTATTTCTGGGAAGTTGGGAATGATATTTATAGGGGTAAAACAACAAAATATTATATTTTCAAATTATAAAACTTCTGAGTCTGCTACTATGATGTCTTGCTTTTAACTGGAACTGATGTATTTACTGAATGACATAAAGAACCCAAAGAAAATGTTCGTTTCACAAGCTTACAACATGTCACAATGTGACGTGTTGTGAGCTTGTAGATTCGCTATTTTGCTGTTATCTCTAGGCAGATGAGTAGCCTAAGGTTGTGACCAGGCTTTTCTCTATATGCAGATGAGTAGCCTAAGGTTGTGACCAGGCTTTTCTCTATATGCAGATGAGTAACCTAAGGTTGTGACCAGGCTTTTCTCTATATGCAGATGAGTAACCTAAGGTTGTGACCAGGCTTTCTCTATATGCAGATGAGTAGCCTAAGGCTGTGACCAGGCTTTCTCTATATGCAGATGAGTAGCCTAAGGCTGTGACCAGGCTTTTATCTATATGCAGATGAGTAGCCTAGGTTGTCACCAGGCTTTGCTCTATATGGAGATGAGTAGCCTAAGGTTGTGACCAGGCTTTTATCTATATGCAGATGAGTAACCTAAGGCTGTGACCAGGCTTTTCTCTATATGCAGATGAGTAGACTAAGGCTGTGACCAGGCTTTTCTCTATATGCAGATGAGTAGGTTAAGGTTGTGACCAGGCTTTTCTCTATATGCCGATGAGTAACCTAAGGTTGTGACCAGGCTTTTCTCTATATACAGATGAGTAGCCTAAGGTTGTGACCAGGCTTTTATCTATATGCCGATGAGTAACCTAAGGTTGTGACCAGGCTTTTCTCTATATGCAGATGAGTAACCTAAGGTTGTGACCAGGCTTTTCTCTATATACAGATGAGTAGCCTAAGGTTGTGACCAGGCTTTTATCTATATGCCGATGAGTAACCTAAGGTTGTGACCAGGCTTTTCTCTATATGGAGATGAGTAGCCTAAGGTTGTGACCAGGCTTTTATCTATATGCAGATGAGTAACCTAAGGTTGTGACCAGGCTTTTCTCTATATGCAGATGAGTAACCTAAGGTTGTGACCAGGCTTTTCTCTATATGCAGATGAGTAGCCTAAGGTTGTGACCAGGCTTTTCTCTATATGCAGATGAGTAGGTTGTGACAATTTACAATTTACAATTTAGGCATTTAGCAGACGCTCTTAATCCAGAGCGACTTACATTAAGCAAGAACAAAAGCATGGGAATACATCACATAAAGACATTTATCATGAAACATGCGTAGCTAAGAAAGTAACAGTGGAATATCTATAATGAAACTATACATATAAGCTATACATCTATACTACTATGCTACACATATGTACTATGACGTGCTATGACTACTAGAATTGCTATCTAAGGGGGTGGGGTAAGTGCTATGGGCCATGATGGAGTCTGAAAAGGTGGGTTTTCAGACTACGGCGGAAGATTGGGAGTGATGCTGCAGTTCTGACTGCAATGGGAAGTGCATTCCACAGTTTTGGAGCCAGGAGGGAGAAGAGTTTGGGACGTGTGGAGCGTTGTCCCGGCGTTTTTAGTGAGGGTACTTCCAGCTTCCCTGCGTTGGCTGATCTGAGTGAGCGGGAGGGTTTGTAGGGTTCGATCATACTTGCAAGATATGGGGGAGCCATACCTTTGGTTGCTTTGAATGCCAGCATCAGAGTTTTGTATTCTGTGCGGGCAGCGACCGGGAGCCAGTGGAGGGAGCGGAGCAGGGGGGAGACATGTGAGAATTTTGGCTGGTTGAAGACCAAGCGAGCTGCAGCATTTTGGATCAGCTGGAGAGGCTTAAGTGCACATGCTGGTAGGCCAGTAAGGAGGGAGTTACAATAGTCAAGTTTTGACAAGACTGTTGTCTGGATTAGGAGCTGGGCTGATTCCTGGGTGAGGAACGGTCTAATTCGTCGTATGTTATAGAGTGTGAACCTACAGGATCGAGTGACAGCTGTGATGTGAGTTTTGAACGAGAGCTGACTGTCCAGGACAACACCAAGATTCCTGGCTGTTGGGACAGACGTTACCAGGGCGTTGTCTATGGAGATAGTTAGCTCCCGCATAGGGCAGGACTTAGCTGGGAAGAAGAGAAGCTCAGTCTTGTCTGGGTTCAGTTTGAGGTGGTTGGAGGACATCCACTGTGAGATGTCAGCCAGGCATGCGGTGATGCGCTCTTCCACCTGAGTGGCAGAGGGGGGGAAGGATAGAAACAGTTGTGTGTCATCGGCGTAGCAGTGATAGGATATATTGTGAGCAGAGATGATAGTGCCAAGGGATTTAGTGTACAGTGAGAAAAGGAGGGGACCAAGAACCGATCCCTGTGGGACCCCAGTTTGGAGGGTTCGGGGGGATGATAACAGACCTTTCCAGGAAACCTGGTAGGTCCGGTCGGTGAGGTAGGAAGAGAACCACTTTAGTGCCGTTCCACCGATGCCTAGATCCGCTAGGGTGTCTAGGAGCAGCTGGTGGTTCACTGTGTCAAATGCTGCCGATAGGTCTAGGAGGATCAGTACTGCAGAGTGGGAAGCAGCTTGGGCAGCATGTAGTGCTTCTGTGACTGCCAGCAGGGCAGTTTCTGTGGAGTGGGCCTTCTTAAATCCGGACTGGTTGGGATCCAGCAGGTTGTGCTGTGAGAGATGGAGAGAGAGCTGGTTGGAGACAACACGTTCAATGGTTTTAGAAATAAATGAAAGGAGTGATACCGGTCTGTAGTTCTTGACATCTGAGGGGTCAAGAGTTGGTTTCTTGAGGAGTGGTGTTACTCTGGCTGACTTGAGGGCAGATGGGACACAGCCTGAGGTTACTGAGGTGTTGATGATGGAGGTGATGAAGGGGAGCAGATCAGGTGCGATGGTCTGGAAGATTGGAGACGGGACAGGGTCAAGAGGACAGGTGGTAGGTCTAGAGGATGTCACTAGTTGTAGAACCTCGTCTGGGGAAAGAGGAGAGAAGGAGGACATGCATGGTATGTTGGGGTTAGTGTTGGTTGAGTCAGATGCCACTTTATGTGGGAGGGGAGGAAAGGAGCTGCTGATATCATCAACCTTCTTCTCGAAGTAGTTGACAAAAACCTCAGCAGTGACCAGGCTTTTCTCTATATGCAGATGAGTAACCTAAGGTTGTGACCAGGCTTTTATCTAAGCAGACAAGTAGCCTAAGGTTGCATTATGGACCGAGGCTAACGTCGGATCCATTTGGAAACGCAGGTTCCATTTCATGAAAAAGTTATAATTCTACACACTCCCAGTCCAAGGTTTCCACCCAACAGCGATTACATTTACAACGTGGGCAATATAAGTGTTAATTAGGCCATGATAAAAAACCCAGAAGCCATGGAAATGATCTGAATCCTGAGTGAGTCTTTCTTTCAGAAGTGCGAGAGGCGGAGTCTCTTCTATCGTTTCTCTATCATCTGAACTGGGGTGGGATTCAAAAAAAATTACCATTTTTATCGCGGATAGGAAAAGTTTAATTAATGCTTCAGATACAGTCCACCCTCTGATGAGGATGTCTCGTGTCGCAAGATGTTCAACCTTGGTAAAGGTATTGTAATGTAATTACAAATGCCTTCTAAGTCCTGACAGTTTTCTGAAAATCTCATATTTCTTTCAGCGCTGCTCAACTTGTCTCCTGTCAAGACCCTCAGAATGATCTGAATTTGACTGCGGACCCCCATCTGAAAATATGTTGTTCCAGGGACTGCCCATGAGCAAAGATTTGAGTAAAAAATGTTCGCTCTGAAAGAATATATATTCAAAGATTTGCGTCACATTTTTACGTATTTAAAAAAAATAGCAGACCTACAAGTTCATAGTGCGGCACTCGGTGCCGCACTATGAGCTTATAGATCTGCTATTTTTCAATAGCTAAAGTATAACGTAATGCTTAAAAACACCAAGAGGGTTTCCCGCCCTGAATGGGTTAACAAAATGACGTTTTCGTTTTTTTTGCATATACTGTAAACACTACAAAAACTAAAGTAAGACTTAACAAAATAAGCAATGCTATATATTTCTGCCTGTCAGCGTGTTCCGGGAATCTGGCCGTCGCGGCATTCAGCCACGTGGGCGGAGCTTCTTTTCCATCCACCAGCTGTCTTAAAAACCCGGAAAAGAACCCGAAAAACCCGAATAACTGCCTCCCCCTGGCCAGCCGGGGCGCCTGATGGAGGGGAAAGGAACTGGTCTCTACTGCCTCCCCATGGCCAGCCGGGGCGCCTGACGGAGGGGAAAGGAACTGGTTGGAATAACGTGTTCCTTCCACGCGCTACGACGTCCAACCAGGGAAACTCCCCCCTGTCAGGTGTAAAGGAGCAACTTGGACACTCAGGCATGAAGGAAGCATGAGTTCAAGTCCATTTCCCCCATATATGGGGACTAGGTTGGTGGAGGGTGTGTAGAGCCCAGGATCACATTAGATAATTGACACGGGTGAAAATTGGGTTACAAAATCATTGGGTAAAAATTATATTAAAAAAAAAAAAAAAACCCGGAAAAGACGCCTGCATGCAGACAGCAGAACACGGCGGCCGCGGCGGCTGTCTGCTCAGGTCTGGAAACGCTGTATGTCTGTCTGTCTGTCTGTGTGATGTGGGCTTTGTGTGGGCGTATATAGGCTTTGGTTCCATGGCTTTCCAGATTGGCACAACCTGGCTCTGATCATCTGATCTCACTCACCTTGCCTGCCGTCTTCTCATCTCATCAACCACCGCTCCGTAAAAGCCCTGGTTTTCTCCCCCTCCGCACGCTGCCAGATCCCCCCACAGTTCTCCGTGTGTTGCCTGGCCTGTTTGCCTGCCAGCCTAATGGGCAAAACTTTCTGAAAAGTTGCCCTCATCCACAGGCTCATCATTTAGTCTCCATAAACACCCTTGGAACTTTGCCCTCCTTTGTCGCGTCTGCATTTGGGTCTGCCAGTTTGGTTAAACGTGACCGCGCTTTTCCTGAAACGTGTAACACTTTTTGACACACCACGCCCTGATAGCTGTGATTATTCCATTTAGACCTGAGGACGATTCTACAAAAGTCTTCTAAATCCTGACAGTTTTCTGAAAAACCCATGTGTTTCTATGTCAGTGGTTCTCAAACTATTTCATGTCAAGGAGCCCTAGAATTATACAGATTCTATACATTATGTAATTGGCCGCCGACCCCCCCATCTGAAAATATGTAGTTAAAACCATTCGCTCTGAAAGAATATATATTCAATACAGTTAACCTTTGTGACTGTGTGTGATTGTGATTGTGATTGTCAATTTGGGGTTCCTTGACGTGAAATAGTTTGTGAACCAGTGCTTTTATATTAGAAGTAAAGCAGTAAAACCAACACAGGATCAATACAGGTATCTGTTTGTATCTATATAGATATCTCTCTCTCCCTGTCAGTGAGATCAGGAGTATCTATAGCTGTTTCTATATCTCTCTCTGTCAGTGAGGTCAGCAGTATCTATAGCTGTATCTATATATCTCTCTCCCTGTCAGTGAGTTCATCAGTATCTATAGCTGTTTCTATATCTCTCCCTGTCAGTGAGTTCATCAGTATCTATAGCTGTATCTGTATCTCTCTCTCTCCCTGTCAGTGAGTTCATCAGTATCTATAGCTGTATCTGTATCTCTCTCTCTCCCTGTCAGTGAGTTCAGCAGTATCTATAGCTGTTTCTATATCTCTCTCTCCCTGTCAGTGAGTTCAGCAGTATCTATAGCTGTTTCTGTATCTCTCTCTCTCCCTGTCAGTGAGTTCATCAGTATCTATAGCTGTATCTGTATCTCTCTCTCTCCCTGTCAGTGAGTTCATCAGTATCTATAGCTGTTTCTGTATCTCTCTCTCCCTGTCAGTGAGTTCAGCAGTATCTATAGCTGTATCTGTATCTCTCTCTCTCCCTGTCAGTGAGTTCATCAGTATCTATAGCTGTTTCTATATCTCTCCCTGTCAGTGAGTTCAGCAGTATCTATAGCTGTTTCTGTATCTCTCTCTCTCCGTGTCAGTGAGTTCAGCAGTATCTACAGCTGTATCTATATCTCTCTCTCCCTGTCAGTGAGTTCAGCAGTATCTACAGCTGTTTCTATATCTCTCTCTCCCTGTCAGTGAGTTCAGCAGTATCTATAGCTGTTTCTATATCTCTCTCTCCCTGTCAGTGAGTTCAGCAGTATCTATAGCTGTTTCTATATCTCTCTCTCCCTGTCAGTGAGATCAGCAGTATCTATAGCTGTTTCTATATCTCTCCCTGTCAGTGAGTTCAGCAGTATCTATAGCTGTTTCTGTATCTCTCTCTCTCCGTGTCAGTGAGTTCAGCAGTATCTACAGCTGTATCTATATCTCTCTCTCCCTGTCAGTGAGTTCAGCAGTATCTATAGCTGTATCTATATCTCTCTCTCCCTGTCAGTGAGTTCAGCAGTATCTATAGCTGTTTCTATATCTCTCTCTCCCTGTCAGTGAGTTCAGCAGTATCTATAGCTGTTTCTGTATCTCTCTCTCTCCCTGTCAGTGAGTTCAGCAGTATCTATAGCTGTTTCTATATCTCTCTCTCCCTGTCAGTGAGTTCAGCAGTATCTATAGCTGTTTCTGTATCTCTCTCTCTCCCTGTCAGTGAGTTCAGCAGTATCTATAGCTGTTTCTATATCTCTCTCTCCCTGTCAGTGAGTTCAGCAGTATCTATAGCTGTTTCTGTATCTCTCTCTCTCCCTGTCAGTGAGTTCAGCAGTATCTACAGCTGTATCTATATCTCTCTCTCCCTGTCAGTGAGTTCAGCAGTATCTATAGCTGTATCTATATCTCTCTCTCCCTGTCAGTGAGTTCAGCAGTATCTATAGCTGTTTCTATATCTCTCTCTCCCTGTCAGTGAGTTCAGCAGTATCTATAGCTGTTTCTGTATCTCTCTCTCTCCCTGTCAGTGAGTTCAGCAGTATCTACAGCTGTATCTATATCTCTCTCTCCCTGTCAGTGAGTTCAGCAGTATCTATAGCTGTATCTATCTCTCTCTCTCCCTGTCAGTGAGTTCAGCAGTATCTACAGCTGTATCTATATCTCTCTCTCCCTGTCAGTGAGTTCAGCAGTATCTATAGCTGTTTCTATATCTCTCTCTCTCCCTGTCAGTGAGTTCAGCAGTATCTATAGCTGTTTCTATATCTCTCTCTCTCCCTGTCAGTGAGTTCAGCAGTATCTATAGCTGTTTCTATATCTCTCTCTCTCTCCCTGTCAGTGAGTTCAGCAGTATCTATAGCTGTTTCTATATCTCTCTCTCTCCCTGTCAGTGAGTTCAGCAGTATCTATAGCTGTTTCTATATCTCTCCCTGTCAGTGAGTTCAGCAGTATCTATAGCTGTATCTATCTCTCTCTCTCCCTGTCAGTGAGTTCAGCAGTATCTATAGCTGTTTCTATATCTCTCTCTCCCTGTCAGTGAGATCATCAGTATCTATAGCTGTATCTATATCTCTCTCTCTCTCCGTGTCAGTGAGTTCAGCAGTATCTACAGCTGTATCTATATCTCTCTCCCTGTCAGTGAGTTCAGCATTCTCTCTCTCTCTCTCCATGTCAGTGAGTTCAGCAGTGTGTGTCGTCGTTTGGACAGATTGAGTTGTCTCCACAATGAGTCCAGGCCACTTCCACCAGCTGTCTGAGTGCAGGGAAATGCCCTCTGCTTCCCTTGTGTGTGTGTGCGTGCGTGCGTGCGTGCATGTGCTCGTGTATTGGGGGTGGACGCAAGGAGTAAATTGATGGACCATCACTGTGCAATTGATACAGTAGCGTGAAATGGGAGCTAAATTACATTTTTTGTCGCAGCATGGCCCTCCCGTACAGTATAAGCCAGGGATCTGTGTGTGTGTGTGTGTGTGTGTGTGTGTGTGTGTGTGTGTGTGTGTGTGTGTGTGTGTGTGTGTGTGCGCGTGTGTGTGTGCGGGTGTTCTCCCTCTACTGCAGAGCGAAGCCGGTGGTCACGCATCATGTCTGCCAAGTCTCTCTCCTCCTCTTAAATGTTTTATTCAAAAAGCTTTATTTAGTACGATAATATACTTTGCCAAATCATCATGATATGAAAGTAGTCACACTTATGTTTAAAAAGTCAATATCTCTTATCTCCATATTCTAACTGTGTGTGTGTGTGTGTGTGTGTGTGTGTGTGTGTGTGTGTGTGTGTGTGTGTGTGTGTGTGTGTGCGTGTGTGTGTGTGTGTGTGCGGTTGCAATCCACGTAACTCGAGAACCGTTTTCCCCACTGACCTCAAAATCGACACACGCGTTCCTCACCCCACTGGGACCCCCTCCAACGCGTGGCTTTGTCCCCCTGTGATATCATGTGGCAGCCTTATGGACTTTTTACTATGACGTATTGTGCCCCCCTTCCCCCAAAAAAGGTTCCCCTCACTTCACATGTGTGTGCTGAGACTGTGTGGTGTCTTTATCTGTGACTAATGTTGTAGCATTGAGACTAGCTGTGACTCTGTCCATGGTGCTGAATTCATGTTGTAGCATTGAGACTAGCTGTGACTCTGTCCATGGTGCTGAATTCATGTTGTAACATTGAGACTAGCTGTGACTCTGTCCATGGTGCTGAATTAATGTTGTAACATTGAGACTAGCTGTGACTCTGTCCATGGTGCTGAATTTGTGTTGTAACATTGAGACTAGCTGTGACTCTGTCCATGGTGCTGAATTCATGTTGTAACATTGAGACTAGCTGTGACTCTGTCCATGGTGCTGAATTCATGTTGTATCATTGAGACTAGCTGTGACTCTGTCCATGGTGCTGAATTCATGTTGTAGCATTGAGACTAGCTGTGACTCTGTCCATGGTGCTGAATTCATGTTGTAACATTGAGACTAGCTGTGACTCTGTCCATGGTGCTGAATTCATGTTGTAACATTGAGACTAGCTGTGACTCTGTCCATGGTGCTGAATTCATGTTGTAGCATTGAGACCAGCTGTGACTCTGTCCATGGTTCTGAATTCATGTTGTAGTTGTGACTCTGTCCATGGTGCTGCATTAATGTTGTAGCATAATTGAGAGTCCCTCTATAATATCTATATATATAAAATAAAAGCGAAAGCTGAAAAAAAAACACATTTTAACAATCAAGAGTGTACTCGCTGTCTTCATCAGTGTAGATGTTATAGTTCATTTCCAAAAATGTGTTGGGGCTGAGGTGGCAGCCCTCGTAGCCTGGTGGTGCACTTCGAATAACCTTATTCTAAACCTGGCTATAAGACCAAAGAAATGCTCTTTAATTTCAGGAAAGCGAGATTACGCCCCCATCCCTGGATCAAGGACGAACTAAACTCCCTCCCACACCTTTTATATTTAACCCATTCTGACCTGACCTGAGATTCATACGAGGTTTCCACTGGACACACACTGGTCTGATTAACCCATTCTGACCTGAGATCAGATTCTAAAAATGTCAGTCGTTCTTCGATTTAAAAAAAAATATCAGACCTACAAGCTCGTAGCGCGCCACTCGGTGGCGCGCTATGAGCTTGTAGATCTGATATTTTTCAATAGCTAAAGCATAACATGATGCTAACACCAAAATGGGTTCCCGTTCAGAATGGGTTAATGCAGGATAGGGTGAGCGCCTTCAGCCGAAGGCTCACCTTCCCCCCCGAGAGAATGCATACACAGCGATACAGGCTCTCTTTCATGCCAACGGCCGTCAGACTCAGATAATGCAAATGCACAACATAGTCTCCCCAAAGCTTGCTCATGGCCACACATAGTGGTCCTGGTCTAGTATGTGCCTACAGTATATGTCCACTTGTTGTCAGAATCAGAATATCTTTATTGTCATTGTACGAGACAACGAAATTGAATTGCAAACCAGCTCAGTGCATTTAAAACAAAAGACATAATACTCTATATAAAACACAAAATACAAACATTTAACGCATATTGCACAGTAAGTCCTTTTAGTCCATAAAGTGTCGAGTGTCAGAGTTCAAGTGTCAGTGTTTAGAGCTATGACTGCTCTGGGGTAGAAACTGTCCTTCAGTCTGTTAGTCCTGGTCTTGATGACCCTATAGCGCCTCCCTGAGGGCATGAGCTGCAGCAGGTGGTGACCTGGGTGGGATGGGTCCTTGAGGATACTGTTGGCTCTCCTGCTACAGTGTCTCTTGTAGAGGTCCTCCAAAGATGGAAGGGGACATGTTTACTGTTTACTTGTGTTTATTGTTGTTCTGTCTGTCTGTTCCAGCTTGATCCATGTGGCACATTATGCTGTTGTGGCGCTTCAATTTCCCTTCAGGGATTAATACAGTATATCTCATCTCATCTCATCTCATTATTCGTGACCAGCCTGTTGAAAGGGTCGACAGCTTTAACCCATTTAGGCCTGAAAAAAACTAAGTTTTCAGAAATACCTCATGTTTCTGTATCGGTGGTGCTCAATATTTCATGTCAAGGACCCCAAAAAATGATATTTAATTGGCCACCGACCCCCATCTGAAAATATGTTATTCCAGGAACCCCTCACAGAAGCAAGGATTTGAGTTAAAAAACGCTCGCTCTGAAAGAACATATTCAAAGATTTGCACCACATTTTTAAGGGGAAAGAAATAGCAGATCTACAAGCTCATAGCGCGGCACCGAGTGCTGCACTACAAGCTTTTAGATCTGCTATGTTTCAAAAGCTTATAACACCAAAAGGGGTTCCCGCCCAGAATGGGTTAAATTCCTTGGCACCACTATAGTAACATCCTCAGTGAAGCCCACCAGAGGCTTCACTTCCTACGCCTCTTAAAACCCATTTCCCGCCAGCATGAATTAATCCCTCGATAGCGCGTTGCCAAGGTTTTATCGCGCGTAACACTTACTTTGAAGATCCAAATATCCGTAATTGCATGTTCCTGTTTGACAGACTGCTGTGTGTGGTGTCATGACCGGTTGTTGTTGTCTCGCTCGGCGGTGGATAAAGCTGACTGTGAGTATCACAGCGCCTCCTACAGGCCGTTGAAAACGCTTGTCTGGGCCAGAAACGGCCCCCTCAATGTCGTTTCTGAGATACAGGCCTTTGAAGACAGGGCTTACAATGCAAGTGGATGCGCGCGCATCTTCAAAATGGCCACCACGGCCAGTTGTCCCACTCTTATGCTGACGCGATAGCAACAATAAAACTTGGATTAAAGAATGTAAACCCTGGTTCACGAGAGTCTCGTGTTTGGCGGGCGCCTGGGTACTAATTTACACCCTCGTGTTCCTCATTTGTGGCGGGCCTCGTGTTTTAAAGAAGTTCGGTGTGACTGGGGAGGCGTTGGTTCACTTCTACAGAGCCACTGCACTGTGGAGAGTGTCCTCGTCTTCTCAGTCTCAGTGTGGTACGGAAACACCACCGTCTATAGAGAGGAAATACAGCTGGAAAGGGTGGTACGCACGGCATCAAAAATCATTGGCCTCGACCTCCCGTCTGTCTCCTCTATCTACACCACACGTACCATAGCGTAGGATGCAGAAGGTGATCGCTGACCCCCTCCCACCCTGCCTGCTCTCTGTCTGCACCCCCTGCCCTCAGGTAAGAGACTGATCACTGACCCCTCCCACCCTGCCTGCTCTCTGTTTGCACCCCCTGCCCTCATGGTAAGAGAGACTCCGGTCTCTAAAGTGCAACACCTCCCGCTTCAAGAACAGCACTTATCCCGAGGCTCTGTCTGCGCCTCCTGAATGCTGACCCTCTTGTCACTCGCACTTTACAGCCTGAAGCTGCTTCGTAAGAACGACGAACAGGCGATTCATTGCTATATTTATTCAACATGAATTGTAACGTCTTGCAAATGTTTGTACTTTTCTCTATACTGTCTGAATATGTGATGTGAATATGTGTCTGTTTTTAGTGCACTGAAACAAATACCAATCAACTCTGTTGACATGGCAATGAAGTCTAGAGTCTTGAATCTTGAAACAACTATCCTCTCTCTCTCTCTCTCTCTCTCTCTCTCTCTCTCTCTCTCTCTCTATCTCTCTCTCTCTCAATTCAATGCAATTTAAATGAAGGTGAAGTAGAACAAAAATGCACTAAAACGCGACGAGTCGGAAAGCATGGGGAGTTCTCCGGATACCGACTCGCTGTCGACTCGAGCTCACGATAAAGTTGAGCTTAATTGTGCCCTCATAGGACGACCACTTTAACGAGAGTTTGTTTTAAGCCGGATCAGATGTGCTTCATGGCTCTTCTGTCCACTGCAGCTGTCCCTTCGTTAATTTACAATGTAGGCATTTAGCAGACGCTCTTAATCATCAAATCAAATACAGGGATACAGGGATAGTGTCTGCCTAGGCGGGTCATTGTAGGGAGATAATTCACCTGACAGGGAGATTAATCACTGACGCGAAGCAGAGGTGTGTTATCACCCTGAAGGTGAATTATATCCCTACGATAATGACCTAGGCAGATGTTATCCCACGTATTACAATGGTACTAAATACATAAATGAATACATTGACCCAAAACACAACAAAACATGGTATTTCCTAACTAATGAAAGTATTCCATAAGGTGTCGCGCTGGCTGGCTGGCGTCTGCCCAATGCAGTGGAAAACAAGCAATCATATAGGTAAGCTAAGAACCTAACAGTGGGATGTATAATATGCATATTATGCACTATAGAGTGCTCTGTCTATACATAAAACTATATCTATGTTACATTAAGTTGAGCCTTTGCATATATTGTCTGTAAGTTATTATGTCCAAGACGGTTGCTTTTCAGGCATCAAATTGCACAATACATCAAAAGTATAGTACAGATCTATAATTATACAAGCTTGAAGTGCGTCACTTCGCGACACTTTTCAAGCTCGTAGATCTGCTACTTCTGCTGTGTTTTTGTTGTGTTACGCCGTAGTGTGTGATGGAGTAGTACTAAGAGGTAAGAGGTGTTTTTGTTGCTGTACGACATACACCAGCTCTGCCTCCCTTTGAGAGCACAATGAACACAGTCTGTCTCTAGGCAGCCACTTATGTTTCCTCCTTTATCTCTACCTGGTTTCTCTCCATCCCCCTCTCTCTCTCCCCCCCCCTCTCCATTGTACTATTATGAATCTGCAATTAGGGCTGTGAAATGAGCGTTGCCTCTTGGCACGGTGTCTGTTCTCTCTCTCCTTCCATCGACTACTGCAGGGTTAGGGAGACACATCATTGTCGGCCACTTCGTCCGGCAGGTCGCCACACGTCAGCCGGTGTTGCTATACGTTACCATACAGCCCTCTCTCTCTCTCTCTCTCTCCCCCACCGTGGGCGGCCTGCCAGTGGCTTAATCCATTCACGACATGAGGACCATTCTACAAATGTCTTCTGAATCATGACAGTTTTCTGAAAGAAAAACACTTATGTTTCTATGTCAGTGGTTCTCAAAAAATGTCATGTCAAGGACTCCCCTCCATCTGAAAATATGTTGTTCCAGGGACCTCCCCACCAGAAGCAATATATAAAAGAAAGAATATATATATTCAAAGATTTGCGGCACATTTTCAAGATTTAAAAAATAAAAGCAGATCTACAAGCTCGTAGTGCGGCACTCGTAGATCTGCTACTTTTCTGGTTCCCGTCCAGAATGGGTTAACAATAGTCACTGTCCAAGCGTGTCGTCGCTCCATTCCGCCATGACTGATAGACGTGGGTTTAGTTTAGCGCGTTAGAGCTTAACCAAATGGACCCATAATAAACATTAAACATACACAGACTTGGCTGCAGTATAGCCTCATTTAAAAAGCCAGACATTGGAGGGGCTATAGCCCCCTCAATAAAAAAACTAAATTAGTACTGTACTTCTTCAACCATGCACTTTCAAAGTTTGACAATTATTCTTCTCATAATAAATGCTATAGTGAGCACTAAAGCACCACAGCTGTGTTCCCTTCCCCTATAGCGTTAGGGGAACAGCAGGTATATATGGCTGGCTGATATTAAGACTTAAACGTAATGATTCAAACTGCTTTATTCATGACACAGCGCACGCACGCACGCACGCACGCACGCACGCACGCACGCACGCACGCACGCACGCACGCACGCACGCACGCACGCACGCACGCACGCACACACGCACGCATGCACTTCAACCTGTCTTTGTGTCTCCTACACTGTCTCCCTCTCAGCTGTCCTACTGTCTGTCTCTCCTGCACTCAGCTGTCCTACTGTCTGTCTCTCCTACACTGTCTCCCTCTCAGCTGTCCTACTGTCTGTCTCTCCTACACTGTCTCCCTCTCAGCTGTCCTACTGTCTGTCTCTCCTACACTGTCTCCCTCTCAGCTGTCCTACTGTCTGTCTCTCCTACACTGTCTCCCTCTCAGCTGTCCTACTGTCTGTCTCTCCTACACTGTCTCCCTCTCAGCTGTTCTACTGTCGGTCTCCCTCTCAGCACAATAAGACAGTAAGACAGTATAAGACAGTAGGAGAGTAGTCTGCCTGGCTGTGTAGTGTTGATTTCGTCGACTAAACTTAAGTTATGACTAGCCTATTTTAATATTTACAGAGATTGCCACTGCACTGTATACCGTAGGCACTAATTACTTTTAATAATTACATTAATAACTATCCGCCACAAACAAAGCCTGCATGCTCGGAGGAACGGGAAGCAAACTTGCCAACGATTGAAGAGCTTACATCCATCCAATTTTATTTTCCTTTTTGGCTCTTAACCCATTTTGGGCGAGAACCCCTTTTGGTGTTAGCATTATGTTATGCTTTAGCTATTGAAAAATAGCATATCTACAAGCTCATAGGGCGCCACCGAGTGGCGCGCTATGAGCTTGTAGGTCTGCTATTTTTTGAAAAATCGAAGAGCGACTGACATTTTTAGAATCTCAGGTCAGAATGGAAAACTGTCAGGATGTAGAAGACGTTTTTAGAATCTGATCTCAGGTCAGAATGGAAAACTGTCAGGATGTAGAAGACGTTTTTTTAATCTGATCTCAGGTCAGAATGGAAAACTGTCAGGATGTAGAAGACATTTTTAGAATCTGATCTCAGGTCAGAATGAAAACTGTCAGGATGTAGAAGACAATTTTTAGAATCTGATCTCAGGTCAGAATGAAAACTGTCAGGATGTAGAAGACAATTTTTAGAATCTGATCTCAGGTCAGAACGGGTTAAATTGATGTATTTTGTGTCCGTTCAGTGGCTGAGCGGCTGCCAGGGTTACAGGCGTCTATCATCTGTCGTCGGATCAAAACTAATTTGGTGGATATGAGCCGGAGAGAGACGAGCAGGAAGACAGATGCCTTAACGCATTCTGACCTGAGATCAGATTCTAACGCACAGAAGAATGGTGGTTCTTTTACGCATTCTGACCTGAGATCAGATTAAAAAAATGTCTTCCACATCCTGACAGTTTTCCATTCTGACCTGAGATCAGATTCTAAAAAATGTCTTCTGCATCCTGACAGTTTTCCATTCTGACCTGAGATCAGATTCTAAAAATGTCTGTTTGAAAATGACAGTTTTCTGAAAAAGCTATGTTTCTATGTCAGTCGTTCTTTGATTTTTCAAAAATAGCAGATCTACAAACTCGAGCTTGTAGATCTGCTATTTTTCTAAAGCTAAATCATAGCATAATGCTAACACCCAAAGGGATTCCCGTTCAGAATGGGTTAACCCGCACTGGGCGGGAACCCCTTCTGGTGTTCTATAAAGCATTATGTTATACTTTAGCTATTGAAAAAAATAGCAGATCTACAAGATCTGCTATTTTTTTGAAAAAAACCCGTGAAAATATGCCTCAAATCTTTGAATAATTATACTGTATATTATTACAGAGTGAACTTTTTTTTAACTCAAGTCTGGGGAGGTCCCTCGAATAACATATTTTCAGACAGGAGAGGGGGCGGGGGGGGGGGGGGGGGTCGGCTGTCGATTACATAATCTATTTTTGGGGGTCCTTGACATTAAATATTGAGCACCACTGATATAGAAACAGAGGTATATTTCAGAAAACTGTCAGGACTTTTTTTTTTCCTATATTTCGATGTGAGGCCTGAATGGGTTAAAAACGCTGACAATCTGTCGCCTCAGCCGAACCCTCATCCTTGTGCACGGCGTGTGTGTGACCGCGCGTGTGCGTGTGTGTGTGTGTGTGTGTGTGTGTGTGTGTGTGTGTGTGTGTGTGTGTGTGTGGAAGGAAGAAGAAACTCAATATCTACTAATTGACTTGAGGATCTTCAGGCCGTCGAGACGCTGACTTTATGTCCTTAATAAAAACACCTTCGCCTTCTGTCAGCCAGCGGTCCCTAGGAGACGCACACAGACACGCACACACGCACACACACACACACACACACACACACACACACACACACACACACACACACACACACACACGCGCGCATGTATGTGTTTGTAAAATACTAAATACTATATTTGTGGGGCCAAATGTCCCCGCAGGTATAGAATAGTAGAATATATCGGACCTTTTTTTCCCCTGGTTTATGTTTGAAAAACTGTTTTTTTTTCTTCTTTAGGGATAATTAT
Source organism: Protomyctophum bolini (assembly GCF_963924005.1). Classification (NCBI taxonomy): domain Eukaryota; kingdom Metazoa; phylum Chordata; class Actinopteri; order Myctophiformes; family Myctophidae; genus Protomyctophum; species Protomyctophum bolini. The sequence continues at coordinate 43,361,304 of NC_137871.1, forward strand.
GTTTACTTATTGGAACAAAAAAGATGAAGGTTGGTGATTCGCCTGATTTACACGGTTGGCCGTATACGTGCGTTGGTTGTCGTTGCGCTGCCATGTGCTGCGTGTGAGCTTGTAGATCTACGATTTTTTCGGCCCAAAATATTGCAAAACTGGAATTCATAAAATCGGCCGTTCTAAAACGTTTGACGTCCTCACAAGTGTAGTGTACAAACGTCTGTGACTGTGTGTGTGTGTGTGTGTGTGTGTGTGTGTGTGTGTGTGTGTGTGTGTCTGTGTCTGTGTCTGTGTCCGTGTCCGTGTCCGTGTGCGTGTGCGTGTGCGTGTGCGTGCGTGTGTGCGCGCGTGCGTGTGTGCGTGCACGTTAGCGCGAGGCGCTAAGTGTTTTTATAATAACCTCGCCGTGACTCAGCGTGTCCCTGCGGTACCGCCGTGTTGTTACGGTATGAGCTAATTAATTAGCGTAATTGGCTTAATCCGTTCCAGACGGGAAAACGCCTTTTGGTGTTTTATAAGCATTCTTTTATACTTTAGCTATTGAAAAATAGCAGATCTATACAAGCTCATAGCGCAGCACCGAGTGCCACCCTACGAGCTTGTATACTGTAGGTCTGCTATTTTTTGAAAAATCGTGAAAATGTGACACAAATCTTTGAATATTTATTCCATCAGAGAGAACGTTTTTTAACTAAAAATATTTGCTTCTGGGGGGCGGGGTCCCTGGAGTAACAACGTATTTTCAGATGGGGTTCGGTGGCCAATTAATTACAGATCATTCTGGGGGTCCTAATTGACGTGACATATTGAGCACCATGCACTGCAACAGATGTATATTTCAGAAAACTGTCAGGATTTAGAAGACATTTTTTTTAATGTCGACGTCAGGCCTAAAGGGGTTAATTACACAGAGAATATATCCTTTGCAGAGAAGAGGGGGCCCCGCACCCCCCCACCCCCACCCCCTCCTGTCCCCTGACTCTCTCCCTCTCTCTCTCTCTCTCTCTCTCTCTCTCTCTCTCTCTCTCTCTGCATCACCTATATCTCTCGCCCCTCTCCGCACCAGGGACGAGTCACACCTATGGGGCATGCATTACCCACGCACACAAACAGGCAGTAACGTAACGGGGCTAAGTAGAGTTTACCTTAGCCTAGCGTGACTCACTCCTCACTGGGCTATGAATAACTCTGGAATGAATCATCATACTGTAGCTGCTAATTAAAGGCACTTTTATCTGCTAAATACCACGTTAGGGATGACGTTGGTGTGTAAGTGTGTGATATTATATTATAGCCTGACGCTTTTTTGGTTTTTCATTCATTTGGAGAGTGTTAAAGGGGCAGGGACTGACGTTCCGTATAAGAGGGCACTTTTAGACAAAATAAATGCGAAAGAAATAGCAGATCTACAAGCTCTCAACGCACCGTGCTGGGACACGTTGCAGAGCTTGTAGATTTAATCTTTAATCTGAGCATTGAATGCTCTCAGTAGGCTGAAATTGCATTATGTGGGGTTGATCATGGCTACTGTTTTGAGGTATGAGGTTAGGGGACTTATGTGGCCGGTTAAAACTGATATGAGGTTAGGGGACTTATGTGGCCGGTTAAAACCTGTGCACAATCAAATGATTTATTTTCAAGCTTTCGGTCTACCGACATTCTTCAGGCATATAATCAAAAAGTGACATAGTAGATAGCCGGCAGAATATATGCTCATCACTTTGATTGAAGGACTGTTCACACTGTTGAATAAGGTTGGAACGCGATCCTATATACTGTATATCGTGTTAGCTCTGGAATGCTATACCGCGATGTAGACGGGCCATGTGACCCCGTGAGATTCAAGATGGCCGCGGCGGCCATTGAGTCACGGTATGATCGCCCGCTAAAGTATAGCTAACCTCTAAATGTGTAATCCTGGTCATAAACCCAACCTTAATCTGAGTAGCTATAACTGTAAACGTATACCTCTAAAAGACCGAAACAACCATAAAACAATTATTCTTGTGAGGACCAGTGTCGAATATGGGATTCCATAATTATACAATGTTCTCATGTTCTTGTGCAAAAGTACTCAAACTGTTGTATTCCGTGGGAACTGGCTTAACACATTCTGACCTGAGATCAGATTCATACGAGGTTTCCACTGGACACACACTGGTCTGATTAACCCATTCTAAACCTGATATCAGATTTTTAAAAAATGTCAGTCGTTCTTCAAAAATAGCAGACCTGCAAGCTCGTAGCGCGCCACTTGGTGGCGCGCTATGAGCTTGTAGATCTGCTATTTTTCAATAGCTAAAGCACGACATGATGCTAACACCGAAATGGGTTCCCGACCAGAATGGGTTAATATGCAAGGCAGTTCGTCTCAGAGGCCTGTCTTTGTTATTTAGAGTCCAAGTGTCGTCGGCCTGTTTACATGCCTTTTGTTTAGGTTCAGATCCTGTGTCACACCTAAAGATTTTACCATGCGAGAAGATGAACAATGCATCAAGGGCGGCCTACAGTAATTTACCTTCCAGGGAGGGGCCAAATGCCAGTCTGGAACAATGTGTATTTGTCACTCTGTTTTAAAGCAGTTGGATTTCAATGGAAAGGGGGTCATTCTCTCCGATGGCGAAGGCCGTCGGAGGTGAGCTTATGCTATGCTTTACTGCTGTGCTGTACTCTGAATAAACAACTCATGGAAGATCGAATCCCGTCTGCCGTGCACATTTACTCTCCTGTATGGTATAAAATATACGACACCAGGAAAATTGTTCCTCTCTCTCACACACACACACACACACACACACACGCACACGAGCGCGCGCGCACACAGTATAGTAGTAGTAGTAGTAAAAGTAAATGGTGCGGCCGCCACAACCCCGCCACTTACACAGGCCTAAAGAAGCTCGTCAGAGAAATAATTACATCCAATTAGCAGCTTTCAGTGCAGCGCTCTGCCATCTGCACGAGAGAGAGAGAGATAGAGAGAGAGAGAGAGAGAGAGAGAGAGAGCAGTACAAACAGGCCCCACAGGCGACACTGCAGTGAATGGACATAATGCGTCGCACGCACGCTGCACGATATGGCCAATAGCACAACCTCTCAAGACAAATCAAAGCTGGAAAGAGTAGTACGTCGCGCATCAAAAAACATAGGATGCAGCCTCCCTACACTTTCCTCACTCTATTCCACCAGAATAATTAGGAAGGCAAATAAAATCATTGCAGACAACTCCCATCCTGCACATCACCTCTTCAATCTCCTCCCATCAGGCAGGAGATATAGAAGTATCCAGAGCTCAACATGTCGCTTCAGGGATAGCACTTACCCCATAGCCATTAGACATCTGAACTCATAGATATATGCATATAGCACTTTAAAAAACTGGATGTAATTTCCTATGCTGCTGGTTATTGTATTGTATTATTGTCCTTCTTGTTTGTGTATCTATGGTTGTCTGTATATGTTGAGTATGAACCAAGACAAATTCCTATCAACTTGTTGACATGGCAAATAAATTATTGAATCTTGAATCTTGAGCAATAATTCTCTCCACTTAGCGGTTGTGGAGCACTGGTTGATCTACCGCCCGTGGTTCTATAGACAGAGAATGCTTTGCAGAGAGAAGGTCTGTCCCCTAGCTGACTTTTAACCCATTTTGACCTGAGATCAGATTCTAAAAATGTCCTGACAGTTTCTGGAAAAAGCTAGAATATGTTTCTATGTCAGTCTTTCTTTGATTTTTCAAAAATAGCAGATCTACAAGCTCGTGGCACGCTATGAGCGCTTTCTCGATAGCGCGACAAAAACTTGCGCTTTCTCGATAGCGCGATAGCCGTTTCTCGATTGTGCCGTTTCTCACGCTTTCTCGATATAGTGCCATTTTTCACACTATCACAGACACTGGTAGATACAACAGATATACTCAAAGCCACACAGCACAATGTGTGAGTATAGCTTTGTGTCTTACTCTTTGCAGCTGAAGTTGAAACCAGCACAAGTCATTTGTATATATAAGCTCCGTAGCTGTAGTATCTTTTGTAGCGTGCAGCTGAGCTGCAGACTTGGATGTCTTTCTGTTCACTTTTTCCTTTATTTATTCAGGGAAAGCCCGCGGAGAGCATGAAAGGCTCTCCTTTTCAAGGACGCCCCGATCGCAGCACATGAAACACACAATGGGCCTACAGTACATATACAAAGGGAAAAAAAACATTTGAACCACTAAACACCGTCACAGATGCAACATAAATATAAGTGTTATACATGAAACGGGTGCGGTCGCTCTGTAGCGTGTCCCCAAGAAACGCCCTATACATGTCTCTATGGAAACCAACCAATCCAATCGCTTTCAGAGAGTCGCCTGTCTACTATAGCAAGACTATATCGTTCAATATGTCATGCTATGTCCGTGTCTGATCGCGGTACATGCGTGCTTCACTCTCCACACTGAAGCAGCTGTTGTACCACAGCGCTCTTATAATCTATAACTGCCTTTGATTTATTATTACACCCACCATTTTTTATCTGATAAAGTGGGCTTGGTCATATATATCTCTGGCCGTTCGTAGAGAGCAAACATACTGTATTGTATATGTATTCATAAGGCCTTTGTTCTGTGGTATAAGCTTCCTTTGTTACCTACAGTATCCTTGCTTTTAGATCCAGAAAGTCACTGGACATTCAGCACGGTCAAAGACACATTAAATATACCAGTCCTATGGGCTGGAAACTAGCTGACCTCATGCTTCCTTCTATGCATGGGGAGTCCAAGCTGCTTCTTTTCACCTGACAGGGGGGAGTTTCCCCAGCCGGACGTATGTGTGGAAGGAACAAGTTATTCCAACCAGTTCCCTTTCTCCTCCATCAGGCGCCCCGGCTGGCCAGGGGGAGGCAGTTTAGAGACAAGGATTACTGCATGTTTTTTGTGAGGGTACCTATAGGTACCCTAGTTACGTTGTGACTGTACGTTGGACCAAAGACATGCACCCCTTGTATAACTGTAAGTATTGTTACGGGACTGTTCTGAAGTCTATGTATACTGCCCCGCAACATGTATGAAAGAACATCACCACTCATCAAAGAGTATATTTATTTTAATACTCCAAGACAATACATTACAAAGTGGCTTAAGTGGATGGCAACGGAATGTCTCTGTGAGCGCTGAATGAGGGGTTTTTACACTAACCCTTCTCATTTCATAATTAACTTTAATATCAACAGAACACAAATCAAAGTGTTTCAGATCGGTATGTGAGGTTATGCCAAATAACCCGTCTCTCATTAGACTTATATAATTACTACACAGGCTAATGTGGTTCAAGCAAAAATCCACTAAACAAATTAATCACAGAACTGAAAAGTTCAACATGTTCAATAAGGCACTAACCGACAAAAACACATGCCTTTATTCCCTAAAGTGGCAACTAACTAAGTGCTATCGAAAAAAGAACGAGTGGCAATAAAAACAAATGCCTGTATGCCGTTGGCATGGAACAAGCTCCCACTGTACCTTCGTCGGGCAGCCTCTGTAGACATTTTTAAAGCTCAGCTCAACAAGACCCACTTCTACAACATTGCTTTTAATTGATCTTTTATTTAAGTTAGCCTCGTTTCTCATCATTTTGGACCATGGGCTATAGCCTATATCGTACGGCATACTATAGCACGCCGTTTTTCATCATTTTTGAGGATTTGAAGAAAAAAAAATCCAGGCCCATGAATTAGAGGATAAAGCTCACATGTTACCCAAATAGTTGAATACACAAAAGCTAAGGCACTGGTGTCGTACTTCTGGTTTACCGGAACGGGGTTCAACTCCCTGCAGTGCCCTGCTCAATGTGTTGTATTTACCGGAAAAATTGAGTGTTGCGGAGGATGAGAAACAATAGCAAATTACGGAGTGTTGCGGAGGATGAGAAACATTAGCAAATTGCGCAGTGGTGCGGAAAAATGTGTTAAAAAAAACAAAAACGGGTTATAGCCCATCGGTTTTTGATATATATTTTTTTTAATTGCGGAAAAATTGCGGAAAATTGTGAAATTGTGGAAAATGCGGAAATTGTTTTATTCTCCATTGCTCTGTAAAGCACTTTGAGCTGCATTTCATTTTCATGAAAGGTGCTATACAAATAAAGTTTTATTATTATTCTAATGAGTGAGGGGTATGATGTTGCGAGACCCCGAAACCCCGTTGACCTCAGGATACATCACTGAGGATACACCATGCAGGTGCATCCATGCGGTGTTTTTTTGTTATGTTAATATTCATATATAATAATATTCATTATAAATTGCATTTCCATATTGTTTTACTTTGCTCATTAGTCATTTCTCATCATGTTTCGCTCATTAGTATTTTTGTTATTAAATATATAGAGTAGACTATCCTTCCATTCCGTCTCCCTTTGAGAACAGTGAGAAAGACCGGTGTTGAATTAATTATATCACGTAGACATGAGTTCTACTAAAACATCTAAAAACACATACTGTACAGACAGTATTACCCTTATGAAAACCCCAGGGAAGTGTTTCTGCTCTCTCAAACATCATTCAAATAAGATCTGCATGTATAAGGGGGTGAAGTGGCCCTTTACTCTGTAGCCTACATTGTCCCACTCTCCCAATATTTTGCCGCCTCCCTCTCGTCATTCTTTCCGACTCTGTAAAACACTTTATTTATTTTAAGAGTAGCTCAATATTAATCACCACCCCCCTTTTCTCCCCAACATAGCCTACAGTAGGTTTAAAGTGGTTAAAACTACAATACTTGACTGATCTTCATAGTTAGTCCTGGGCTCGTTTTAACATTCCGGTTTGCTTGTTTCTCGCAAAATCTGGCAACACTGGCCCACACACACACGCACGCGCCCGCGCGTGGTCGAGAGTGGGATAGACGTCGGGTGTTTGTTTTTCCACAATCAGCTCCGTTTTGTTTAAAGAAATTAACATAAACAGTGCAATATAAACAACTTCATAACGTAATGTTACACAACATACACGTTGATAACTTAGCTGCCAGTGTGTATAGGTACAGTCAGGGAGGGAAAGATAGTTACAAAACTTCAAAGAGCTCAAAGACGAGAAGTTAATTACCTTGATGACAAACTGCTGTTGGTCGTTTGTTTGTTTGTGTCCCAGCCAGGTGAGTAGTTAGCATGTTAGCATGTCTACTTTAAGGTACTGTAGTGTTGTTGTTATTGTTACGGTTATTATGATGCGTGTGCGTGTGTGTTTGTGTGTGTGTGTGTGTATGGGGGTGGGGGAGTGAAAATGTTTGTAAACTAGCGTGGCCCTCGCTAGTTTACAAACATTTTCACTTCACGGACAGATTAATATACAGTAGGCTTGTTTATTTGGCAGAATTAAATGGAGGAATGGCGGGGGAACTCCATCCGTCAGGTTTTGTGCCAGGACAGAATATGAATCTTTAATGTTTTTTTTCTCCCAATTAAATTAAATTTCAAATGAATTTAGTTACAGCTTAGGCTATTTAGACACCGGTTGTGTCCGTCCGTCCGTCCCGATGATAGATCTCATTCTGTATTAAAAAAAATGTGCATTCTGAGATTTTAAAAAAAGCAATGCCTCTTTTTCCAAAGCGAGGGATGCACTGTTATTGAAATGTCGTTGGCCCATATCATATCCCAACATAAACAGCTTGAATGTAGTATTTTTATTTAAAAATATTCCAACTTTACTCTTTTGGAAGTTTCCCCAGAAAACTCTGATACAATTTGCAGCTTTCATCATCACAAAAAGGCTTTTTCAGGCTTTTTAAAATTCATTTTTCAACATAATTGACAAATATGTTGTTCCAGGGACCCCCCCAGAAGCAAGTTAAAAGAATATATATTCAAAGATTTGCACCATGCATTTTCACGATTTTTCAAAAGATAGCAGACCTATACAAGCTCGTAGGGTGGCACTCGGTGCCGCGCTATGAGCTTGTAGATCTTCTATTTCTCAATAGCTAAAGTATAACATAATGCTTTAAAACACCAAAAAGGGGTTCCCGTCCAGAATGAGTTAAACCATACCATTTAAATTAGTTATTTTCCTCTGTCTGTGTCGAGGCTTTGTAAAAGAAAAAAAAGTCTACGAGTAACAAATCTGTCAATAGACGCAGTGCAGCCAGGATTGCTCCTGCATTCAATAGTAAGTAAGTAAGTACATTTTATTTATAGCGCACTTTTCAAAACAAAGTTACAAAGTGCTGTACAGTAAAAACAACAATATAAACAATCAAGTTAAAACAGGCACAAAGGAGCAAACACACCACAGAGTAAGAGCAGAAACATAAATTGACATTACAGTGATGGTCAAACTAAAAGTAAACGTTAAATGTAACCTAAATAAATGAGTTTTTAACTTGGACTTGAAACCTTCAACAGACTCTGCATTTTTAATAGATAAGGGTAGGGCGTTCCACAGTGTGGGAGCAACCACTGCAAAGGACCGGCCCCACCCTTGGTTTTCAATTTTGTCACCGGAACATTCAGGAGGCCTTTGTCAGAGGACCTGAGGGGTGTTACTATTAGGTGGAATTTGAAACCAGTGGAAGTTGAGTGACTTTAAAACATGTCTACTCTTAATTTCTTTCTTTCAGATACTCCTCCTATGGTGTCCGGAACGATAATACATCTTCTTGGATGGACCTGTCTTGCCCAAGGACACTTCGACATGTAGACAGGAGGAGGAGGAGCTGGGATTCGAACCGCCGACCCATGGATCCATGGAAGTGAAACTACACTAGAAAGGTGATTTATCGCTCCCTGTTTGCAAGGCCCTTTATGCATTTATGCATTCTGGGACCTTACCATTAGCTTTAGAAACGGGTAGATTCATTGGTACTCCTGAGGAGGACAGAGTGTGTCTAGTGTGTGATTTGAAAGAA
>NC_137871.1:43375395-43390395 GCF_963924005.1 Protomyctophum bolini
AGTCCCCCTCCCTCCTCCCTCCTCCCTCCTCCCTCCCCCTGGGTGGCCCGCGGGTCTGCAAGGATGCCAACGGATGGAAAAGATCAAAACGCTGGCGAGCACTTTGACTCTCCTACTGTTCTGTTCTGAGAGTTCTGCTGACCTTGAGTAGTTCAGCCAAAAAAAAGTGATTTTCTTCTATATCGGTTCCGCTGCACCCCTAGAGGCATTCCTCTGAGCCCATGATTGAATGACCGGTGGAGTCTGTCTGCCATCGGGTCGTCCGTCCGACCCGCAAGCCTCCTGTGATGGGATCGCATAACCTTTAGCCAACTTCCGTGTTAACACATTCTGGGCGGGAACCCCTTTCTGTGTTAGCATTATGTTATGCTTTAGCTATTGAAAAATAGCAGATCTACAAGCTTTTGTATGCTGCTATTTTTTGAAAAATCGAAGAGCGACTGACATAGAAGACATTTTTTAGAATCTGATCTCAGGTCAGAATGAAAACTGTCAGGATGTAGAAGACATTTTTTTAATCTGATCTCAGGTCAGAATGGGTTAAGGCCACGGGGTGATTTTTGCCCCGTGATTATATTATATAAGGCACCTCAGTGAAAATACCATTGGCACTGACTGGAATGAACGGAAAGAATGCCTCATGGCGGTCAATGTGTTTTAACAACAGCAACAACTATATAAAAGATCCTTCCATAAAGGATAAAGTCCAAAACACTGCTCATGTTATAACTGAGGTTCTCTTCTACCGAAATAAACTGAAATAAGCTACCAACATGACGCTAAACAAGAGACGATACATTTCTAAAACACTTCCGTTTCAAGCCATCTAGCCTTTATATATGTCTATTTTCACAGCCCATATACATCCAAACAGAAAAGTCCTTTCTGATTGCATTAAAATACTCTCTTTGCCGCTTGATTTGCGCGACTCACTTGCATGCATGTGCAAAGCATAATACCTCTATTCACGTGCACTCCAATAGTCCAGTCATTGTTATCTGCTATGGTATGAGACCATCATGGTCACACATTTGGATGTTTGAGAGGATCATGTCTGTGCCAGACCTTTATAGCTGCCCAGGCTTTGGTTTTGAGAATTATTTGAGAAATCCTGATGTGCAGATTGGTGCCTTGCATCGTTTCCTCCGCCATGGTGTATCAGGGCAGGCTGACATGGTGAAGTGTTTTTATACCGTTATATATTTGAGTTCCTGGCTCTTAGAATGAGACGTTTCAAACACCATTATTTGAGAGTTGGGGCACCGTGACATTCAGCCAGCCCGGTACGCTATTGTGTAAACGCTAATGGATGAGACGGAGAATCATTCCGTTGTTGTGATGGAATACAAAAGCATATATCAATAAATATAATAATAGACATAGCTACAGATAAAGGGAGATGGCATTTCATGGACGAACTGCACTCAAAACTAAACTAAACTGCTTTCATGTTGCCACTGAAAATGCTGTGGTGGAAAAAGTACTAACCCTTTTAAAGTTTTCACAATAAGAAATATTTAGAAAATAGCATCTATTAAGCTCACAATGCGTCGCATCGTGATTCGTGACGCACTGTGAGCTTGTAGGGCTGCTATTTTCAAATGGCCCGACAATTATATAGGGATATGTTTTGTAATAATCAAAATCTACAAAGTAACTATTAAAGGTATATTCAGTGATTTCACTTAATTCAAATATCACTTCTTTTTTTGTTTTGTTGTGATAATCCTCTCTACTATAGAGTGTGCTGACCATATAAGGAGTTGCTTCCTGTCCCCAGTTAACCCCTAGGGGGTAAAAAAACCTTAGGTTTTGTTTTTGGTTCTCTATCCTGATTGGATGAAAGCGTGGGTCCCAAGGCAAAAACAAAACCTAAGGTTTTTTGAGTGAAATCACTGAATATACCTTTAACTAAAGTTTTCAAATAATTGTAGTGGAGTAAAAATAACAATATTCACCTCTAAAAAGTAGTCGAAAGTAAGTACTGACATTTTTAAATACTCGAGTGGGGCTCGAGTGCGTATTCATGTGCACTCCGATAGCCCAGTCTCAGTCAGTGCGTATTCACGTGCACTCCGATAGCCCAGTCTCAGTCAGTGCGTATTCACGTGCACTCCAGTCCCAGAGAGTGCAAAAGAGGTCCCGTTGTTTTATTATGCCAACGATGTGCCTTTGTCTCCATCGGGGCAAAACGACACCGTAAGTCACTTTGAGGAACATTATTTCACTATTGATTGGTGCTTAGTATACTTAGCTGATCTGTCAGAAAAAAAACACAATGTGCAATGTGGCACTTTAGATTGTACAATGATTATATAGAGGGGGAGGAAATGGCCCACTAAATTGTTTTTGAATTAATTATATTTTTCAAGTGTTCAACTGAGTCATTGTTGGAGTTGGAGAGAGAGAGAGAGAGAGAGAGAGAGAGAGAGAGAGAGAGAGAGAGAGAGAGAGAGAGAGAGAGAGAGAGAGAGAGAGAGAGAGAGAGAGAGAGAGAGAGAGAGAGAGGGAGAGAGGGAGAGAGGGAGAGAGAGGGAGAGGGAGAGAGACTGACTTCAGGATTCAAATAAAAATAGAAAATTAGCAGATCTACAAGCTCCAAAATGTGTCGCTTTATGCCATGTTCCGAGCTTGCAGATCTGCTTTCTTTCGTACTTTTGCGCAATGCTGTACAGTCTGATCAACTGGGACGTCAATTTACACAAAGAAATACCCACAAGTTAGAATATGGAGGGGCGCTCTTATTGTACATCATCATAAATGGCCATTTACTAGGTTTTTTACTAGATTTACTAATAGGTTTTAGAGATCCTACGATGTAGCTTTGAAGTTATAATTTTATTTCTGCCTCTTGGGCAGTTTCCCACTTGAAAAAGAGACTCTGTCTCAATGTGTTTCTACTGGTTAAATAATAAATTCAATAAAGTGAAATATAAGAAGCTGTCCTCATTGAGTTGAACAGATTTCTGATTTCTTTGGTGGGCCCAAATCAAAGAAAATCACAGGAGCAAATGTAGGCAAAGCTTTACGGAGGTTACATTTACGAGTCAATATAGGCTTAGCCCATTTTGGACTGAGGCCGATTCTAAAAACGCCTTCTAACTTAAAAAAAAAGGGGTTGACATAATGGCAGGTAAATACAATGTTGGGACATGTGGAGTTTGCTTTGGAGTTGCCCCAAACTGCAGTTGCACATTTTAGTGAGGTGTCTGCTATAAACACAAGACGATATATATATATATATATATATAGCTAGATATAGCTATAAATCATTACTGAAATAATGATCAAAACGAGGCTTTACAAAAGTCTAAAACAACTAAACTGAAACAGTATTGTGTGTTAACAAAAACCCCGGACTAATACACATTAAAATCAAACAGAAATTGTATTAGTCATAGACTCATAGTCTCAGGCAGTCACAGGCAATATACTTCTTTAAAACCAGCGAAAGTTTTTTAGATTGGAAATGTTCACTGTTTGTCTGACCTTGAATGATTATCGCCGCTGACTATAATACCACACATTGCAATGAAACACTGACTCTAAAGCTAACCCAAAGTGACAACATAAATTCAAAGCTAAATGGGGAAATAATGCTAAAACCATAATAACCTTGTGGGTAAAAAAAGCGATTAGCGTCTTGCTCCCGCCCGCCTGGAGGCACCTTGGAGGAAGTATCCTGCTGCCTGGAAGGACAAGCTGTAACCCCAATTACTGATTAATCCATTCTGGACGGGAACCCCTATTAGTGTTTTAAAGCATTATGTTATAAAAATAGCAGATCTACAAGCTCATAGCGCGGCACCGAGTGCCGCGCTATGAGCTTGTAGGTCTGCTATTTTTGAATAATCGTGAAAACGTGGCGCAAATCTTTGAATATATATTCTTTCAGAGCGAACATTTTTAAATCAAATCTTTGCTTCCGGGGGAGTCCCTGGAATAACATATTTTGAGTGTGCGCGGCCAATTACATACGGTATATAATCTTTGGTGGTCTTTGACCATGAAAAACTTTGAGAACCACTGACTGATTTAGAAGGCATTTGTAGAATATTTTCTCAGGTCGAAATGTGTTAATCACCTGTTGGATCAAACACAAACACAACATCAAACCAAACACACTGGCCTGCGTGCGTGTGTGCGTGCGCATGTGCGTGCATGCGTGTGTGCGTGTGCGCTCCATGCACAGGTTGCCTGGCAGAAGGCTAAATTACCTCTGACCAGCGGAGTGGGGGTGATTGCTCGTGGCGTGGCGAGGGATGAGAAGGGGAATAATTCTAGTTGTTGATTCGATTCTGACAAACCTGGCAAATCGTCCCTGTTTCCACGGACCGCCATCCTGTCCTATAAGAGCAACCTGGAACCACTGCCTTACACAGCTCCTGTGTTCTCTTCTCTTCTCCTCTACTGTGTGTGTGTGTGTGTGTGTGTGTGTGTGTGTGTGTGTGTGTGTGTGTGCGTGTGCGTGCACTCAACAACTTGTCATGGATCCACACCTTTTGTTTTGCTGTCAACACACAGACACACACACGCTCACACACTCTTTTCGCTCTCTAGGATTCTGTCACTTACACATTCTGTCAAGGCTCTGCACATGAACACAGGCTGGCACACAACACAAACGCACAGCATGCATTCCTACCCTGTCACACACACACGCACACGCACACGCACACGCACACGCACACGCACACGCACACGCACACACACACACACACACACATATTTTCTGGATCACGGCACACTTTTACATTTATTTTTGGGGAATGTAAATGTGGTACAGATGTACTGTACATATTCTTGCATAGCCGTGATGAAGCCAGTGTTGAGTGTTTGAGTCAGTCTCTTGAATAGTTTTCAAGAGACTGAAATAGTAATTTTAGTAATTTGCTGAAAATAGCCGATCTACAAGCTCACAATTGTGAGCTTGTAGATCTGCTATTTTCAGCATGCAACCACGTGTAAAATGACAAACCAAACCTTGTCCACTAAGTCCCTTCCTAACATTTTAGTCTAGTTTGTATTCGTTGACAAAAAGGTCAATATATTTAGTCTTTAGTTTTAGTCACCATCATCAGTTTTCATCTATAGTTTCCATTTAGTTTTCGTCAGTGAAAAATAAGGTAGTCGTCGACGGACATTTTTCGTCTTATATAGTTTTAGTCGACAGAATCAACACTGAATGAATGGTCCTGGGCCATGGCTCAGCGGTCCAGGCACCTTGGCTGGTGGTGATCCAGTCTGGCAGTGTGGCCGCGGGTTCGACTCCCGATCCACTGGTAATCCAGTCTGGCAGTGTGCCGCGGGTTCGACTCCCGATCCACTGGTGATCCAGTCTGGCAGTGTGGCCGCGCGTTCGACTCCCGATCCACTGGTAATCCAGTCTGGCAGTGTGGGCCGCGGGTTCGACTCCCGATCCACTGGTGATCCAGTCTGGCAGTGTGGCCGCGGGTTCGACTCCCGATCCACTGGTAATCCAGTCTGGCAGTGTGGCCGCGGGTTCGACTCCCGGTCCACTGGTAATCCAGTCTGGCAGTGTGGCCGCGGGTTCGACTCCCGGTCCACTGGTAATCCAGTCTGGCAGTGTGCCGCGGGGGTCGACTCCCGGTCCACTGGTAATCCAGTCTGGCAGTGTGGCCGCGGGTTCGACTCCCGGTCCACTGGTAATCCAGTCTGGCAGTGTGGCCGCGGGTTCGACTCCCGATCCACTGGTAATCCAGTCTGGCAGTGTGGCCGCGGTTTCGACTCCCGATCCACTGGTAATCCAGTCTGGCAGTGTGGCCGCGGGTTCGACTCCCGGTCCACTGGTAATCCAGTCTGGCAGTGTGCCGCGGGTTCGACTCCCGGTCCACTGGTAATCCAGTCTGGCAGTGTGCCGCGGGTTCGACTCCCGATCCACTGGTAATCCAGTCTGGCAGTGTGGCCGCGGTTTCGACTCCCGATCCACTGGTAATCCAGTCTGGCAGTGTGCCGCGGGTTCGACTCCCGATCCACTGGTAATCCAGTCTGGCAGTGTGGCCGCGGGTTCGACTCCCGGTCCACTGGTAATCCAGTCTGGCAGTGTGCCGCGGGTTCGACTCCCGGTCCACTGGTAATCCAGTCTGGCAGTGTGGCCGCGGGTTCGACTCCCGGTCCACTGGTAATCCAGTCTGGCAGTGTGGCCGCGGGTTCGACTCCCGATCCACTGGTAATCCAGTCTGGCAGTGTGGCCGCGGGTTCGACTCCCGATCCACTGGTAATCCAGTCTGGCAGTGTGCCGCGGGTTCGACTCCCGATCCACTGGTAATCCAGTCTGGCAGTGTGCCGCGGGTTTCGACTCCCGATCCACTGGTAATCCAGTCTGGCAGTGTGCCGCGGGGTTCGACTCCCGATCCACTGGTGATCCAGTCTGGCAGTGTGGCCGCGGGTTCGACTCCCGATCCACTGGTGATCCAGTCTGGCAGTGTGGCCGCGGGTTCGACTCCCGATCCACTGGTGATCCAGTCTGGCAGTGTGGCCGCGGGTTCGACTCCCGATCCACTGGTAATCCAGTCTGGCAGTGTGGCCGCGGGTTCGACTCCCGATCCACTGGTAATCCAGTCTGGCAGTGTGGCCGCGGGTTCGACTCCCGATCCACTGGTAATCCAGTCTGGCGGTGTGCCGCGGGTTCGACTCCCGATCCCGACGGCCTTCATACTGCATGTCTTCCCCCCCATTTCCTGTCAGCCTACTGTCTGTCCCTCCATAAAATATAATAAAATAAAGGCGAAAGCCAAAAAAAAAACATTAACCCATTCTGAACGGGAACCCCTTTTGGTGTTAATAGCATTATGTTATGCTTTAGCTATTGAAAAATAGCAGATCTACAAGCTCGTAGCGCACCACCGAGTGGCGCGCTACGAGCTTGTAGGTCTGCTATTTTTCAATAACTAAAGCATAACATAATGCTATTTTTGAAAAATCGAAGAACGACTGACATTTTTTTTAGAATCTGATCTCGGGTCAGAATGGGTTATAATCAGACCAGTGTGTGTGTCCAGTGGAAACCTCGTATAAATCTGATCTCAGCTCAGAATGGGGTTAATCAGACCAGTGTGTGTGTGTCCAGTGGAAACCTCGTATGAATCTGATCTCAGGTCAGAATGGGTTAAAAAGAAAAAGGAAACACTGGATGAATCATATTGAGGGATTCTGGAACAGTTGGGCTGTCTGGCTGCGTCTCTCTCTGTGTGTGGTCAGTGGAGCACAGCCATGCAGGCTGTGTGTGAGGACGGTGTCCTGGCACACGCTATCCATGCAGCGCCCACAGTGGGAATTGAACCCAGGACCTTCTAGATGTGAGGCGACGGCACTATACCGACTGTGCCACCGTGCCCCCCCGAGACATATTCTTATACAGTATACCGATATCATATATGTACATGACATGACTGGCTGACTGACCTATTCACAGTTCCCTTCACTTTCCCTGATCTTTTCCTGAAGAGCCAGCCTCCCCCTCCTCCGCCTGATTTGCCTATAGTTTGAAAAGAGACCGTTTCAGTCTAGTCGTCACCACTCGCCACTTTTACAACGTCGCCTCTCACATTTTCACCTCGCGAGGTTCATTTACAAGTTCTCCAACAATAAGACTTTCAAGCGTTTAGATTCACGATGAATTCCCACCGACACCCTCTGAGTCAGCAGCACGGAGGTGTGAATGTCGGTGTTGTAAATGATTCTGTTCCTATACTGTAGTCATCTGGTGATAACGAGGCTTAGTTGTCAGAGATGTGTCACCAGAGGGCCTGCATGCAGCAGAGCCATCTAATAGAAGTGTTACGGTATATTGAGGGGGCAGAAACCCAGCGCTGTTCTAATGCAGCCTGAACTGAGAAAAGCTGGTAGTTGGAAATACATTGTTTTCAACGAGGGCGGCGCAAATAAGAGCTATTTTAAGCATGTGTGCAACATGACAACTGTTTTAAAGTATTGTACAGTGACCACTAAAGTCTCTTTATTGTTTATGTTGTAAGATTACTAGAACACAATTTAAAATAAAGGCATTTAAGATCATTAAAGCTGGGCTGTTGCCCTGAGTCATTTCTGCCTATACTTCCGGTCCAGGACATGTCCCAGTTGGTTGTCCCCCATTATCAATAGAAGTCTATGTAGGAGAGACGCATTGGACTGAAGCCCCATGAAGTGAACGCAGTTTGTGTAACTCTGTCTCTAAGGCTCTGGGCTGCATCATTATGACACCTGGCTGAAGAAAGTGGTGGTGCTTGGGGGAGCCACCGGATCAGAATCTGTTTTAGGCATGCCTCTCCTTCAAAATATGAAGCGAGCGATCATCAGCGACTTGTATCTGAATCTTAGCGAGGTAAGCAAGCAAACATAATGTCTCCCGTTTTTTTCCGGAGGGGGGTGGGGTTATTTTTTGCACATATGTAAATAATAACAACAATATGGTAAAACAAAATAAATACAGAAAGCAAATATACAATAGGAAACAAGATTCGTTACATACATGATGTGCTGGAAGTGCCAAAATAAACCCAAAGAGGCTTATCGAGTTGCCTTCCTACCAGTTTAAATAACAGAAATTAAGATATGAATAATATTGGTAAACCCAAGGATTATAAATAATAATAATAATAACGAAAAAATAATAAATATTCTAATAATAAATATCAAATAATAACATGACTAGGGCGTGTTGCCCAAGCGTGTTAATAAAAATTGCAGTAATTGTCTCTTAAAAGAGCAGAGAGACTAATACAGACTCTGATATGAGACGGTAAGTTATTCCAAAGGTATGTGACTTGATTTTGAACTTGATTATAAAGTATAAAAGCGGACATATCTTCCCGGCAACCCAGAGCTTCTATTTTGAAAGAAATCCCGGCGCTGCTTGTGTTAATGGGTTAAGATCCATTGTGTTCTGAATCGTGGTCACTAAACTGCCTCCCCCTGGCCAGCCGGGGCGCCTGATGGAGGGGAAAGGAACTGGTTGGAATAACGTGTCCCTTCCACGCGCTACGACGTCCAACCAGGGAAACTCCCCCCCCTGTCAGGTGTAAAGGAGCAACTTGGACATGAAGGAAGCATGAGTTCAAGTCCGTTGCTCTCCCCTTGTCCCCCATATATGGGGACCAGGTTGGTCTCCCCTTGTCCCCCATATATGGGGACCAGGTTGGCGGAGGGTGTGTAGAGCCCAGGATCACATTAGATGATTGACACAGGGGTGAAAAATGGGTTACAAAATCGTGGGATAAAAGAATATATTAAAAAAAAAAGATCCAATGACAGCGTTTGGAAATATGAGGTTTCCAACCCGACAGAGGCGATAACACTAATACGTACAGCTGGATCAGATGTACGCTATAACGCAACACGAGGAGCCAACTATTCACAACCATGAGAACTCACCAAGGTCGACCTTCTTTATAATAGCTAAACTTTTAGGAGAAGATAGTGGCATAGCAATTCCACCCCCAACCCCCCCCCTTGTCTCACAGACTGATAAAAGCTGTATTATGTCGGACACGCCTCAATGAGCATCGCAGTGCTATATTCATATCTATAAGAGTCTTTCAGTTAACCCATTCTGACCTGAGATCAGATTCAAAAAATGTCTTCTACATCCTGACAGTTTTCATTCTGACCTGAGATCAGATTCTAAAAATGTCTTCTATGTCAGTCGCTCTTCTATTTTTCAAAAATAGCAGACCTACAAGCTCGTAGCGCGCCACCGAGTGGCGCGCTACGAGCTTGTAGATCTGCTATTTTTCAATAGCTAAAGCACAACGTAATGCTAACACCAAAAGGGGTTCCCGCCCAAAATGGGTTAAGTGATTTATATCTCACACATTTCCAGTCAAAAACTTTACAATTAACCATGAGCTCATTAATTAAAATTTGTTTCGCTAGAGTTCAAGCATTGAAGAGCGTCTGGGTTTAGCCCATTTTGGGCGGGAACCCCTTTTTAGTGTTTTAACATTATGTTATACTTCAGCTTTTGAAAAATAGGCACAGTGTGCTGCGCTATATGAGCTTGTAAATCTGCTATTTTTGAATCGTGAAAATGTGGCGCAAATCTTTGAATATATTCTTTCAGAGCCTAAATTTTAACGAAAATTATGTGCTTCTGGGGGTCCCTGGAACAACATATTTTCAGATGGGGGGTCCCTGGAACAACATATTTTCAGATGGGGGGTCCCTGGAACAACATATTTTCAGATGGGGGGTCCCTGGAACAACATATTTTCAGATCGGGGGTCCCTGGAACAACATATTTTCAGATCGGGGGTCCCTGGAACAACATATTTTCAGATGGGGGTTGGCGACCAATTACATATAATTTCTGGGGTCCTTGACATGAAAATAGTTTGAGAACAACTGATATAGAATTTATTTTTTCTATATCAGTTCTTCTGAAAACGATCATAATTCAGAAGACCTTTGCAGAACCGTCCTCAGGTCTGAATGTGTTATTATGGGTATGAAACAGATGGCAGATATACGGCCTATCAAGTTGTTAGAAAGAGTTTGTGTTGAATGTCGGTATAGCGCTGCTATAAAGGGACCCGGGTTCGATTCCCACAGCGGGAGTTTAGGCTTAATACACCCTGGGCAAGACCTACGCTGAAAAGACTATCAGTGGAAGTTGCAGGATTTTAGCGGAAGTATATTGCCCAGGGAAATTACGTTGATGCCTTACAAATCAGTTTACATTCTCCACGAATGAAACGAGTGTTGTGATTGGTCGGGAAAATATCGTACCCGGGGGAAATACATCTGACGGATATTCCGGAGGATACAACCGCCGATAGCTTCTCTGTCTTAGGTTGTGACCAGGCTTTACTTTATGCTTCTCTGCCTTACGTTGTGACCAGGCTTTACTTTATGCTTCTCTGTCTTACGTTGTGACCAGGCTTTACTTTATGCTTCTCTGTCTTACGTTGTGACCAGGCTTTTCTTTATGCTTCTCTGCCTTACATTGTGACCAGGCTTTTCTTTATGCTTCTCTGCCTTACGTTGTGACCAGGCTTGTCTTTATGCTTCTCTGCCTTACGTTGTGACCAGGCTTTACTTTATGCTTCTCTGCCTTACGTTGTGACCAGGCTTTACTTTATGCTTCTCTGCCTTACGTTGTGACCAGGCTTTACTTTATGCTTCTCTGCCTTACGTTGTGACCAGGCTTTTCTGTATGCTTCTCTGCCTTACGTTGTGACCAGGCTTTACTTTATGCTTCTCTGCCTTACGTTGTGACCAGGCTTTACTTTATGCTTCTCTGCCTTACGTTGTGACCAGGCTTTACTTTATGCTTCTCTGCCTTAGGTTGTGACCAGGCTTTTCTTTTAGCTTCTCTGCCTTAGGTTGTGACCAGGCTTTTCTTTTAGCTTCTCTGCCTTAGGTTGTGACCAGGCTTTTCTTTTAGCTTCTCTGCCTTAGGTTGTGACCAGGCTTTTCTTTTAGCTTCTCTGCCTTAGGTTGTGACCAGGCTTTTCTTTTAGCTTCTCTGCCTTAGGTTGTGACCAGGCTTTTCTTTTAGCTTCTTTGCCTTAGGTTGTGACCAGGCTTTTCTTTTAGCTTCTCTGCCTTAGGTTGTGACCAGGCTTTTCTTTTAGCTTCTCTGCCTTAGGTTGTGACCAGGCTTTTATTTTCGCAGATAAAGTAAGCCTGGGACCGAGGCTAGGCTTAATAGTTGTAAGGTGAAGGCACACAAGGTGTGTGTGTGTGTGTGTGTGTGTGTGTGTGTGTGTGTGTGTGTGTGTGTGTGTGTGAACTTTATTGTCAGCTTGCAGTGCAATTTGTTTTGCGTCCATGACGTCACCGTTCAAGATACAGACGAGACATAAACACAATACATTACAGCACATAAATCACAGAAGCAGACAGGAACAAGAACAATAGAACATATCCTCCTGGTTTACCCATTTTGGTTTAAAAGCAGAACAGACCGGTGTACTTCGGTGTGTGTGTGTATGCGTGCGTGTGTGTGCGTGTGTGTGTTCGCGTGCGTGTGCGCGTGTGCGCCCCAGACTCCACTTTGACCACCACTTCTGTACAGCATCAACTCGGTCTATCAAATCCTTGTTTGCACGGCATAAAGGTGTGATTTATGTCTCCACGGAGACACAGCGTACACCGTGATGAACGGCACCCATCCATTAGACGCTTTGAGCTCGCAGCCTTTTTTTATTGTTTTAGAACAAATAGATTTATTAGAACGGGCCACCCTCTCAGATGGAGTTCATATTTCAGAGCTTGTAGTTTGGCTTCGGTCTCCCCCTCGGTAGTTAAAGACTTTTAGGGCGGCTTTTAACCCATTCTGACCTGAGATCAGATTCATACGAGGTTTCCACTGGACACACACTGGTCTGATTAACCCATTCTGACCTGAGATCAGATTTAAAAATCGTCGTTCTTCGATTTTTCTAAAATAGCAGACCTACAAGCTCGTAGCGCGCCACTCGGTGGCACGCTACGAGCTATTTTTCAATAGCTAAAGCATAACATGATGCTAACACCACAATGGGTTCCCGTTCAGAATGGGTTAAACCTGACCATTAACCCTTTCTGGGCGGGAATCCCTTTTGGCGTTTTAAGCAGTGTGTTGTACTTTGGCTTTTTGAAAAAATAGCTAGATCTACAAGCTCATAGCGTGGCACCGAGTGACACGCTACGAGCTTGTATAGGTCTGCTGTTTTTGAAAAATCGTGAAAATGTGGGGCAAATCTTTGAATATATATATTCTTTCAGAGCCAACATTAACTCAAATCATTGCTTCTGGGTTGTCCCTGGAACTACATATTTTCAGTTGAGGATCGGCAGCCAAATATATATAATTCTAGGGGTTCCTTGACATGAAATTGTTTGAGAACCACATATAGAAAACATAGTCATGATTTAGAAGACATTTTGTAGAATCGGTCTTGGTCGAAATGGGTTAAGAGTGCGTGCGTGCGTGCGTTCAAACCTTTGTGCTGTGCATAGGCTATTTGAAGATATCCCATCTGCAGGCTTGCAGATCTTCTATCTTCAAAACAATCTTGAACAAAAACATGGGGGGCGAAAAAGTTACTAGCATTTAAGACCAAACATTGCAATGACATATTTTATCTTCTTTACATCTTCTTTCATGTTGTCCCTGCACACACAAACGTTTCTCCGATGCTTCTGAATGCATGTCGTAGCGTTGCAGCAGGTGTGTAACGATACATTTTAACAGCCATAAATATTATCTTCAAACCAGGATCATGAAACGGCTAATCAAAGCAAAGGATTCAGCTGCTCTGTAGCAGCGTAATATACTCGGTGGATATGCTAGCTAGTTTCTTGGGACATTTTTGGTCGTCGTTCGTCGTTGCTACATCTGTCATTAAAAAAGATGTTTTTTTTTCAGCGATTTTCTTAGTTTCAACCAGAGTAATATAGTAAGAGAGTGGTGACACTATAGCGTTGACTCCCATTGTAACAATGGAATGCTGAAGTGCTCATTCTATCTCGATGGGATTCTTAAAATGTCTTCTACATCCTGACAGTTTTCGGAAAAAGCTATGTTTCTGTCAGTCGTTCTTCGATTTTTCAAAAATAGCAGACCTACAAGCTCGGGTGCGCCACTCGGTGGCGAGCTATAAGCTTGTCCATGGTCTGTCCATGGTGCTGAATTAATGTTGTAGCATTGAGAGTAGCTGTGACTCTGTCCAGGGTGCTGAATTCATGTTGTAGCATTGAGACTATAGCTGTGACTCTGTCCATGGTTCTGAATTAATGTTGTTGCATTAAGACTAGCTGTGACTCTGTCCATGGTGCTGAATTAATGTTGCATTGAGACTAGCTGTGACTCTGTCCATGGTGCTGAATCCATGTTGTAGCATTGAGACTAGATGTGACTCTGTCCATGGTGCTGAATTCATGTTGTAACATTGAGACTAGCTGTGACTCTGTCCATGGTGCTGAATTCATGTTGTAACATTGAGACTAGCTGTGACTCTGTCCATGGTGCTGAATTCATGTTGTAGCATTGAGACTAGCTGTGACTCTGTCCATGGTGCTGAATCCATGTTGTAGCATTGAGACTAGCTGTGACTCTGTCCATGGTGCTGAATTCATGTTGTAACATTGAGACTAGCTGTGACTCTGTCCATGGTGCTGAATTCATGTTGTAGCATTGAGACTAGCTGTGACTCTGTCCATGGTGCTGAATCAATGTTGTAGCATTGAGACTAGCTGTGACTCTGTCCATGGTGCTGAATTCATGTTGTAGCATTGAGACTAGCTGTGACTCTGTCCATGGTGCTGAATTCATGTTGTAGCATTGAGACTAGCTGTGACTCTGTCCATGGTGCTGAATTCATGTTGTAGCATTGAGACTAGCTGTGACTCTGTCCATGGTGCTGAATCAATGTTGTAGCATTGAGACTAGCTGTGACTCTGTCCATGGTTCTGAATTCAATTCGCTCAATGGTAAGAATGTATGTCAGCACTTGTGCAGGAAACCGGGTTCAAATCTGGGCTAGAAGAGGAAAAGTTGCATAGTGCATAGGTATCATAAGAATTTGAATAATCTGAGTAGGCTACTTCTCTCCACGTGCGTGCGTGCCTGTGTGCGCGCGTGCACGCTTGTCCTTCCCAGACAGTTCATTTAGCTATAGCATTGCGAGCCGTTTGCCTCGACTACACCAACTGCTTCCTCATAAATGTCCCACATTATGATCTCTGGGATATAATAAACAACAGTCACCTGGGCGGTGTGTATACCTTGTTATCGTTGCATTTCCCCCAGAGAAAGAGGATGCGCTGTTAAAGCACATCTGTGAAATACGGGCGTAAAGATGAAATATACAAATAAAGTGGGCGTTCTTGTTTAACGGGAACACCATGCAGTCAACATAGAAACAACACTATGGCATATTAAACTAAGGGGCTATGAGTTTCTGTTTCCAGGGCTGGGTCCTTCTCAATGATTCACTCGCCTTTGTTCTGATGTACGCAAAGGTGTGTGTGTGTGTGTGTGTGTGTGTGTGTGTG
>NC_137871.1:43395395-43400717 GCF_963924005.1 Protomyctophum bolini
CTGTAGAGCCTACAATGTGGTGTCATTTGAGGTTCGGGGGGGGGGCGGGTACCGTCCTAAAGTCGTCTCTTCGGTGCTACTGAAAATGTCTGACGAGCCGAAATCATTTGGGCACTACAGCGCCGAAACAGCGGTAAAATAGGAGTATGAATCGGCCCTTAGACAGACACGCCACAGCTGTATCAGGGTGGCAGGATGAGCCATATCTCTGTGTAATTATGACACTCCGTATCGTCTCAACAGATCTGGCCTCCTCGTTTCAGAGCCTTCTGTGAATGCCTCATCGTCTGCTGCTCTGTAAACATAATACCAGCAAATTGCATTTCCCCCTTTTTCCACAGGGGGCTCGGGGGTCGGTGGGTGGGTGTGTTAACTAAGTCAAAAGTATCCTTTCTTTTTTCCCTTCTTTCTACTGCCGCTTTGTGAGAGAATGTTCGGGGAGCGTTTTGTATTGTTCAGACTAGGATTGTACTCTAGAGTCTTAATGAGTCTGGATGAGTCTTAACCCATTTTGGGGCAGGAACCCCTTTTGGTGTTTTAAAGCATTATGTTATACTTTTACATATTGAAAAATAGCAGATCTACAAGCTCATATCTACGAGCTTGTAGATCTGCTATTTTCTTTTAATCGTGAAAATGTAGTGCAAATCTTTTGAATATATATTCTTTCAGAGCGAACATTTTTAACTCGGATCTTTGCTTCCCTGGAACAACATATTTTCAGATGGGGGTCGGCGGCCAATTACATATAATCTTGGGGGTCCTTGACATGAACATGTTTGAGAATGAATGAGTGACATAGAAACATGGGGTTTTCAGAAAACTGTCAGGATTTAGAAGACATTAATCGTTCCAAGGGTTCTAAATGGGTTAATGATCGTTTTACCTTCACGTTTAGCATAATGTTGCTGTCGGGCAGAATCCTTGTATCTCGTTTTATGTTGATTTCATTTTACAAGAGTAAAATCACACAACAGTATAGTGAAAATAGCATACTGTATCTACAAGCTCACAGCTTTGCATAGAAGCTTGCAGTTCGGCTATTTTAGCTTGGCTATTTTAGTTTAGTTTTTTTAATATGATAAAAAGGAACCGTTTTGGACATAATCTCCTTCTTCCTTAGTTTAATTGTGCTCAAAACGATGGGAAATCGTTTCTATTACATGAACCATATCAGGTTTCCAAGTCCCTGAACAGTCTGTTTTACAATCAAATCAAACTTAATTTCACATTTTCCAATTACGTGTTCAAGGCACACACACATTTACTTTAGGCTTGTATATTCTCATAGCTTCTTAAAACGCTAATTTGGAACTTTCTGACCAAAACATAAATGTAAAAACTTGTTTTTCTGCCATCTTTACAAATGAACAAAGTTAAGCCATTACTGCAACAGATGCAGCAAACACAGAGGAATAAATCAGTGGGTCCCATCTGTCTATAGCGTCCTTCTGTCAACCACGGACTGACCTAGAACACTTTGCGACTGGATTTGAATAAAGATTTGGTCATTTAGTGTTTTAGAATCTTAGTTTCTTTTCACTTCATATGAAGTGCAGAAAATCACGACAGAATAACTAGAAAAAGTGCCCCTCGGGGGACACAGGTCTCCACCAGGCCAGGTCAGTGTATTGTGGTGGCCTCCTGGTGGCGCTATACACTGTGTAAAAAAAACATGGAATACGGATGTATATATTACAGGAAACTCCCGTTAAGCTTTCCAGGAAACTCTGTATATTACCGTAGATTAACTGTATATTCTGCTAAACTTGAGGTTTACGGGCAAATCTAGTGCCCAATAATTGCCCGTTAATAGGCCAATGTGAAAAGGTGAAAATAAATAGGCTTTTTAATGAAGAGAAGTGCATGTGGCATCATGACAAATATCTGAAATATACCAATAAATTAGTTTGCATTTCTTTGTTTACATGAGGTCTTCACACGACAGTCGATATTGTCAGTCAGTGTGATTGCGTCACCCCAGATGGTTGATGTAACTATTGTGCGGTCATGTATGCAACAGTCTCCTACAGTACGTGAAGAAATAACCCTGGCATCAGGCACTTGAGTCGTCTAGGATTTCTCCATTTTAGTTTTTTTTACATTCCATATGAATGAGCAGGGAATCATAGCAAAAATAATGATCTGTTAGATTGAGTGAGTAGTTTTGAACCTACAGCAAGTTAAATGTCTTAACCAGAGAAAACATCAACTGAATGAATGGCACACATTCAAATGATTGTCTTATGTATTTCCAGACATGTGACCACCCTCGATACTTAGTACTTGACCTTTCCCCCTGTATGCCAAAAAAATAGCCAATCTACAAGCCCACAACAAGTCGCATAATAGTGTCATTATGAGGGCCATTATAATCCACCACTCCTGAATGTCATGCCTGGTGCTGGGACCCTTGTGCAAGGCACAGGTCCTGCGCCTGGTGAGAGCAGGAGTGGACCTGGTGAGACGTAGGAGGGGCCCGGACAGGAGACAACCCACAGAACCTAGTAGTCCTTCCACGTGCCAAAATCTGGTTCTCCCAGTCCCGGCAGGGTAGTTCCGGAGCAACGGATTTGTGTGGCCTTGCTCATTCCCTGATGGACTGATCGAGGGTATAGCTATACTGGGACGTAAGTCAACCCCGGCTGGGTCTCCTGAGTGAGGGGTATGATGTTGGTATAGACCCGAAACCCTGTTGACCTCAGGAAACATCACTGTGGATGTACGTCCCAGGTGCATCCATGCCATGTATTTTTTAGTCATGCTTTGTGTGCTTGTAGATCTGCTTGTGAGCATACTGTACATGTATTTCCACAACTTTTTGCATGACACTCTTGTATGATGAAATGTGGCATAATTAACCCCCCTGTAGTAACTGTCCAAGACCCTCCTAGTGAAGACCCCTGGCTTAGGGCTGGACCAGACCATGTGCTGAATTCATGTTGTAACATTGAGACTAGCTGTGACTCTGTCCATGGTGCTGAAATCATGTTGTAACATTGAGACTAGCTGTGACTCTGTCCATGGTGCTGAATTCATGTTGTAGCATTGAGACTATCTGTGACTCTGTCCATGGTGCTGAATCCATGTTGTAACATTGAGACTAACTGTGACTCTGTCCATGGTGCTGAATTAATGTTGTAACATTGAGACTATCTGTGACTCTGTCCATGGTGCTGAATCCATGTTGTAACATTGAGACTAGCTGTGACTCTGTCCATGGTGCTGAATTCATGTTGTAGCATTGAGACTAGCTGTGACTCTGTCCATGGTGCTGAATTCATGTTGTAGCAGTGAGACTAGCTGTGACTCTGTCCATGGTGCTGGATTCATGTTGTAGCATTGAGACTAGCTGTGACTCTGTCCATGGTGCTGAATTCATGTTGTAACATTGAGACTAGCTGTGACTCTGTCCATGGTGCTGAATTCATGTTGTAACATTGAGACTAGCTGTGACTCTGTCCATGGTTCTGAATCCATGTTGTAGCATTGAGACTAGCTGTGACTCTGTCCATGGTGCTGAATTCATGTTGTAGCATTGAGACTAGCTGTGACTCTGTCCATGGTGCTGAATCCATGTTGTAGCATTGAGACTAGCTGTGACTCTGTCCATGGTTCTGAATTAATGTTGTACCATTGAGACTAGCTGTGACTCTGTCCATCGTGCTGAATTCATGTTGTAACATTGAGACTAGCTGTGACTCTGTCCATGGTGCTGAATTCATGTTGTAGCATTGAGACTAGCTGTGACTCTGTCCATGGTGCTGAATTATTGTTGCAACATTGAGACTAGATGTGACTCTGTCCATGGTGCTGAATTCAAATTGTAGCATTGAGACTAGCTGTGACTCTGTCCATGGTGCTGAATTCATGTTGTAGCATTGAGACTAGCTGTGACTCTGTCCATGGTTCTAAATTAATGTTGTAGCATTGAGACTAGCTGTGACTCTGTCCATGTTGCTGAATTCATGTTGTAACTTTGAGACTAGCTGTGACTCTGTCCATGGTGCTGAATTCATGTTGTAGCATTGAGACTAGCTGTGACTCTGTCCATGGTGCTGAATTAATGTTGTAACATTGAGACTAGCTGTGACTCTGTCCATGGTGCTGAATTCATGTTGTAGCATTGAGACTAGCTGTGACTCTGTCCATGGTGCTGAATTCATGTTGTAACATTGAGAGTAGCTGTGACTCTGTCCATGGTGCTGAATTAATGTTGTAGCATTGAGACTAGCTGTGACTCTGTCCATGGTGCTGAATTCATGTTGTAACATTGAGACTAGCTGTGACTCTGTCCATGGTGCTGAATTAATGTTGTAGCATTGAGACTAGCTGTGACTCTGTCCATGGTGCTGAATTCATGTTGTAGCATTGTGACTAGCGGTGGCCTAAGGGTAAATACCAAATAACAAACCAAATAATAACTATGATGTATCTCGCTATAATTGTCCTGGTGTTCCCCTCAATTGAATTACATTTTCTCCACATCATGACGTCTTTAAGCCATATACACTTTAGGGGCCAGAGCTGATTTCCACTCCAATAGAATTGTTCTTCTTGCAAGCTTGCAGATCTGCTACCGTTGTGTGTGTGTGTGTGTGTGTGTGTGTGTGACCGACCCTGTAGCGTGATCAAGTAGGACGTCGATTTACAAAAAAAGGTTTTTTCTGCCCCGACATCAACGGTATAATTATTATTGATGCATTTGCATGTACATTAGAGACACATGTATAACCAGGTACCGAGGGACCGATTTACGTGACGGCTTTAACCCATTCTGGGCGGGAACCCCTTTTGGCTATTGAAAAATAGCAGATCTACAAGCTCATAGCGCGCCACCGAGTGGCGCGCTACGAGCTTGTAGGTCTGCAATTTTTAGAAAAATAGAAGAACGACTGACTGTCTGGATGTAGAAGACATGACTTTTAGAATCTGATCTCAGGTCAGAATGGAAAACTGTCTGGATGTAGAAGACATGACTTTTAGAATCTGATCTCAGGTCAGAATGGAAAACTGTCTGGATGTAGAAGACATGACTTTTAGAATCTGATCTCAGGTCAGAATTGAAAACTGTCTGGATGTAGAAGACATGACTTTTAGAATCTGATCTCAGGTCAGAATGGAAAACTGTCTGGATGTAGAAGACATGACTTTTAGAATCTGATCTCAGGTCAGAATTGAAAACTGTCAGGATGTAGAAGACATGACTTTTAGAATCTGATCTCAGGTCAGAATGGAAAACTGTCTGGATGTAGAAGACATGACTTTTAGAATCTGATCTCAGGTCAGAATGGAAAACTGTCTGGATGTAGAAGACATGAC